>NC_081354.1:67495934-67802184 GCF_030684315.1 Stegostoma tigrinum
TAAAGTTCCGTGCTTAGGCATATCAAAATAAAAATTAATAAACATTTCTTATCTATGTCACATTTTGAAACACCAGCCAGTTGTGGCAGTTCATGGAATGCATCAATTTCGCAACATGTGAACAGGTTTGAACAGAAAACTGAGCATTCAAACTTCTGAAGCTAATACAGGTTCTGCCCAGTTTGTAACCAAAGGAGAAGTTCTTATCCTACCAGTATAAATCCAGCAATGAAGCTTGAATCTTCAGACTTAAGACAGCTAGTATGGAATCAAATGTCACAAGGATCAACTACCGAGCACTAACACTTCAAACTTTCCTCTGACGTTGTGCAAAGCTCTTGTGTTGCAGTGGGTGGTTTCCCAGAGTTTGTTCCATCAGTTCTGAGGAAGGGTCACTGGGCCCGAAATGTTAACTCTGATTTCGCTTCACAGAGGCTGCCAGACCTGCTAAGCTTTTCCAGCAACTTCTATCTTTTTTCCTGTTCCATTGTCTCTGGTTTCAAATCCCACTCCAGGACTTGATGGCACTAATGGTACATTCACAATGTGGCCAAACAGGTTAATTGTCTTTCAAATATGGTGGTAAGAGTGAGAGCCATGGTCAGCCATGCATATTGTGCAAAGCACCCCCTCAAGCCATACCCTCGAGTAGCTTGCTGTGATTTAAAAAGCAAGCCAGCCCTGTAAACTGCACATGTTGCTTTATCTACCCTCACAGCACAGTCTGGACTTTACAATACAGCTAGTTTCTACTGCTTTCTAAGATTAACAAATAGTAGCCAATAGATAATATGTTTGGCACACTCTGACTATTTCATTGGTCCATAGGACTTAAAGTAATTTGTTATATTTACTCAATGTGAGGAGACCTTCGGCTTTTACCACAAGTTTGCAGGGAAATTACCATAATTGATGTTGATGACATGAGTAAAATCAAATAGTCAAATTAATAAACAAATTTTCTTTTTGGAAAATTCATAACGATTGGGCCAAATTTTGGTTTCAAACTAACAGTGAGGCTAAAGCTGCTCAACATTCTATATGACTAAATAACAATTTTAGGCTGCACATTTAAATGTCAATATCTGAAAGTCAATATCTGAATTGTGCTGTTCAGTCATGAGTTTTATGAAAAAAAAACAGCACCTCATTATCTTCCTCACCTAGAAATGTATTGAATGTCAGGAAGCTGCAGTATTTTCAAGGCAGAAACGAACTAATTCCAGGCAGAAAGTGAAGTCTTATCGTACCAAATGCACAAAGTTGTTTTTTAATATGTTCAGTTTAATCCCTGCCAATAAACCTATCTGTCTCCGAAAATTAATATTAAAAATGTGGAGTCGCATTCCTTCAGGTATTAATTTTTGTGGGAGATTTTAAAAATCTCAGACTTAAAAAGGAGACTCTTCTTACTTTTCCATCCTGTCAATTTTTCATCTTTCTTTATCAGGTTTTTTAATACCTCTTTTTTTCTGATATTGAATCATTCAATCTAATGTGCATGGTCATCTCAGTCCTTTCTTGGATTATTTCCCACCTCAAACATGAATGGTTAATGTTCTGTTGCTTGTCCTGCTCACTCACATTCCAGATGTTCTGCTTTCCTCGCTACACCACTATCACCTCACATTTTCACCAATTTGATAGGCAAAAATATGTTAGACTAAAGTGAGCAGAGGCAAGTCTAACAAACAGCAGATGCCAGTAAAAGCCTTGCTTCAGCAAAATCTTGGGCTATATAAATCATCTTCTGTTTTGAAAATAACTTAAAAGTATTTGAGTATCAGGAACTATATACAAAAATATTTGAATATGTTTCCACAACGCAAGCATCTACACTTTTTGACGAAGAGTTTCGTAGTTTGTGGTATTCATTGCTCAATGTCATGAATTTCTATGTATGAATTAGAATACTATTATGCATGACATTGTGGCTCAGTGGTTAGCCTCACAGCACCAGGGACTCTTGTTCGATTCAAACCTCAGACGTGTGGAGTTCGCACATTCTCCCCAGGTCTGTTTGGGTTTCTACCAGGTACTCTGGTTTCCCCCCACGGTGCAAAGATGTGCAGGTTAGGTGGATCGGCAATGCTGATTTGCCCCATAGTGTTCAGGGATGTGCAGGTTAGGTGGATTAGCCATGGGAAGAAAGGGATAGGATAGGGTTGTTGGTCTGGGCAGGATTCTCTTCAGTGAGTTGTTGTGGACTCAATTAGCTGAATGGCCTGCTTCCACATTGTAGGGATTCTATGATTGACAAGGCAAGAAAGATATTATAAATTGCTTAAAAGGCAGACATTCTCGCTTACTTTTAAAATGAATATTGCTGAACCAAAACATGATGATCACTGATGACATGATGCAAGTTAACTACCATTCTGGAAATTTCCAACCCAGGTACACCTTAGATACCATTCCCGGGAATCTCATACCTTTGCATTTT
Organism: Stegostoma tigrinum; assembly: GCF_030684315.1. Taxonomy (NCBI): domain Eukaryota; kingdom Metazoa; phylum Chordata; class Chondrichthyes; order Orectolobiformes; family Stegostomatidae; genus Stegostoma; species Stegostoma tigrinum. The sequence continues at coordinate 67,498,378 of NC_081354.1, forward strand.
GCGGATATTGCTATCAGCAAGCTCAAAATAACAATAGATGTTATGTTTCTCCTTGAGAGGCTGGTAACAACAGGAGCTATTATACTTCATTATATCTGCACAGGAAATAGTGACGCATCTATCCCAACCATAAACTGTGGATTTTGACCACAAACATTGAACCCTTCCTTTTATTCATTCAAAGAATGTGGGCAACCCATTAACACCTATCAGAAAATGCCTAGAGGGTAGTTAAAAGCAAAGGAATCACATATAGGGTAGATCAAGTAAGGACGGCAGATTTCCTTCCCTAAAGGCTATTAGTGAACCAGACGATTTCCATCATGATCAACAGTGATTACATGGTCACCATTATGCTATCTCTTTTTAAAAGTAAATTGAATTCAATTAAAGTCTGCCAAGTATGATTTTATTCCATGCCTTGAAGATATTATCGTAGTGAGTTCTGCTTTACTCATCTAGTGATATTACCGGCACATCACCACCTCTATACTGTACCTACTACACATGTGGAGGTAATAATAGGCTCGCTTATCCCTAAAGGTGACTCCTGAATAGTCATCACATGACAAAAACTCCTCTGGTCTTCGAGAAGTTTTACGTATACATTTCTGAAGACTTGCTTCAGTCTGCTTTGTATCATTCAAGAGAGTTTAGTCAACATGAGCATCAACAAAAAGTAGGACTCCAGCCTCTGAAGCCTGCTCCAAGTTTAAGCTTCCTAGAAACATATTCTTTTTGCAGAAGACTGTCGTCACTTGAAGATTGTTTCAAGTGTCTGTATGCCAATGTCATTTGCTGTGCCCTTGTAAGTTTAAAATTATTCCTGTTACTCCTGTCTTGGCTCATGGAATCTAGCTGCATACTAAATGACTAAAACTGACAATCTTGTGAATAAATATCCATAGTTTTCCTTTTTAAGTCACTTCTTCATTGTAAACTCCGTTTTCTTCCTTAAATGCTTGTGTGTGTGTGTGTATTGTGACAATCACCCCCAGGTTTGAATGCATGAATAAGCCATGATTTTTATTTAAACCTACAGAGAGTTTGTTGTAGGTTAGTTAAAAAAAAATTAGACTCAAAGCAGAGGGTTTGGGGAAAACATGTCACAACTTGTTCAATACAGAATAGTAAACCTTTGCATACAAGACATGAAAAAATGAAATAGTTCAATTTAATCTTGCTCACCTGTTCATAACAAACATGTAGCCACTTTTTCCATTATATTTCAGGGCCCACATTTTTCCAGATACATTAATATGATACCTAATTTCTCTGCGGCAATTGCAACTATGGTCTGTCTGAAATTATCAATTCCAAGTCAATTGCGCTGGATAGTTGACAACATTATTGAATACACAAGGATTTGCTGGGACTAAATGGAGACTTCTCAAACTAAGTTCAGTACTTATCCTTTAAGCCAGTAAGCAGGGGAGACTTTCATTGTATTAATTTAGGCTAGACTCAATTTCAGATCTCTGTACTTAAAAAGTAACTATTTAACCTGTTATCTCAACTGGCCTTTCTCGCTACAAATGCATTTGTACAAAAATATCACACATGCCTTTCACTTTAAAATATGGGTAATACAAATTTTCAAGAATATCTTTTATAAGTTTCAATACTACAAGGCAATTTTTGATTTTGACTTCACTATAGTATTAAGATTGCCAGGTTGTTTTAAGCAGCAATAGTTAATATTTCACAGGCATCAACAATGATAAACTAAACATCCTTTAAGTAATTTTTTAAACGTAAAAGTGTCAATGAAAAAACAAAACATGCAAAACATTTTTCTGATTTTCTTATTGAATGCATTGAGGGGCTGTGTTTCTTTTTTCAGAATATTCATATTGAACTTTTGAATTTGAGAAACACTTGCAATTGTTTTGCTCTTACGTCTATCCCAGCCTAATGCTCGATGTTCTCTTTTTCAATATATGAGAAGGAGTGAAACATATTATTGCACTAATGTATTTATTTTCTTCTGGTGTATTGAATATAAGTTTCTCCAAACTCCCACACATTCTTTTTCATTTAAATTGTTATGTAAAACATTTCATGCTTTGTTGTTACTGAAATGAAATATCATATTCACTTACAAATGCAAGTTCTAAACATGTGTTTTTTCTTTTTTTCCATTCCAGATTAAAAGATAACTTGCTTTCTTATTTGAATGTTTTTAATCTGTTGGAAACCATACACAGTACTATTTACTTTACCATAGCTACAACGGATATATATACACACACACACAATATTAATATGAAATGTTTTTATCAAATTGTTATGAAGAGAATTAACATTTTACTACATAAAAAGAAACACAATGATTTGGAATGTGTCGAACCAACAAATGTATCAATTTCAAATTTTAGCTCAAATTTATTCCAGACTATGTCAAACTATGTTAATTTGAAACAGCCCCAACATAAAACTTAATGGGCACAAAGCCAAAAAAACCTTTAAAATCTTCACAGCTGGCACAAATGCTGTGATTCGCAAAGATGGTTGCAGGAATGTTTCATGCAAATCACGCTATACTGATACATACTTGAAGTTGATCTGAATCTTGCTATATCTGTCTCTGGAAGGGATTGGTATGAATCATGCTCTATCAGTCTGTCGAAGGAATTGGACTGAATCTATACATTGAATGAAGTTTCTTTATCCAGTACCTGGCACAAATTGTAAAAGAAATCCTTGAATTGACATCTCTTGTAAAATTTATTTGGAACGCATATACAGTACACCAGTGTTTGTCCACCAGTGTTAATACATTACTTATTGGATAACTTATTTTGAAATGTGGCTTGTATTCAACTCAAGAAATAGTAGGAACTGCAGTTGCTGGAGAATCTGAGGTAACAAGGCTGTCGAGCTGGATGAACACAGAAATCTGAAGAAGGGTCTAGGCCCGAAACATCAGCTTTCCTGCTCCTCTGATGCTGCTTGGCCTGCAGTGTTCCTCCAGCTCTACACCTTGTTACCTGTATTCAACTCAACATATTTTTGTACTCAAAATGAATTTTAAAAGGTTGCAATGTCATGTTTGTAGCTGACTGTAGCTTGGCATATGTAAACTACAGTTAATAATACAATGCATTCTCTTCTTTTTTCGCGTTGCTACCTTTTGTGTGATCCAAGTATCTCTCGCTGGCTTCCTCCTATTTCTGATTTATCCTTGACTCTTGGTGAGGTATCCAAGTGTTGCAGCTCATTTACTCGTGAAACCCTCAGTTGTGTCCTCATTACTGCCGGATTTGACTATTCCATTCTCGACAGGTTTCCCACATATGATTTTTTGTAAACTCAAAGTCATCCAAAACTCAACTGTTTTAATGCTCATCAAGTCCTGTGCTTATTAACCTACCATGGCTCTGTTTAATAACTCACTTGATTTTAAAATTCTCAACCATGTTTTGAAATTCCTTTGGCTTATTTAATTCTGGCTGTGTGAAAATTCCAATTTTATTCACTCCACTACCAGTGACCATACTTTCTGTTGCCTCAGCCATATGTTCTGGAATTCCCTCCCATCTGTCCACTGACCTCTCTTTCCTTCTTTGAGGTATTAAATAAAATGTCTCACTTTCATCAAACTTCCCAGGTATTTAAATTGGGACCTTAGGCTCAGTAGAAGTCAGTTTGCTGTTTGCAGGGTAGTTCCAACAGCATGGGTTCAATTCCCAAGGGCTGAGGTCACCTTGAGTGTCCTTTATAAATGACTACCCCAAAGCATAAGAAATGGGAAAAGTCACCACCAGTCACCTTTCTGTAATGAGAAATCAGTCCTCCAGAGCGGGAGTGAATTTATTCTTTTACCTGACCCAGCGTTTGACCATTTACCATGAACTTTGCATTCCTACAAATTCATCTTTCAACCTTCATAACTTTCTTGTTTTAAGAGTTAATGATCCTTTCATAAGTGTTCACCACTTCATTTGTTCTATTAGTATGTTTAGATGTTCTGCTGTGCCAGCTACTAACCACTAGTTGTGTGTAAATTTCACTGACTTCTGTACTTTGTCTAGTACATCTTATATCATAGTTTTTTCATAAATATTAACAAGCAATGGTGATAGTAGACAGCCTTGTCTCACCCTGTGTCCAATTACACATGGTTCAGCAAAGTAAAGCAAAGAAATGTGGATGCTGGAGATATGAAATGAACAAAAATAGAAAGAGCAGGAGAAACTTAGCAGGTTTGGCATCATCTGTGGAGAGAAAATGCAGAGTTAACACTTTGAATCCATAACTCTTGAAGTTCTGACATTTTTGTTATGTTTTCAAGTTCAATGAATATTGTTACGATTGGAGCAGTCTGTCCTAGGTAGAGAGCTAAAATTATTGTCCACAATTATCGGGTCAATTTTGACCCCCTCTAGCACTGTTCAGCAAGTTGAAAGCTTTTTCAAAATCCATAAAGCATGTGTACAGTTCTGGTTGGTATGCAATGCTTCTTTCACTGAACACACTCATTACTTCCATGGCCTCTTTAGTTCAGTAACCCTTCCAAACTCTGATTGAGCGCAGCTAATTTAGTTATTTAGGAATCAGTTGGCTTGCACAACTGGTCTGTGAAGCAGAGTGATTCTGAGAGTGTGGGTTCAGCTCCTGCACTGACGCACTCTCCTTCTCAACCTCTCTCCTCGCCTGAGGTGTGGTAACTCCCATATTAAACCACCACCAGTTTTTTTTCTCGAATGACAGAGCAGCTTCATGGTCTGGTAAGACTATGGTGGCATTTAGTGGCTCATTTTCTCTTTCAACCTATCTGCGAGGATCTTTAACATTATTTTGGGTACATTGATAATCAATACAATGGTGTAATGCTCTTCACATCTTGTCATGCTAGTCTCTATTATGCAATGAGTTTTAATCACTAGTGAACAGTGATTTTTGACTCTGACAATTTAATTATGTATTGTGGAGTCTTACTTCTGCAGAATTCATTAATGTTTGAACACTTTAAAGAGTTTTTTTTATTTGCTCATCGGCCTTTAATTATTTCTCTCACTTAATATAATCTTTCTTTCCCTCTCTGCATTTCACATTCTGTTTATGATTTAAAGATAATTTACAGTATCAGGTGCATATTTTCTGGTTTAGAAAAATAGGGTTGAATTTTAAAGTAGAAGAGCATGTTGATTTGGGAACGATTGGTGGAGAGTTAAATTTGGAAATTGACATTGTGCCAGAAAGTTTGTCTGACTTTCACAATTAAGTACCAACTGGGGACAAGCAATCACAAGAAAGGTGGTTTGTCAATTTCAATATGTTAATTGCCCAGTTACAATAATATTAACATGCCTTTGTAATTTAACTGTGGATCTGCAGATTCCTGGTACTTTAAGTGTAAACAAAATGAATTATACAGGTTAAAGAGATGGCAAGGAAGAACTGAAATCTTACAGATGCTTTCTTATGTGTTTCTGTGAAAGGCTTTGTATACAGTATTTTTGTTGAGAGGTCACTTTGAAGACACTGAGACAGGCAGTCAGCAGCAGCCAAAACAAAGGTGAGAGAAGGACCCCAAGACAGCCAGGTAGAATTACATAGAGGAACAAGGAGATGAGGGCCCCACAACAGGCAGTCAGCATCGCTTAGAGGAAAAGATAAGAGAAGGAACCACAGACAAACAGTCAACAGCGTCAAAAGGAGCAGGAGGTAAAAAAATGAACCTAAGGGAGGCAGTCATACACATTCATTGGAACTGACTCCTGGATATTTTTACTTTCGGCTTCCTTATTTCCAAATTGAAGTAAGAACAGGCTTAAGGAATGATAAGACATCTCAGCTGCATGGAATAGTCATCCCATGCCATCTGGTGATCATAACATGGTACAATTTTCCATTAGGTTTGGAAAACCTATCATTCTGTTTGAAATCCAAGTTGAAAATTTAATCAAAGGAAGTTGTGAAAATATGAGGTAGAAATTAGCTGTGGTGAAAAAGAAAATATATTCAAAGGCTTAATAGTAGACAGGCAATGGCTTGTATTTAAAAAGCTAATGCTTGTCTTTCAAAAATTATACATTCTTTATGGCAAAATACCCATTAGTGTAAGTGACAGAGCTATGACTAACAGGTTAAAGGAGAATGCTTATAAAGTCGCAGGGAGAAAAAAATATCAGCCTGATGATTGGGAGAATTTTTGAACGCACAAAGAAGTCCCAACAGAGTGATAAAGAAAGACAGAATAGAATATCGCTATAAAATAGCAAAAAATCATAAAAATGCATGGTAAAATCCTCTACAGATTCATAAAAAGGAAAGATTAGCAAAGACAAGTGTTGGATCCATTACAGAGACAAGAGAATTTATCAAGCAAAATAAAGAAATGGCAGATAAGCTGTATAATGACTATCTGCCTGTCTTCACAGAGAAAGGCACAATGAATCTCCCTGAAATAGTTAAGACCCAAGGGTCTAGCAAGAATATGAAACTGAAAGAAATGAGCATTAGTATAAATAAATGTAGTATTAAATAATTAAATAGGATTGAAAGTTGACAAAATCCCTGAGACACAATGACCTTTGTCCTAGAGTCTTGAAAGAGATGGCTACAGGAATAGTGAATGTATTGGTGATTATCTTTCAAAGTTCTATTAATTGTAAAATGGTGTTTATAAGTTAGAAGGTGATAACTGGATCTCCAGTGTTTAAGAAAGGAGGTAAAGAGAAAACAGAGAATTACAGACCTGTTAGCTTGACATCAACAGTAGGAAAACTATTAGAATCTATTACAATTGATTATTGAATATGTAGAAATGATCTGACTGGATAGAATCGTCATGGACTTATGAAAGGGAAATCATGGTTGACAAACCTGAAGGGTGTTACTAGCACAGTCGGTAAGGGGAAGCAGTGGATATGCTGTGCTTGGGTTTTCAGAAAACTTTTAATAAAATCCCTAACAAGAGGTTAGCAAACAAAATGAAGGGGCATGGGTTTGGGGATAATATACCAGCATATATTGAGGATTGATTAATGGATGAAAGTAGCAAGTAGGAATAAACAAATCAAATTGGCAGGTTCTAACTAGTGTGGTACTGCTTGGGCCCCATTTGTTCACAGTCTATATCAATGTCTTTGATGTGGAAGTCAATTATAATATTTCTGTGTTTGCAGATGAATCAAAACTTGGTGGTAATATGTGTTATGCGGAAATGTTTACAAAGAAGTATTAAGGGGACATACACAGCATGTGGGTAGGCAAAATCATGGCAGATGAATTATAATGTGGATAAGTGTGAGGTTGACCACTTTGGTAGAAAAAGCAAAGATGCTCTTTCCTAAATGTTGAAAGATCGGAAAGTGTTGATGTCCAAAGGGACTTAGGTGTTCTTTATAAGTCACTGAAAGCTAACATGTAGGTAGGCCAAGCAATATGAAAGGTAAATGATGTGTTAGCCTTCATTGCCAGTTGATTTGAGTACAGTCTCAAAGAAGTCTTGCTTCAGTTATATAGAACACTACTGAGGCAGTGCCTGGTATTATTACGTGAAATCATAGTCCCTTCCCTAAGGACGGGTATACTTTCATTCATCAGGTTGTTTCCTGAGATGGTAAGAGAGATCATGGAGTCTGGGCCTGTATTCTCCAATGTTTAAAAGATTGAGATGTGATGTCATGGAAACTCATACACATTTTTAAAGCAGCTGGAAGAATGTTTCCCTGAACTGTGGGGTCTAGAACCATGGAACACAGTCTCAGAATAAAGACGAGCCATTTGGGACTGAGATAAAGAGGAATATTTTTACTCAGAATGTGGTGAATCTTTAAAATTCTTTACGCCAGACAATTGTGGAAGTTCAATCAATAAGTTCAAGAGACAGATTGAAATATTTCTAGTTACGAATGATTGCACAGGACACGGGAATAGTGCAGGAATATGGCATTGAGTTAAATCATCAATCATGATCCACAGTAGCAGAGCAGGCCCATGGAGCAGAATGACTTACTCATGTTGCTATTTTCTTATGCTCTTGCTGATTCGAACATAGCAGAAATAGAGCACACAGCCCCTCTTGATCTTGCTGTTACTTTTAATAAGATCATGGTTGACCTTGGCCCTAATTCCATTTGCTCATTCACTTTTCTTTTCCCTTCTTTCCCTGGAAGACCAAACATCTATCCATCTTACCCTTCAATGTACTCAACGACTATTATCCACAGCCCACTGCATGACAAAGATCCAAAGGATCCACAATCCTCTGAGTCAAGTTTCTCTTCATCTACCCCTTATTTTGTTCTGTCAGATTAGCATGAATGCCACTAATGCTGTATAATTTCTACTGATGAGATGCAAGATGATCGAGACATGAGTCAGCAGCACAAGCAGGAGCAGCACCAATTTATCCCTCAGAAATCTGCAGCTTGACAAAACGAAGGTGCAGCCTGCAGGAAACCTTATCCACAACTCAAGGGCGACAGGGAGAGAATAATCTTCTGTAACATGTTGAAACACAGGAGTCCCAGGAGACTCAGAAATTGGTAGATGTTTGCAGCCACCTGATCCAAATTTGTTGTGATATGAATATTGAGGCCACGTTTCACCAGTGGCTGTCAAAGTCACCATCTTAACTCTGTTATCTATTTGAGTCCTTCCAGTGCCCTGCCAAATATACTGCAGAATCTTGCAGTTAATGGCCTAAATTAGTTTTAAAAGAAGTTTGTTTTCTAAATTAGTCAATTACATCTCACTGCAGTTTGCCCATTTGGTTTTTCCTTGTAGCACCTCTGGTTTGCAGACACTTGGCATGCATATACCAATTAAGGCACCTCCAGTGCATCCAGCAATATTCATTTATGTTCTATCATTGGCAGTGTTGAGCAAAGAATAAAAAGGTGCAAATGCAAGTGTGCACAAGATGTCCGGATTTCAGCTGTGCTGTTTTGGCATGTGTTAGTCCATCCCCTTAGAACTCTTGCACTGGTAATCAAGTTCATCAATTGGTTCCCTGATGACGGAGTTACTGATTTAAAATACAGCTGATGGCTCCTTTGATTAACCAAATAATAAGATTTCAGTCTAGTACAAAATGAGCCATTAATCAGCCATATATATATCATTAACAAGTTATCCATGTGTTACAATCTGCGCAACGCTGCACAGCACTTAGTCTTGTAACTACAGAGTCCAGCGCTTCTCCAGGTGATTCTGAGGCAGAAAAGAAACAATGTGAAGCAGCTGAGGCACCCGCAGTGATGCATAATACCACCTGGAATATCTGAGGAGCCTTTGTTATTGAGAAGCTCACTTAATTCCAACGGCCACAAGCAAAGCCGCTCCCCCTATGCCCCTGCCCCACAACTGAAAACAACCCTGCAATTAACCAAGCATCCCAACAATTACAGTACCTTTTTGCTTAATATTAACTATTTTCTTACCATTAACCACAAGTGAAAAGACATCTGGCTGCCAGGAGGCAAAATGGAACATGGGAAAGTGGTGGAAAGAAATAATATTCAAACATTTTATAAATGAAAGAGAATCTTAGTGACCATAACATTGTGTAGCACACCATATACAAATTCGAGTGCAAATAATTTTCCTCTTTACAGCACTTTCTTTCTCTCCAAACCAACACGCACCACCGCTGTATCACCTCCCCATCATCCCCCAACACACACACACACACACACACACACACACACACACACACACACACACACACATACATACAAAAAACTGTCTCCAAATCTCCACATAGTGTTGACATTGTCCAAGTGTTGCCTGTCATGGCTGAAGCAATGGTATGGCAATGTGGCGAAGTGAGGAGGCACCCCATTACCTATATGGGGATTAAGTCTGAATGGTTGGTGCTATTCTACATTACATTCTAGCAATCCAATCAACTGAGCTAAACAACGTGTACAGCACTTCTTTATAGTGCAGCACCTTGGCCTTTAGCATGCTATGTTCTCTTGCTCTGGCTCCACCAAGATCTGTTCTACGTGTACCCGTGGAGGTGTAGACTCAACCAGGAGAATGTGGGGGACGACATGGGGTATAATGTGAAAAGGAGGTCACAAATGAAAAGTGGAAGCATACTGAGCCACTCTTTCATGTCTCCTTCCATTAGTGCCCACGTTATGACCCACTCATACTTCACTGCTAACAATGAGAAAATTGCCAACATGGGCCAAAAATATACAGCAAAAATAGGTGGATGCAGTCTCCTTAAAAGTTCCAACTTTTAACACTTTCTCTTGCAACAGTTGATTCATCGTTTGACAGTAAATTGGTTGTTTTCCCCATGTCACATATACACTAGAAATAGAGTGATTCCAGGTGAGTTTGGGTCACATTTCTAACACTTTAACCTCTCACTGACTCCAAATTAACATGCATGGGGTGTTTGGGGATTGGCGTTAAAATTACCCTCCTATCATCTTAAATGCATCTCATCTGGATGCATCGCTGTGTGGCAGCACAACTGCTCCTTCCAACACAAGGAACTACAGAGAGTCATTAACATAGCCCAGTCCATCACGCAAATCAGCCTTCCATCCATTGACTCCATCCAAACCTTCCACTAACTCAGAAAAATAACCAACATATTCCAAGGTTCCTCCCACCTTAGTTATACTCTCTTCTACACTATTCCATTGGGCAGAAGATATAAAAGTTTGAATACACATATGAACAGATTCAAGAATAGCTTCTTCACTGCTGTTATCAGGTTTTTGAATGGACCTCTCAATTCTGATCTCCCTCTCTGCACCTTTGCTGCAAGCACAACACTGTATTCTGCTGGATGTGAGTTTGCTCGCTGAGCTGGAAGGTTAGTTTTCAGACGTTTCGTCACCATTCTAGGTAACATCATCAGTGAGCCTCCGACGAAGCGCTGGTGTTATGTCCCGCTTTCTATTTATCTGGTTAGGTTTCCTTGGGTTGGTGATGTCATTTCCTGTTCTTTTTCTCAGGGGATGGTAGATTGGCTCCAAGTCAATGTGTTTGTTGATGGAATTCCGGTTGGAATGCCATGCTTCTAGGAATTCTCGTGCATGTCTCTGTTTGGCTTGTCCTAGGATGGATGTGTTGTCCCAATCAAAGTGGTGTCCTTCCTTATCTGTATGTAAGGATACTAGTGATAGTGGGTCATGTTGTTTTGTGGCTAGTTGATGTTCATGTATCCTGGTGGCTAGCTTCCTGCCAGAAAACGACATGACCGGAATTCCATCAACAAACACATTGACTTGGAGCCAATCTACCATCCCATGAGAAAAAGAACAGGAAATGACATCACCAACCCAAGGAAACCTAACCAGATAAATAGAAAGCGGGACATAACACCAGCGCTTCGTCGGAGGCTCACTGATGATGTTACCTAGAATGGTGACGAAACGTCTGAAAACTAACCTTCCAGCTCAGCGAGCAAACTCACATCCAGAACCTCAACCTGAGCTACAAATCATTTCAAAACTCATTGTATTCTGCATTCTGTTCTGTTATCCTGATGCACTTAGTATGGTACAATCTGCCTGTAGACCATGCAAAACACCACTTTTCATTGTATCTTGGTACACGTGGCAACAATAAATCAATCAACCAATCATAAGTGGGGCAGAAGAGCAAAGGGATCTCAGGGTACAGGTGCACAATTCACTAGAAATAAAACTTACAGCAATAAAATTAGAATGGGCAATCAAACTGGATTCATTGTTAGAGGGATAGAATTGACAAGCAGAGATGTTATCTTAATTTATATAGGACCTTGGCTAATTGACGTGAGAGGCATTGAGCACAGATCATCTCAATATTGCGCAAAGGAGAAAGAAGAACTGAAAGAGATTTAAACAAAATTCACAAGGATACAAATACTAGAGCTCAGATGAATTAAATATCAGGAATGTTTCTATAGAAAAGATGACACCGCTTAAGAAGGATTGATGGAGGAAATGTGTCTCATCCAGAACTTCAAGACAGTCAGGGTGCAGTGGTGCGTATAGTGCCCATCTCAAAAGAGACGGTGCTGGGGAGCTGAAAGGTCTGAAGGTGGAGAAATCACCCTGACCGGATGGGCTACTCCCAAAGGAGATAGCTGGGGCCATTGTAGAGGCATCAGTGGTGATCTCTCAAAAATCGTTGTTGTCTGGTGGGTTCCAGAGGAGTGAGAAATGGCTAATGTAACACCCCTGTTGAAGAACGGAGGGAGGCAGGATGCAGAAAACTATAGACCAGTTAGCCTGACCTTGGTCATGGGTAAGATTTTAGAATCCATTATTAAAGACAAAATTGTGGAGTACTTGGAGTTGCATGGTAAAATAGAGCTGACTCAGCACAGCCAAAGGCAATAAATATAAAACAGGCACAAACAAGTCCAATTGGGAATTTGTGATCATGCATTTTGCACAGGGAGTGTCTGTGGAATTTGTTCTCAAATCGAGTTGTTAAAGTGAATAACAGGATACATTTAAAAGGAAGCTGGAAAAACACATGCAGGGTAAAGGAATCAAGAGTCATTTGTATAGGATGAAAGGGTATGTAAAGAGGTTTATGTGGAGCATAAAGACAGGCATGGACCAGCTTTGAGTGATTTGCTCTGTGCTGGGCATTCTATATAAAGCTTATGGGATAGTACAACTGACAGAAGAATCCCCTGCCACCTTATCTTGTAAGATAATGGGCAACTGCCCTTTATGCCTATGTGGGTTTGATCACAAACACAGATCGTGAGCAACGTAATTCGGAGAAAGTAAGTCTGAGAAAATGAAGAGATTCTTTTAAAAGTGCTTTCAAACAGAAGACAGTCATTTTAAGCTCTCTGTGTATTTGCTGACATTTAATGTTCAAGCATTTGAGACAATAAAAATGACTAAATAGACGATAGGAATAGATTTCTGTGTGAAGAAAAGATAGCAAACTACCAGCACCAGGTTATAGGGCCAAAGGTCTGGTCAGAAATACTATACATGCCCAAATAGCATTTATAAACGGTACAAATGAGGTTCTGCCAAAGACACATTCCATTTGAACAACCTAATGTTACTTTTAAAAAGTAAGTCACGATTAAGTTCTATAAACGGAAACTTGGTTTCTTTTATAAATATTTTGCATATTTTATAATCAATTCTAACTGCTAATAGCTTCTATTAAGAGCGAACATTTCATTTTCTAGGATTACCACTAACATTAAACAGGAATTTGCTCAATCCGCATTTTTTTCTGGAGAAAATGAAATCTGTTTTGATAGAAATTACTGGATATCTCAAGACTGAGAAACACTTTTCTGAGAAGTACCATTAAATCGCAACCAGCAATACCTCTGACTGACCGGCGATTATGAAAAAAAAGCTCCAAAATCAGTCCAAGCAGCAAGTAACTTGAAAAGATTATAGCTTAGCGCGCAACTGCCTTGCTAAGAGCCACACTTCATTAGCAAACCGAGAAAAGGCGCTTATCTATGTCCAAGTATTTTTATGGGTCCCGTGGGGCTGACACGAGTCTATTATGTTCCCTTTGTGTATTGTCAGTGACTGCTCGCAGGTGTTAGCTTTACAGCGGGATGTAAACCATCTGAACGGGTTATGGCTCATCTTCACCCACCACTGGTGTCAGCTATTCCAAATTACACAAGACGCCTTAACAATGTGAACGTGCCCATCTCTGTCCATTGGGAATAATCTACTCGAAACAGCTTCGCTGTGTCAGCGCACATTTCAGTGACTCACACTGTCCGGGAAGCAGTTTTTGAAAGTGAGTTTCTCACCTTGTTTCAATGTGCAGATACCCACCGTGTCTGCAGTTGCAATAAGCCCAGTCGATCCGTCCGCGCTGATTTCTGATAAAGCACCAGGGTTTCCTCCGTCCGTCGGGATTACGGCAGAAGTTGTGATCTCCCAGCCCTTTGTTAGGGAACCTCTCGGCGATCTTGGGGATCCGGCTCCAGTGTAGGCACCTGTGGCCGGACTCGGTGACACCGTGAGGCCGTTTCGAGTCAGCCAAGGTGCCTCGCAGGCAGCCGCCGGGGGCGCTGGCCGAGCGAGCCGGGCTACCCAAGCGCCAGAGCCCGCTACTGGCCAGGAGAGCAGCTACAGCTAGTATACTGCCCGTGGTCCTCATGGCCAGCTCCATCCTGCACCATCCATCCCCCAGAATGGGAGAAGAGGTTCGATAGGGAAGGCGGGCTTTCTGAGGAATGGCTGATTAAACACCGTTATAAATATGTGCGTGTGTGTGTGAAAGAGAGAGAGGTGCTGAGAAATAGGAGAGGAAATAACACCACTCGAGAGAAGTGACCCAGCCAAGTGCTACCAGACCTGTCAACATTGAAGCACTGGCTCAATAACATGTTCCCTCCGCCTGAAGTGACACTGACAGCGGCAGACGGGAGGGGAGGGGACCTTATGCGTGAGAAAGGATGAGACAGATTGCAGGGAAGTTGTGTTTTGTTTTCACACAGTCGGTGAGATTTCCAGGATCTTGCCAAAAGGGTCGAGTTTTGTTTTTTTTGGGGGGGGGCGGGTTGGGTGAGGGCGGTTGGGAGCTAACATTAAAAGGGGGCTGTTCTCCCGTTTGTGGCCCCGCCTTCAGCTATCTGACCAGGTTTTCAAGTGTAAAGATTTTCATACTGGGACGAGCTGCAGTCCTGCAGGACAGCGAACGAAAACGTGTCCCCAGCCACCAACCAAGAAGTTTCACTGGACAGTAGAACATTGAAAAGTGGCAGAAATTTCCCGACTAAGGACAATATTCTTTTTGTGACTGGCAAAGATAATACTGATGCCTTGATCTCCCGGGGTTGTCTGGTTGTGAGTGTATTAGAATATCTACTTTGCAGAAGAGAACTGTTATCAAGGTAAAACAGCGCACTCCAGACTTACTTCCAACTGCACCGTCTTAAAAGCCGTTAACATTTTATAAGTCTCATAAAACAATGCAATTTACAAAGGGACAAAAGGACCTGTCTGTTCCTTTCAAGCTTTCTTTGTTCAAAGTGGTCTCTTTTTTTTCCCGCGAGCTCTTCACAATTGAATCTAGTACACTCACATTACTAAGCAACGCTGACCGCTCTGTACTGCTGGACTGCTCACTGAGCCGAGTTCGGGTCAATATTACACATACAGATCTGATCAGTTACCAGAGGGTCAACACTCGGCAAAAATACATTCTGGTAGCGTCTATTAATCAGAATAAACGAATAAAGTAACTCACAGTGTCTAGGTGTTCCTGCTGCCTATTAATATAAATGCTCTTCACATGTCAAATGACAGGTCATCTCTTTCTAAGGTAATAGTTTTTCTTCCAGCGCGCCCAATTGTTTCGGGCAATTCAGTAGTACTATTTATAACTGAGTAAACAAGAGTTATTTTTGTGTAAGCGAAGGAAAAGAATGGACCTATATATTCCGCCCTCTTTGTAATCAGAAGTGATTGACTTGAGATGTTGACAGTCAGATATAAATAGTTTTGGAGGTGCTAATGACTGAATATTTTTATTATACCAGGAATTGCTCTATTACAGTGTGCACAAGCAGTATTTATGGGAACATAAGAAAGCATGGGCTTTTCAAATTCACAAGCCAATTTCACCATTCAATTCGATGACAACGCAATTTACCCGTCTTGTCTGTATCAGCTCCTGATAGTCTAAGCTAACAAAACAAAAAAGTTGCAATCTCAGGCGTGAAATTTTCAGTTGACCTTGCATCAGCAGTGTCTTGGAGCAGGGTTCCAGATTTTCATTTCTTAAAGTAATGAAAGGGCCGAGTTGAGAACAGTTGTGCGCAGCAGGAGATAGGCTTTGCTGAACGGAGCTTCAGTATTAAGAATACGAAGAGAAAGCAGCCAGTAGCAGTTAGTCTGGGAGGTGCCATTGTTATTTCCGCAGTTCTCCAGTCTGAAGGCAGATCTCACGCCTTTGCCTGAAGAGAAGCATGATTTACAATAAAGGTGACAGACTTCACTCAGCCAGAACACCTCCGCTCGGTTCGCAACAAACAACTGCACCTCCCAGTCGCGAACCATTTCCACTCCCCCTCCCATTCCTCAGACGACGTCCATCATGGGCCTCCTGCAGTGCCACAATGATGCCACCCGAAGGTTGCAGGAACAGCAACTCATATTCCGTTTGGGAACCCTGCAGCCCAATGGTATCAATGTGGACTTCACAAGCTTCAAAATCTCCCCTTCCCCTACTGCATCCCAAAGCCAGCCCAGCTCACCCCCCTCCCCCCACTGCATCCCAAAACCAGCCCAGCCTGTCTCCGCTTCCCTAACCTGTTCTTCCTCTCACCCATCCCCTCCTCCCACCTCAAGCTGCACCTCCATTTCCTACCTACCACCTCATCCAGTCTCCGTGACCTGTCCATCTTCCCTGGACTGACCTATCCCCTCCCTACCTCCCCACCTATACTCTCCTCTCCACCTATCTTCTTTTCTCTCCATCTCCAGTCCGTCTCCCCCTCTCTCCCTATTTATTCCAGAACCCTCTCCCCATCCCCCTCTCTGATGTAGGGTCTAGGCCCGAAACGTCAGCTTTTGTGCTCCTGAGATGCTGCTTGGCCTGCTGTGTTCATCCAGCTTCACACTTTGTTAACTAGCCAAGTTTGGTTTACATTCTTCCCAAACTAAAAATACAGGCACATGATATGGTATCACAATCTGAGATTAGAAATGGAGATCTGTGTTTAAAACACTTACCCTCCATTCAGTAAGATCACGGCTGATCTGCTCAGGCCTCTGCCACTTTTTTTCGCCAGCCCAGATGTTGGAAATGAAGATGATAAATGATTTAAAAAAGAAACTTGAATTTACCACATGAGGGAAAATAAACATACAGAGCCGTAGGGATCAAACCTCAGAACCAGGGACAAGGCACAGACCATAATCTTCACACAGAGAGCCAGTGCTGACATAATGGGCTGAATGGTCTCCATCTGTACCATAACAGTTCTGCGATTCTGTGATTCTCTCCTTTGCAGCAATGTCTGTGTAACCAAATAGAACGATCTATTTTAGCTATGGATTTATAGTAAAACTGACCAGTGTTATTTTGTCACAGTTGGAAAGTGGGGAATGATGAATCAAACCCTCATCACTCTAAATGCCACACTTCCATTACCTTTTCACCCCCAAACGGCAGAAACAGACTGATTGAGAAGTTCAAGATTCTGATCTTCTGTTTTCAATGCACTGTATGAGTTTGGGAGGGTTTAAACTAATTCAGCAGGGGGACAGGAACCTGAGTTGTAGCTCCAGTCTACAGGAGGTTGAAAGTAGTGAGGTCAAGAACAAGGTTTCAAGGTCTCAGGAATGCACTGGCAGGCAGGAAGGTGGATTGAAGTGTGTCTACTTCAACACCAGGAGCATCCGGAATAAAGTGGGTGAACCTGCAGCATGGGTTGGTACCTGGGACTTCGATGTTGTGGCCATTTTGGAGACATGGATAGAGCAGGGACAGGAATGGTTGTTGCAGGTTCTGGGGTTGAGACATTTCAGTAAGATCAGGGAAGGTGGTAAAAAAGGGGGAAGGTGTGGCATTGTTAGTCAAGGACAGTATTACGGTGGTAGAAAGGACGTTTGATGAGGACTCGTCTACTGAGGTGGTATGGGCTGAGGTTAGAAACAGGAAAGGAGAGGTCACTTTGTTGGGAGTTTTCTATAGGCCTCCGAAAAGTTCCAGAGATACAGAGGAATGGATTGCAAAGATGATTCAGGATAGGAGCAAAAGTAACAGGGTAGTTGTTATGGGGGCTTTAACTTTCCAGATAGTGACTGGAAATGCTATTGTTTGAGTACTTTAGATGAATCAGTTTTTGTCCAATGTGTGCAGGAGGGTTTCCTGACACAGTATGTAGATAGGACAACAAAAGGCGAGGCCACATTGGATTTGGTACTGAGTAATGAACCAGGTCAGGTGTTAGATTTGAAGGCAGGTGAACACTTTGGTGATAGTGACCACAATTCGGTTATGTTTATTTTAGCGATGGAAAGGGATAGGTGTATACCGCAGGGCAAGAGTTAAAGCTGGGGAAAAGGCAATTATGAGGCAATTAGGAAAGATTTAGGATGCACAGGATGGGGAAGGAAACTGCAGGTGCTGGGCACAATTGAAATGTGGAGCTTGTTCAAGGAACAGCTACTGCGTGTCCTTGATAAGTATGTACCTGTCAGGCAGGGAGAAAGTGGTCAAGCGAGGGAACCGTGGTTTACTATAGAAGTTGAATCTCTTGTCAAGAGGAAGAAGGGGGCTTATGTAAAGATGAGGCATGAAGGCTCAGTTAGGGTGCTTGAGAGTTACAAGTTAGCTCGGAAGTACCTAAAGAGAGATCTAAGAAGAGCCAGGAGGGGACATAAGAAGTCTTTGGCAGGTAGGATCAAGGAGAACTCTAAAGCTTTCTATTGGTATGTCAGGTATTGAAGAATGACTAGAGTAAGATTAGGGCCAGTCAACTTCAGTGGTGGGAAGTTGGGGGTGGAGTCCAAAGAGATAGGGGAGGCGCTACATGAGTATTTTTCGTCAGTATTCACAGAGGAAAAAGACAGTGTTGTCCAGGACAATGCTGAGATGCAGACTATTAGACTAGACGGGACTGAGGTTCCCAAGGAGGAGGTGTTAGCAATTCTGGAAAGTGTGAAAATAGATAAGTCCCCTGGGCTGGATGGGATTTATCCTAGGATTCTCTGGGAAGCTAGGGAGAAGATTGCAGAGCCTTTGGCTTTGATCTTTATGTCGTCATTGTCTACAGGAATAGTGCCAGATGACTGGTGGATAGCAAATGTGGTCCCCTTGTACAAGAAGGGGAGTAGAGACAACCCTTGTAATTACAGACCAGTGAGCCTTACTTTGATTGTGGTAAAATGTTGGAAAGGATTATAAGAGATAGGATTTATAATCATCTAGAAAGGAATAATGTGATTAGGGATAGTCAACATGGTTTTGTGAAGGGTAGGTCGTTCCTCACAAACCTTATTGAGTTCTTTCAGAAGGTGACCAAACAGGTGGATGAGGGTAAAGCAGTTGATGTGGTGTATATGGATTTCAGTAAAGCATTTGATAAGGCTCCCCATGGTAGGCTATTGCAAAAAACGCAGAGGCATGAGATTGAGGGCAACGTATCAGTTTGGATCCGAAACTGGCTAGCTGTCAGAAGACAGAGGGTGGTGGTTGATGGGAAATGTTCATCCTAGAGTTCAGTTACTAGTGGTGTACCGCAAGGATCTGTTTTGGGACCATTGCTGTTTGTCATTATTATAAATGACCTGGATGAGTGTGTAGAAGGATGGGTTAGTAAATTTGAGGATGACAATAAAGTCTGTGGAGTTGTGGATAGTGTGGAAGGATGTTGCAGGTTACAGAGGGACATAGATAAGTTGCAGAGCTGAGCTGAGAGGTGGCAAATGGAGTTTAATGTGGAAAATTGTGAGGTGACTCACTTTGGAAGGAGTAACAGGAATACAGAGTACTGGGCTAATGCTAAGATTCTTGGTAGTGTAGGTGAGCAGAGAGATCTCGGTGTCCATGTGCATAGATCCCTGCAAGTTGCCACCCAGATTGACAGGGTTGTTAAGAAGGCGTAAGATGTGTTAGGATTTATGGATAGAGGATTGAGTTTTGGAGCCATGAGGTCATGTTGCAGCTGTACAAAATTCTGGTGCGGCCACACTTGGAGTATTGCGTATAGTTCTGGTTGCCGCTTTAGAGGAAGGATGTGGAAGCATTGGAAAGGGTGCAGGGGAGATTTACCAGGATGTTGCCTGGTATGGAGGGAAGGTTTTATGAGGAAAGGATGAGAGACTTGAAGCTGTTTTCATTAGAGACAAGAAGGTTAAGAGGTGATTTAATAGAGATGATTGAGGATTAGATAGGGTGGACAAGAGAATCTTTTTCCTCAGATGGAGATGGCTAGCACGAGAGGACATAGCCTTAAATTGAGGGGTGATGAATATAGGACAGATGTTAGAGGTAGATTCTTTATTCAGAGACGAGTAAGGATGTGAAATGCCCTGCCTGCAACAGTGGTAGACTCGCCAACATAAAGGCATTTAATTGGTCATTGGATAAACATGTGGATGATAATGGAATAGTTTAGGTTGGATGGGCTTCAGATTGGTTTCACAGGTCGGCACAACATCGAGGGCTGAAGGGCGCTGCAACGTTCTATGTTCTATATTCTTAGTACCTTAAATAATCTTATCCTGTCCCACCTGCTTGCACACACCCAAGACACTAACACTGTGCTTCTCCCCTACAGTTTATCATTGTGGCCAATTTGTTTTGCTTTTTCATTCCATTTCTGAAATCACAAGTCACTCCCTTCTGTTCTATCATCCCCTTCTCTGGTTTCAAAAATCTCTTGTTGAATCTTCTGCTTGTGCATTATCTTCAGAAGCAATTTCAGCATCCCTATTCCCAAATTAGCTGTTCACCTACTCAATTCCTCCCATTGCAAAGCACTCCAAGCTTCTTCTGGCTTATTTAGAATTAGCTTTTTAGCTCAGAGCTTCATGTTTGAATTAAGTGATGACAACAGTTCTCATGGGAAGAATCTGAGCTTGAAATTCAGGCTGACACTCGCATGGAGTATTGAGGGAACATTTCACTTTTAGAGTTGGTTTAATAGCAGTAGAATTCTCACTGTTTGAATATGTCCAAGCTGTAAGTGATTTCAAAGATCAAACATTTTACAACTAAATCTACACTAATGTATTTGATTATAGTGGAGTATGGATGCATGCTACTGCCCCACCCTCCTGCTCCTTTCACATGATAACAGCTGTAATAACAGTCCATGGGTTCTGCATAGCTTGAAAATGGCAGTGGCTAATCAATATAAGACTATATCTCCTTTTACACCCTTCTCTGCAATAGGGTGGTTGATCATGGCTTCTGAAACTACAAAGTTTGATAGCCAGAATGAGGTTTGAATTGGTGCTATTGGTATTAATCTCTACCATACCCTTCACTAACTGGTCTAACTGGGTCCATTATTGGCGAGGATATCACTTGGGTGAGTGCTCAAATGGAGGCCAATTTCATTGTCTCAAAGATTTTAGAAGAGCATTTCTAAGAGTTGGAAAGTTCTCGCTGGTAATCTTGTTGATATTTATCCTTCAACTGAAAGACATTAAAAGGTCAGTTATTTCGTTACTGTTTTTGGTATTTTGCAGTGCACAAATTGGCTAAGCCTTTCTTTCATTACCATAGTGACAACGCTTCAAAAGGAAGTAGCTCACCAATATCCTTTGATAACATCTTCCAATCCTACAGCTGCTACCACCCGGAAGGACAAAGGCAATAGATGCATGGAAACACGATCACCTGCAACTTCCCTTCCAAGTCACACACCTTCCTGACTGGTCAATGTCCTGGAACACTGTTCCTGACAATACCGTGTCTGCCTCCATCACATGGAGTCTGGTTCAAGAACACAGCTCAACTCCACCTTCTCCAAGATAATTCAGGACGGGCAATAAGCCACTGAGTCCACGTCCCATGAAGTTCAGGTAAGGTTTCAGAGACTAAACCCCAGAACTGCCTATGAGGAAAATTTGGACAGGCCAGGCTTGTGACCACCAGTTTCAAAGAGTAGGAGACAACCTGATTAAAACATGCAAACCCCTGAGGGTCTTAACAGGGTGCGTGTGGAAAAACTGTTTCCTCCTGTGAAGAATATAGAACTGAGGATTAAAGAAAAACAGGCATGGCTGACAGAGGAGAGTTTTGCTTTCTCATCAAGTGCTGTGAATCTTTGGAATCTCCCACAAAAGAAAGCAGAGTCTTTCAATACTTTTAAAGCAGAGCTGGAAACACTCTTGATAAGAGAGGGGTGAAAGGTTATCAATGTTCAGCAGGAATGTGAAACAATCAGATGAGCAATGATTTTATTGATTGGCAGAGCAGACTTGAGGAGCTCCAGCTCCTGGCATGATCTTATGTGTGTAGAAAATATTTTTTTTTAAAAGTGCTTAATTGGTTGTAAAGCATTGTGGGAGGTCCTGAGGTGGTGAAATTCATTTTTTATTTCTCTGTAAGAAGTACTAAATAATAAAACAAGTTGCTGCTCTTGCATTCAGTATGGTCAATTAGTAAGATGACAGTTTTATTATTTTACAAACAAGAATTTTTAACTTTGCTTCAGGCACTAATTACTACTTTCACTATTCATTATAAGAGACGTGTTGCCAAAGCGAAACATTGCATAGACATGTATTCAACCCACTCAAACTACAGGTGTAACCTGTGCCCAACCCAAGACATTTTGCCAAGAGGAATGCACTCTATGCTACACCCAACCCTGAAAACAATCTATGTAGTTAATAAATTTTGTTAAGTGGTGAGGTGTTGTTCATCTCAAGTAATATATTGCTACCTCATATATAACATTCAGCACTACAAAGAGTAGCAAAACAAACTAAGCATACAAAACATAAGTGTGAATTCAAAACAGAGATTGTAAGAATTGCTGATGCTGGAGTCAGAGATAAAACAGTGTGGAGCTGGAGAAACACAGCAGGCCAGGCAGCATCAGAGGAGCAGGAAAGTTAACGTTTTGAGCCATGAAAAGTCAACTTTCCTGCTCCTGTGCTGCTGCCTAGCCTGCTGTCTTCTTCCAGCTCCATGTTGTGTCTTCTGTGAGTACAAAACACATGTTTTAGTCACTTGCATGTTCCCTCATGTGCAATAAACAAATGCGCTGCGTAGTATGGATAAACTGAGTTGCTTGTACTGATCCCTCAATTCTCTGGTGATGCAATTCAGCAGAAGCTACACAATTCTGTACCTTCCTTGCACCAGGAATTGACTTTCTAATCAAAACAGCAATTGCGTGCTGTCTGGCAGACATGCTCTGTGTCAGAAGCAGCTCACAATGTTGCTTGGACAGTATTGGAAACAACTTCCATTAAACTGTACCAATTGTGAAAGCATCCAACAGTGAGAAGAATCACAGTCAGTTGCTGACTTACAGAATCTGGTCACATTAGCTATCATTTATATATGAGATTTAACTGTGAATTTCGGCAAGTTATTTGACTACAGACAACATCGCACTCAAAAGTTAGTCTTGTGACAGTGATACTGTGAGTGCTGCGCTGCAGAAATAACCTTTCAGCAGAATCTTCTCAGGCCCTGAACAGTATGGGCAATGATGAGAATGTTGGGAAAATCAAGTTAGATGGCCAGTCAGGACCTTCTTAGTGTCAAAAGCAAGAAGCCCCATTTTTCAAAAAAGTATTGGCTGACAAGGCAGGATTCTCACTGGTCAGTGGTGAGAGGCCTATTTTCATCAATTAAATTGGAAATGAGATAGTGATAATCCCCAACACGGAGGTCAGAGCAGTTATCTGGTGACATATGAGGAGAGATTGACTAAGATTGTTTTTCACTGCTGTTCAGATGAATGAGGGGAATCTCACAGAGACTTATAAAAGGCTAACAGGGCTGGACAGCGTAGGTGCAGGGAGGATGTTCCCAATGGTGGGACTGTGCAGAACCAAGGCTCACAGTATGAGAATTTGGGGTAGACCATTTAGGACGGAGATGAGGAGACATTTCTTCAGCCAAAGAGTGGTGAGTCTGTGGAATTCATCACCACAGGAAGTAGTTGATGCCAAAACATTGACTGTGTTCAAGAGGTGGCTAGATATAGAACTTGGGGCTAATGGGATCAAACGTTATGGGGAGAAAGCAGGATTATGCTATTGAGTTGGACAATCAGCTACAATCGTGATGAATGGTGGAGTAGACTTGAAGGGCTGAATGGCCTCCTCCTGCTCCTATCTTCAATATTTCTATGCCTCCATCTGACTGCTTGCATCTCCATCATTGAAACCTGGCACCTATATCTCCGACTACACTTCATGTGCAGAGCCATGTCCGCAGAAATTGGCAACTGACTCATACCAGCCTCCCATCATCATCATCATCATCATGGCACATCTCTGATCCACTTCAGATATGTTGTTGCACAACCATGCTGCACTTTGATGTGCACCAGCATTTTGAAGTTCAATGACACTGCATGGACATGCTCACAGGAACAGGCACCCATCCCATGAGCTGGATAGGGCTGCATCTCAGGGCTACTGACTCACTCTGTTATCGTTCACTGACTTTTCACCTCCTTAGAAAAAAGTTGCCCCTCAGGCCCCTTTTAAATATTTCCCCTCTCACCTTAAACGTATGCCCTCTAGTTTTGGACTCCCGCACCCCATGGAAAAATAACTTTGGTTATTCACTTTATCTGTGCGCCTCATGATTTCATAAATCTCTGTGCGGTAGCCCCTCAGCCTCCTACGCTCCGGGGAAAAACAAGTGGGGATCAGCATCATGGGCAGTCCAGGGAATGCCATGAATAAACGGACATGGACATTCGGGGGATTGTTGATTATCAGGCTGAGTCTTGGACTTAACTGTGCAAAGCGTGATCTGCATTCCCTGCCATATTCGCTTGGTTTCTAAATGCAAGCTGCAAATGGACAATAGCAGTGACCACACCTGGAGCGGGCAGATTCAGTGTTTTTACTTCTGTTCCAACATGCGGGATGCACGAGTCAGCAATGGAAGGTCCTTTAAGGCCCCTTAAACTGGCATTTGCAGGCTACAGGTTGAAATCATTTGCAATCATAGCATCATGAATGTGAAATGCCTGCAGTGTCCAACTGTGTGATGTTCAAATGCTGGCTATAATCTTGACTATGTCATTCATTATTGCCAATTGAAGATAGGCATCTCTACAAAGCAAAAGTAATGACAGATAATCTTAAATGTGGCACCAGTCAGCCGCAAAGCAAAAAGCTGATGCAAGATGGGGAAGGATCTTTTCAGCTAGAGGGTAGTGATCATATGGGACTCACTGCCACAGAAAGCTGTGGGGGCCAAGTCATAGAGTGTATTTAAGACAGAGATAGAAAGGTTCTTGATTAGTAAGGGAATTAGAAAGGTTGCAGGGAGAAGGCAGGAGTATGGAGTTGAGAAATACACCAGGTATAATAGAATGATGGAGCAGACATAATGGGCCGAATGATCTAATTCTTCTTCTATGTCTCATGGTCTTATGGTCTAAGATGTCACGGGCTGCACAGAGCATGGAACTTAGTCCTCTCACCATGAACAGTGAGTATTTGCTAACAGGATCTCATAATGCAATAATGTCTTTCTTAGGTAATGTGAGGCTAGGAGCACAAGGCATCAATACTCATGCAGCACTTACAATCTCATTACAAATGCTCCATTTGTCACTGAAGGGGGTTCAGCTATAATGCAATAAATGCATTCCTCTGAAGCGACGCGTTA
Organism: Stegostoma tigrinum; assembly: GCF_030684315.1. Classification (NCBI taxonomy): domain Eukaryota; kingdom Metazoa; phylum Chordata; class Chondrichthyes; order Orectolobiformes; family Stegostomatidae; genus Stegostoma; species Stegostoma tigrinum. The sequence continues at coordinate 67,523,626 of NC_081354.1, forward strand.
TCGAAAATTGCGCTATAGAAGTAACACGGCCTTTAGGAAAAGGGGGTTTGGGGCAGACCAAAAAAAATCACTCAAAATGATTCTAAAATCACTCAAAAGCATAATAGAAAGGATAACACGGTTTGAATAAATGTTTAATTCACACGTAACAATGAAACAGCAGTAAATTTATTACCTTGTCTTGAAAAATGTAAAGTTGGGAGAGAAGGTTCTGGAAGTAGCTCTGTTGTCAATGCAGGGGCTGAGGGCTGTCATCATCATCATCATCATCATCATCATCATCACCACCTTCAGGTGCAGTTGTGGTTGCAGGGTCAGGGCAAAAAATAATTAACCCAGAATTGGATGGCTGTGGTTCATGGCCTTCTGACCATTTCTTTGGGGATTGGCTTAAGAAAGACATCTAGTTTTTGCTGCTTTGTTTTTTTCCTTAGTTACCGAGAAGCAGTTCATAAATTGCCAAAATAGATCTTACTTCATGAACTGCTGCCCTGCTGCATTCTGAATTGTAATCATTGTCCTGTTATCATTGCAGATGCTTCTCAATTGCCCTCAGGATAAAAGGCAAAACAGAAGTGGAAAGATCTCATGCTGCTGCATCCTAGACTTCATCTTCTCCATCTCCAGCTTCCACTTTCCCCTCAACGACAAGTTGTTGTAGATCAGCTGTAGAGAAGTCTTCACAGTGGGACTCCAGCAGTTATTCAACGCCCTCACTCTCCTCTTCTTCAAATCCAGCTTGCTTTGCAAGATCAACACAATGTTTTTTGATTCTTGGGAGCTCCTCTGACATATCAAAGCTTTTTAAATCTTGAAAAAATTCTGGGAGAAGCTTCCATCAAACTTCATGCAAGTAATCCTTACTAACATCATCCCAGGGCTCCACGATAATGTCTATTGCATTCATGATGTTAAATCTCTTTCAAAATTGAAGAATGTTGTCCTTATTCTCCTCAGTGGCTGCAATCATCCTCTTTAATGTAAGCCTTAAATAATAAGCTTTAACAGCTGCTATTGCACCCTGGCCCATGGGTTGAAGGAGACAGTTTGTGTTCTGGAGTAGAAATAGTACTTTGATGTTTTCAGAAAGCTCACCAATGGTGGAAGGATGGCTTGGTGCATTATCCAGGATGAGGAGAATCTTGAAATCCACATTTTTTTCCTTGCAATACTTTCTAAAAATGTTTTCAAAAACATCAACAATAAAAAGATATGGAACGTGCACTTCATTCATAGGAATGTAGGTTGTTGATGACATTCACTTCCAGTATAAAGAAAATTTGATGTAAGTTTTAGACTTCTTCATTTTCTTTGTACTATGGGCAAGAATGCTATCATGTGCTCCTGCAGCTTCGCTACAGAACTCTATGTAATGAAAAGCAGAGCGGTTCTTAAAACCACCAAGCCAGCCACTGCTAGCACTAATGGTAGGCACATCTGCAGGATATTTGGCTTGTTTAGTCAGATCTTCATAAAACAATATGACTTGCTGTTTTATGGGGAGAAAGGTGGTCCCAGATCACATCTTAATTTGCTCTTCTATCCAGACACTTAGAAGGTGCTCCATCTCCTCAAGTTCCTTTGCCTGTGACCTCACAGATTTGCCGCCACAAAGCCCACAGACCAATCATGTGATGTCGATGTTGGAATCGTGTAATAGCCAATACAAATTTCATGTTTTACAAATACCATTCCTCTATCCGTCAATCACATTACAGCCATTTCACATTGCCAGAACATGCATTACAGGAGAACGCCCTGTATAACAACCTGTACAGGAAACAGTTGCAACAAAAGGCGACGACTCTGATTTTTAAACTTAATGAAAGCTCATGGATTATGATCTAAATGAGCATATCCTTGCTCTCATGTCCAATATAGACTTCAAGCACTGAATAGCTAACAACAATTCACAATCTCTTTTCCCATGGTAAGGTGCTTCTTCTGATACTAGTTTCGTTTCTTAGAGAAGTGATCCACTATTCCCAACTCATCATTCTGTAACAAGACAGCACCTACTCTCAGATCACTGGTCTCAATTGCTATTTTGAGAGGTCCGGAAAAATCAGGAGCAGTCCAAAACTAGTTCATTTACTAAAAATGCCTTTAGCTTCTCCAGTACTAGGTAGCATTCTGCTGAAAATATCAGACTTGCTTGTTTATTTATTAATTTATTAAAGGTGCAGCAATCATAGTGAAATTACACACAAAATTCTAGCAAAATCCATATATGCATAAACACTTCTTAATTCCACAATTAGCTTTAGGAATCGACATTTTACAAAAAGTGTTCACTTTCGCTGTCCTTGCCAACACCTGCCCTCATCTAACAACACATCCCAACTAAGTCGCTCTTGCTTTGTTGAATTCATTTTTGGCTAAATTTATCACTGAACCAGCCAACTATAATTGCTTAAAAGACTCTTTAATTTGTCTTATACACTCTTCCCAAGTGCTACTGTAACAGACACCATCATCCAAATACACTGAATACCTACCAGTTCCAGCCATGTCTTGATTCGTAAGCTTCTGGAATATTGCCAGGACATTCTTTAGCCCACATAGCATCACCTGACATTGGTATAGTGCATTCCATGTGCCAAAAGTTGACATTATTTTAATGGCACCTTTCAGTACCCCTTCAACAGCTCAATCCTGGAAAGGATTAAGGTATTGCCAACCCTATCAATGCAGTTTTTGAACTGTGGAATAGAGTACAAACCTGTTTTCATGACAGCATTCACTTTTCGAGATTCTATACATAGCCTAGTTTATCCAATTGGTTTAGGAACCAATATTATTGGTGAACTGCAATTGTTTTGACTACATGCAATCAAGTGGTTCTCTAGCATTCTCTGGACTAGGTCAGAAATCACACAACGCCAGATTCTTTTCCAACAGGTTTATTTGAAAACATAAGCTTTCAGAGTGTAGCCCCTTCATCAGGCTTCAAAAGCTTGTATTTTGAAATAAACCATAACCTGGTATCGTGTGATCTCTGATCTTGGTCCACACCAGTCCAACACCGGCACCTCCATGTCATTCTCTGGACTGAGTTACTGTTTCCAGCTGATCTTGTTTATCTGGGCTCAATTGATGAGTATAAAGCAAACAACTATGGATGCTGGAGGTCTGAAACAACAAACAGCAGTACTGACAAAGCTCAGCGGGTCTGGCAGCAACTGTGGAGAGAACATTTACTCTGTCTTCTCTCTAACACCTGCAGTTCTTTGCTTTATCTTCATGTTTAATTCACTACCGTATCTCTTTCAGGTATGCCCTCCTTGAAACAATGCTCTTCCCTCCAATAAGATTCCTTTCCTTACTTTTCTTCTTGTTCACCATCATTATTTTTATTTTCCCTCCAAGCGTTTAGCAAAGATTTTGCCAAAACTCGTTTTCCAGAACCACATCTCATTCCTTAGTGAAGGCCTCTGGCTCGGACACACCCGAGACGGATTCCAACTGGAGTTGCTTCCTTTGTGTTTTGAATCCATCCAGGGTCATAGGTATCTCTGTGATGTACAACACTCCTCTCACAACTGCTCTCACAGCATATTAAGATCCACACTCAGTGCCAAGAGTCACCATATGCACACTCTCCACATCTCTCTCTATCAGCACAACCTCACACTGTCTCAGAGCTGTCCTACACCCCAATTCCACTTCATTCTCCACTCATTCAACATTCTAACAAGAAACATTTTCTCTTCCTTTCAGGCATTGAGGAACACAAGCTGCAATAACTTGGAGATACCCACTCCCCTCTGAAGCTCCCTTCCTGTCCTTACCTCTAATTTCCATTCTTTCTCCTGAAATCACCTCTTGTCATATATTTACAATCTCTTCTGACCTTCTGCTCTCTGATGCTGAATTGTCTGCACTTAGCAAAGGTCTTAAATTTATCCGTCTGTACCCCCACCTCAATGATTTTAGGTTTGACCTGACATTGACGTCCTTCCATCACCTTCATCTCCGTGCCCATTTCTTTGCCTCTCCTTCCTACCTGGACTTGATTTTTTTCTCCCCTGGTCCATTCCCTCCCCACTTACTTCCATGATTCTTCTGACACTTTACGACAGTTTCAGAATTTCCAGTTTGCGGGTTCCAGCTACCTCCTCTTCACTATGGATGTGCAATCCCTTTACAGATGTATCCCCCATCAGGATGGTCCCCAGGGGTCTCCGCTTCTTCCTGAAGAAAAGGCCTGAACTGACCTCACCAACTACCACCATCACCCCCTCCCACATGGCCAAGCAGATCCTCATTTGAACAGCTTCTGCTTTAATTCTTCTCAATGTCTTCAGGTTGAAGGGGGTGGCCTCAGATACTTGCATGGGCCCGCAGTTATGAACTCCTCTTTTGGGGTGTGTGGAACACTCATCATTCAAATTGTATTTGGACCCCACCCATAACTGTTTCTCCATACATCAATGACATCATCAGCACTGCTTTCCTCTCTCATTGGAAAAATTTATCAATTTCGTTCCCAATTTCCACCCTGCTCTCATCTTCACTTGGTCCATTTCTGACACATCCCTTCCCTTCCTCAATACCTCTGTTTTTGTTTCTGGGATGGGCTGGCCATCAATATCTACTACAAACTCATCAATCCCACAGTTAGCTTGACTATACATCCTCATACCCTGCTCCCTGAAAGGAGTCCATTCCATTTTCCAAATTTCTCCATCTCCATTGCATCTGTTCTGATGATGTCATCTTCCAAGGTTGTGAGGAGTTGTTGGGGGGGAGAGGCCTCAGAAAAGTCCATCATTTTCCTTAACCAAAGATTCATTACTGCTTTGGTTGCCAGGGCCCTTAGCTATGTCTAATTCATCTCCCACACTTTGGTCCTCTCCCTCATTTCTTCCCTCCCACAACAATGATAGGGCCCCCCCCCCGGTCCTCATTTATCACTCCACCAAATCTGCATCTAAAGGATTGTAAGCTGCCCTTTCCATCACTTCTCATGAGACGCCAAGGCCAGACACACACTCCCCACTCCTCCCTTGTCAGCATTCCGAGGTGCCATTTCCTCCAGGACACCCTGGTCCACTCTTCCTTCATTCCCCAAACCTCCCCACAGCCCCACGGCACTTTCCTATATGATCACAGAAGGTGTAAGACCTGCTTGTTTACCTCCTCTCTATCCAAGGCCCCAGATATGCCTGCAAGGATTTACCTGTACTTCATTCAATCTCGTCAACCGTATTGGCAGTTGACAGCGTGGTCTCCTGTACACTGGGGAGATGAAACACAAACTGGAAACTGCTTCGCAGAATACCTACATCCTGTCCATAAAAATGGCCCCGAGCTTCCAGCTGCCTGTCACTTCAACACACCACCGTTTTCCCACACCAATATTTCTGTTGAAAACCAGCTGCAGTGCTCCAGTGAGCCTTAGCACATGCTCAAATAGCAACTTTTCATTTTCCACTTGGAGATCCTGCAGCATTTAGGGCTCAGCACTGAGTTCAATAAATTTAGAGTCTGATTCCATCCTTCCAAATTTTTTTTACCCGTTTCCATACCCTGGGTTGCTTTTTAGTTCAGCCTACCATTCTCTCCTTCTCACAGCTCTCACTATCATTTATTCAGCCACTGTTTTGCTCTGGCTAACAATTAATCATCCCGTCATCTGCTTTCCCTGTATTGCTAGGTTCCATCCTCATCTATCTGCTCACCTCTCCCCCCCATCCTTCTCAACCTTGTTTTCAGCATAAATACCACTTTCTTCCAGCTGATGAAGAGTCAGTAGTTTCAAAATGTTAACTCTGCTTTCTCCCGACAGATACTGCCAGGCCTGCTGAAGCTGCCTAGTCAATTCCTCCAGCTCCACACTGTGTTATCTCTGACTCCAGAATCAGCAGTTTTTACTGTCTTATTCGTGAACCAGGTGAACTTTTCCCCAGCAATCGATATGGTTTCATGCTCATCACTAGATGCTTAATTCCACATTTTTAAAAAATTGAATTCAAATTAAACCACCTGCCATGGCAGGATTTGAACCCAGGTGCCCAGATCATTTCCAGGGCCTCTGTATTAATGGTTTAGTGATAATGCCACTCGGACATCACCTCTCAAAAGTAATTAATTACTTTATTGGGAACTGCCACAAACTTGATTTGTTTTGTAGTTATTCATTATAGCTGTGTGCAATATTATTGTAACTGCTGATGGTGGATTTTGTTTATCTGTGCTCTATCACCATACACAATCAACCTGTCCCTGCAACTGTACCATCCTTTTGGTTTCAACTAAAGGGAAGGTGATGGCTTGGTGGTATTATCGCTAGACTATTAATCCAGAGGCCCAGATAATGATCTGGGGATACAGGTTTGAATCCCTGGTGATATTTGAATTCAATTAAGAAACTATTGATGGCCATGAAATTATTATCAATTGTCAGGAGAAGCCCATCTGGTTCACCAATGTCCTTCAGGGAAGGAAATCTGCCATTCTTACCTGGTGTGGCCTACATGTGACTCCCAACCCACAGCAATATGGTTGACTCTCAACTGCCCTCTGAAATTGCCTAGCAAGCCATCCAACTGTACCGATCACTGCAAAGTCTTGAAGAAATGAAACAGGATAGATCACCTGGCATCATCCTAGGCACCGGAAAAGACAACAGCAGAAACAGTTCTTTCATGCCTGTAAGGTCCTCCCCGCTTATACCTGGGGGCGAGTGTCAAAATCAGGAGAGTTGTCTCACAGTCTAGACAGGCAACAACCTGGCACAGTCATACTCACAAATAATCCTTACAGACAATATCACAGAAACCACCATCACCATCCCTGGATATGGCTTGTATCCCCGGCAGGATAGGCCAAGCAGAGGTGGCAGCATGTGGTATGTGGTCAGGAGGGTGTTGTCCTGAAACTCCTCAACATTGACTCTAGAACCCATGAAGTCTCATGTCTTCAGGTTAAACATGGGCAAGGAAACCTCCTGCTAGTTACTATATACTGTTCCCCTTCGGATGATGAATCAGTATTCCTCCATGTTGATCAACACTTAGAGGACGCACTGAGGATGGCAATGGCATAAAATGTACTCTGGGTGGGCGATTTCTGTGTCCAACCCCTACAGTGGCTCGGCAGCAGTACCACTGGTCGAGTTGCTCGGGTCCTAAAAGACATAGCTGCCAGACTGGATCTGGGTAGGTGGCAGGGAACCAACAAGAGGGAAAAAAATACTTGACCATATCCTCACCAATCTGCCAGGTGCAGATGCATCTGTGGGCCATCAACAGCAGTAGAACTGTACTCCAGCACAATCTGCAAACACATGGTCTGGCATATCCACCACTGAACCGTTATCATCAAGCCAGGGATTAGCTCTGGTTCAATGGAGAGTGCAGTATAGCATGCCAGAAGCAGCACCAGGCATACCTGATGATGAGGTGTCAACCTGGTGAAGCAACTAAACAGGACTACTTGCATGCCAAGCAGCAGAAGCAGCAAGTGACAGACAGAGCTAAGTGATCCCACAACCAACGGATCAGATCCAAGCTCTGCAGTCCTGCCACATCCCGTTGTGATGATTAAACAACTGACTGGAGGAGGAGGCCCCACAAATATTCCCATCCTCAAGGAGTGAAGAGCCCAGCACATCAGTGTCAAAGATAGGGCTGAAGCATTCACAGCATCTTCAGCCAAAAATGTTGAGTGAATGAACCATCTTGGCCTCCTCCAGTGGTCCCCTGCATTACAGTTACCAGTCTTCAGCCAATTTGATTCACTTCATGTGATATCAAGAAACAGTTGGAGGCACTGGATACTGCAAAGGTTACGGGCCCTGACAACATTCTGGTAATAGTACTGAAATCTTGTGCTCCAAAAGTTGCCATTCCATAGCCAAGCTGTTCCAGTTCAGTTACAACACTGGCATCTACTCTGCAATGTAGAAAATTGCCCAATTATGTCCTGTACATGAAAAGCAGGACAAATCCAACCCGGCCAATTAACGCTCCGTCAGTATACTCTCGATCATCAGTAAAGTGATGGAAGGTGTCATTAACAGTGCTATCAAGCAGCACCAGCTCAACAATAAGCTGCTCAGTGATACCCAGTTTGGGTTCCGCCAGGGCCACTCAGCTCCTGACCTCATTACAGCCTTGGTTCAGACATGGGCAAAAGAGCAGAATTCTAGAGGTGAGATGAGAGTGACAGCCATTGACATCAAAACTGCATTCAACCGATTGTAGTATCAAGGACCTCTAGCAAAACTGGAATCAATGGGAATTGGGGGAAACTCTCTGGTGGTTGGAGTCATATCTGTTACGTAGGAAGTTGGTCGTGGTTGTTGAAGGTCAGTCTTCTCAGCTCCAGCACATCTCTGCAGGAGTTCCTCAAGGTAGTGTCCTCGGCCTAACAATCTTCACCTGCTTCATCAATGATCTTCCATTCATCATAAAACCCAAAGTGGGAATGTTTAGCAATGATTGCACAATGTTCAGCAACATTTGCGACTCCTCAGACACTGAAGCAGTCCGTGTCCAAATGCAAAAAGTTCTGAACAATATCCAGACTTGGGCTGACAAGTAGCAAGTAACACTTATGCTACACAAATGCCAGGCCATGACCATCACACAATATAATCACTGTCCTTGACATTCAATGGTGTTACCAACACTGAATCCCCCATTGACAACATCCTGAGAGTTATCATTGATCAGAAACTCAACTGGACTCAAGACCTAAATGCAGTGGCTACAACAGCAGGTTAGAAGCTGGGAATACTGTGGCAAGTAACTCACCTCCTGACTCCCAAAAGAATTTCCACTATCTACAAGGCACAAATCAGAAGTGTGATGGAATATTCCCTACTTGCCTGGATGAGTGCAGCCCCAACATCACTCAAGAAGCTTGACACCATCCAGCACAAAGCAGCCCACTTGATTGGCAATACATTCACAAACATTTACCCCCTTCACCACCAACGCACAGTAGTAGCAGTGTGTACTAATTGCAAGATGCACTGTGGAAATTCACCAAAGATCCTCAGACAGCATCTTCCAAACCCATGACCACTTCCATCTAGAAGGACAAGGGCAGCAGATATATGGGAACACCACCACCATCAAGTCCCCTCCAGGCCACTCATCATCCTGACTTGGAAATATATGAGCGTTCCTTCATTGTTGCTGGGTCAAAATTCTGGAATTCCCTCCCAAATGGCATTGTGGGTCAATCCACAGAAGGTGGACTGCAGTGGTTCAAGAACACAGCTCACCACCACCTTCTCAAGGGCAACTAGGGACAGGCAGTAAATATTGATCAGCCAGCGACACCCACCTCCAACAACATGAATAAAATAAAGAATAAACTGTACTTTCTGTGATTATAGGTGAAGTTATAACATTCACTCCTGCCAAATCACCTCCCAAAAAAAAAACTTCATGCAGAGGTCATACATGAACGACTTATTGTTGTGACAACAAGTCACACTCCAATTGGACATTGTACAATTGAATTGAGATATACTCTCCTCCTATCCCATTTACCAACACTTTGACTTCCATTGAATTTTCAGTGAAGGGAAAACTAAATCCTTCTTTTAAAGGAGAGTCATGGTCTTGGATGGTTCCTTTGAATAAAATGAGGTTATATTCCATTTAGGTAAATCTCTTCATGTTTCACATCTACCCTATATATTTCTTCTACACTCATGGTGGTGTCTAACTCTAGTCTCTTAACTGTAGTTAAAGCTACAATCTGATCCGTGGCTTTTTTTCCCTTTCTGAGTTTAATTTTTTAAACTCATTCTTATACACTCCAACAAATCCCATAGATTATCCTTTTTACTTCCAATATTCTGAGTAAATACGTTCCACCTTTTTACAATGGAAACACTATAGCTTCTGATTTTCATCTCCTGCTCCAAAACTTTCCTTCCTGTCCTGAGGAGAAGACTTTGGGACATTCCCAACGATCATTTTCTTTACATTAGCTGCTTACCTTCCATCGCTCCCTCATTTTCTATTTCTTTTGAATTTATGAGGGTATTGGAAAGAAGTTGTGGATTAACTGATAATCACCAGCTGTCTGCATAGCACTGTGTTCCTCAGTATAAGTATGTATTACGGAAAGTTGTGCATTTTTATATTCCTCTGGGAGAATATCCTCTCTAAGAGCTTCACTTGTGGGTTCACCTTTAAAAGCTCTTATCCACCTGTACATATTGTTTTGCTTAATCCGCTGATACAATGGTAACAATTTTGTATTATCCACTAAGCTAAGAGGAGAGCCAATAGGACTTTTTTTATATGAATAAATTTTGAAGTGCCAAATGCTTTGCAGCAGGCTGCATTTCCAGACAAAAGCCAACGCAGTTTGTTTAAGGGAAATTAAACAAGAGGGAAGTAAACATTGAAGCAGTGGAAGAAAGAGGGCCATACCGAGGTAAACAGATTAATTTTTGATTGATTTAGTAAAGAGCTGGCAGAATGACCTCCAGTTGTGCTGTAAATGTCTAACTTAGAATCACATGCACTTTTAGTGGAATTGCAACAAGGAACAACAGGAATGGGATCCTCATCTAATTTCTCCCTCTCTCATGCAAAGGCTTTGCAGAAGCCGTAGCAATCTAACCTTCTCTCAAGGTGTTGATATCAACTAGAGATAAATTAACTGGAGGTAAAACCTGAGAATCTCCTGCTCTACATAGCTCACCCTATGACTAGATACATTCACTGAGCCAGTTCAGTTAAGGATGTTAAGTATTTATGCATTTACCATATCTTTCACAATGATGGTAACAGCATTACACTCATCATCAACCTAAAAGACATGTTATCATCAGACTGAGCAGCTCAGCAGCCAGAACAGAATATGATCTTGTCCTCGAGCTGCAGCTTTTATAGAGGGTGACATTATCCTTCCTATTAGATAGGTCTTTGTGCTCCCAGAGATGGCTAATATTACATTTATATCACAATATTAGTGCTGAAATTGGAACTGCCATCAGCAACAAGACTATCAACTAAATTGAGTATTTATCAGGCACAGGAAATAGATAGGAAATGGAAATGAGTGGAAAGTGTTGTACATAATTTTTGGCGATAGGTTGTCAGGCCTGTCAAAACCTTACTTGTTTGAACTGACATTTAATCAATTCAGTTTCAAAATGCAGCTTAACTGATATGTTTAATTGTGAAAAATAACCACAATTCCATGTTTAAAAGAGATTGTAATCAATCCTACTCAAAAATCTGGTCAAGTGTCTTGATATTGACAGCTTGTATCATAAGGAAAATGAATTTTGTGCATTCGCTATAGGCCATGAGACACAGGAGCAGAAATAAAACATTCGGCCCATCCAGTCTGCTCCACCATTTGATCATGACTGATATGTTTCTCAAACCCATTCTCCTCCATTCTTCCCATAACTGTTGATCCCCATACTAAACAAGAACCTGTCAATCTTTGCCGTAAATGTACTCAATGATTTGACCTCCACAGCATTCTACAGAAATGAGTTCCAGCGAAGAAATTACTCCTCATCTCAGTTCTAAAGGATTGTCCCTTCACTGAAGCTGTGCCCTCAATTCCTCATTTTTCCTATTATTGGAAACATCTTCTCCACATCCTGTCTATCCAGGACCCTCAGTATTCTGTAAGTTTCTTTTCAATAACCCTCTCAACCTTCTAAAGTTCATCCAGTTCAGACCCTGAGTCCTCAACCAATTTTCTATTCCCAGGATCATTCTTGTAAACATCCTCCAGATCCCTTCCAACACCAGTACACACTAGCTCATGTACAGGGCCCAAATCTGCTAACAATTTTCCAAATGTGGCCTGACCATATTGTGGAAAGAATGCTTTGTCTCTTATGGGCTTTTGTTACCCTTGGAGTTATATAATTAAACATGAGAAATTAAACATTTTTGCAATGAGTCTAATGGATAATTTCTTATACTTTTGTGTTAAAATCTTTGAAAAAATAGACCAGACCTTGCGTTATTTGAGATATGATTGTATATGGTAGGCAGAACTTTGTCCTTATAGGGTATATGCATGGCATATATTCTGCTAAACCAGAAGATGAAAAGCTATTGCATGTTACTCTCTGTGAATAACTGGATGCTACAACAAATTTGCATTATCCTGACCATAAATATACAAACTATTTTCTGGGAGCAAATCTAAAACCTGTAACCCTCAATATGGTCCAGTCACTAGACATCTTTTAACTTATAGTAAATCTTATGTTGTTGGGAATAAAGTAGTTCTTTGACAGTAATGCCATGTATTTCTTTTCAATTCCAGACAGCACAACATTAAACAATGTAAATACAGCAGGAAGATTGATTAGAACCTATGCAAGGCAAATAACTAAGCAGTAACACAACCTGGAATTTTAGTTTTAAAATTCAACATAACACCCCACTGCATTGACTTTTGATGCAAACATTTCTTTCGGAAACAAAGTCTATTATTAGAGCACCTTAAAATGTTTATTGTCACCTAATACCAATTAACTTGGAATTGTGTTTTATATTGTGACATGACCTTTTGCAGGCTGCTTTCTATTTTCATTGCTGGAAAGCATTCTTCTCGAAAAATAATATTGAAAGGGTCGTGTTATGGCAACATTGTGGTTGGGTGAAGTATCAGTTTTATACACTCATCTTCTTTGCCAGTAGTGCAGGCAAACCAGAGGGCTATATAACAAAGTGTGGAGCTGGATGAACACAGCAGGCCAAGCAGCATCTCAGGAGCACAAAAGCTGACGTTTCGGGCCTAGACTCTACATCAGAGAGGGGGATGGGGAGAGGATTCTGGATTAAATAGGGAGAGAGGGGGAGGCGGACCGAAGATGGAGAGAAAAGAAGAAAGGTGGAGAGGAGAGTATAGGTGGGGAGGTGGGGAGGGGATAGGTCAGTCCAGGGAAGATGGACAGATCAAGGAGGCGGGATGAGGTTAGTAGGTAGGAAATGGAGGTGCGGCTTGAGGTGGGAGGAAGAGATAGGTGAGAGGAAGAACAGGTTAGGGAGGCGGGGACAGGCTGGGCTGGTTTTGGGATGCAGTGAGGGGAGGGGACGAGCTGGGCTGGTTTTGGGATGCATGGGGGAAGGGAAGATTTTGAAGCTTGTGAAGTCCACATTGATACCATTGGGCTGCAGGGTTCCTAAGCGGAATATCAGTTGCTGTTCCTGCAATCTTCGGGTGGCATCATTGTGGCACTGCAGGAGGCCCATGATGGACATGTCATCTGAGGAATGGGAGGGGGAGTTAAAATGGTTCGCGACTGGGAGGTGCAGTTGTTTATTGCGAACCCTGCAGCCCAATGGTATCAATGTGGACTTCACAAGCTTCAAAATCTCCCCTTCCCCCACTGCAACCCAAAACCAGCCCAGCTCGTCCCCGCCTCCCTAACCTGTTCTTCCTCTCACCTATCCCTTCCTCCCACCTCAAGCTGCACCTCCATTTCCTCTCCATTTCCTACCTACTAACCTCATCCTGCCTCCTTGACCTGTCCATCTTCCCTGGACTGACCTATCCCCTCCCTCCCTCCCCACCTATACTCTCCTCTCCACCTATCTTCTTTTCTCTCCATCTTTGGTTCGCCTCCCCCTCTCTCCCTATTTATTCCAGAACCCTCTCCCCATCCCCCTCTCTGATGAAGGGTCTAGGCCCGAAACGTCAGCTTTTGTGCTCCTGAGATGCTGCTGGGCCTGCTGTCTTCATCCAGCTTCACACTTTGTTATGTTGGATTCTCCAGCATCTGCAGTTCCCATTATCTCTGAGGGCTATATGTTAGACCAAACAAATAACCTTTGAAGCCTCGTGCACTTTATTCTTTTTCTCTCGTTGTCTCTTCTTTTGAGCTTTTGGCTTTTTGATGCAAAGTAGTGTCAATGTTAAAAGTTTTCAATTTTCTTGCATTGCCCAATAGGGTGGAAGAATTTGCAATTTCTCCACACAAAACATCCTTTGAAATATACCCAATTTTCAGCCAACATGGATAACCCAGCTATAGAAAACATTGTGTTTGAAAGGAGCTGTCAGACATTCGTCATTTAGCTTCCATGAGCAATTTGGTGTCTTTTCATTAATTTCGTGAGAACATTTAGAATGCCACAGAAACAGCAGGAAAGAATATGTTTTAATTTTGTTTATTGCTTTAACATAGTCATCATTTAAAAGTAATCAAATAACATAAATACATATGATTTTTATCAAAGTATGTTTACTGTTTTCAATTTATGGGCAAATGAAGTTGTTGAAATATAACATTTGGAAACAGTATTCTGCTGAAACTGCAGACAACTTCTGTAGACAATACATCAAATTTTTAAGCTCTGGGCTGAGGAGAGATGAACAGGCTATGCTTCTTTATTCCCCCATCCCCTTGTTTGGTTATGACAAGGCTAATTTAAAAATGGTTCCCTTCACATATGGATACCTTTTTCCCAGTCCCAAATTAATTTATGTTTTAAAAGGAATCAATTTAACTGGGTTGCTTTTTGAATTAACAAAGTCTGAGTTTATTAATGACTAAATGCAAGAAGACTAAGTAAAATTATAAACATACGCACAGATTAGATGTAGGAGATTGGTTGTCTTAACAAAAATGAAGTTTTAAAACAAACAAAAACATGGATCAGTCCCTCAATTATTTGCAAAAGTTTTATTTTTGATCATTATGGCTGTCACAGTCGAGGTTGTTATTGGTATTGACATTGATAGTTGAACAATCTGTTTGAAGATTCTTAGTTTTGCAGCTTGATTGAGATTCCTTTGTTCGGATTCCTTCTGACCAGGGCTGAATTCCTGCATTCAGGTTGAGACAAAGTCCTTTTGTGGCGCTGTTTCCTTTTTGTCTTGCTTGCTAGCTGGCTGATTTCTAGCACTCAAATTGACAGAGTCCATTTACTCACTGCACAAGGGTAACTAAGGTATGGTTCTTCAACAATGACCTTTTCAGCATGCTAACACTTGAATCTGGGCCAGTACACAAAGGTACCTTAGCCCAGTCACGCACACAAGAACCTCAGAGCCATTAGCACACACAGACCAGAACATCAATCACACTAGCACCCTCCAGTATTGTTGAAACTGACTTCATAATTGTGTAAAAGTGAATGGAGATAAACACAATTTGGGACTGACTACACAGAAGACAACTCACTGTTGAGAGGGATCATCAGCCCCTCGTTATCTTTGTTGTCAAGAGTTTACAATCAAGCTGTTTTGACTTGCCTCTTCCCCCTTTAAAGGGTTGTTGTTTCAAAATCTCTTTGCTTCTTTAAGTGTGATATTCCATTGGTCGGTCTCTCTCTCTCTCTCTCTCTCTCTCTCTCTCTCTCTCTCTCTCTCTATCTGTCTCTCTATCTCTATAGACAGCCACTTAATCTACATACACAGCCACTTCTGGCTATATCAGCCCTCTTTTAAAAAACACATTTGGGTATTTCAGGTATTTCAAATTAAATTGTCCAACGTATCTTTGGTTCTGACCAATTATTATAACAACGCCTTCTTGATTATTTGCTATACTTGCATGCTAACTAAGTCACTGAAGACTAACACACATGAGCAGCAAGCTATTAGGAAGGCTAACAGAATATTAGCATTTATCATAAAAGGATCTGAGTACAGGAGTGGTGACGTCTTGCTTCAATTGTACATGAATTTGTTTAGACTGCACCTGGAGTACAGTGTGCAGTTTTGGTCTCCTTATCTTAGCTAAGATATTATTGCTATAGAGGGACTTTAAATAAGGTTCACCCAGAATTGTTCATGGAACTGTCCCCTGAAGAGATACTAGGCAAATTAGAACTGGTTTCTCTAGAATTTCAAAGAATGAGAAATGATCTTATTGAAACCTATAAACTACTTAAAAGAGATATATACAGGGTTAATGCAGGTAAGATATTTCCACTTAATGGAAATCTAGAACAAGGAAGCATAATTTAAAATTAAGGGACATTTAGGATCGAGATGATGAAAAACATATTTGCTCAGAGGGTGTTGAATTTTCGGAATTCTCTACCCCAAAGACCTGTAGGAACACAATCTTTGAGTACATTTAAATTAGAAGTTGATAAATGTTTTATTACCAATAGCTTGAAGGCTGATGGGATCATTTGGGTAAAAAGTGTTGAAGACTTCAATCAGCTATGATGGTATTAAATGCACAGCAGAGTCAGTGGGCTGAATGGCCTAATTCTTTCCCCATGTTCTTTTGTTCCATCAATAAACTCAAGCAGCTATTAAACCATAATGACACAATTCATGTCCTCATATTTAATTACTTTCACTTGTAAATTAATCTAATCCATAGGCAATGCTTTGAAAACATCCTGCTTCTAACATATAAGAGACAGGAGTCTTCATATGCATACTTCAAAACAAAGTTGATTATCATTCAGCATTAGTTGCAATGAAATTGTAGCAAAGCTGTGCTATAGACCCCATATATTTATAGGCCACCTAACAGTGTTATTAACATTGTCCAAGCATAACTAGCTGTTCTCTGCTGTGAGTTTTAAATTCTGCCTAAATTCTGTTTTCACCATGGGGATATAATTCAGTTCTTTACAAAAAATGACTTCACTTCAAGGTAATTCAGCAATTGTGAAATACTTTGGAATGTAATGGGGTTGTGAATAGTGCAATATAACATTAGGTGTTTCTTTTCCTCTTTCTGTAGAATGCCATTATAGATTTAATAAATCGTTCTCTGAAGTCCATACCGTTTGCAGTATGTCTCTCAGTTAGGGTTAAATTAGTCTGTTGGATGGATTTTCTAATATTCTCAGCTAAAATTGTGGGTTCTGATCCACACATTGTAACTGAATTCCACAAATTCCTGGCTGATTGTCTTTAAATCAGAGGCTGTAGTGCCATTGTGGGTCAGTGCAAATGATATGATTGACTGGTCTGTTGACGTTTTAGGGCATAAACCAGAAGGTGGCTCTGATCACAGTGTCAGGTCATTCTGTGTTGGCCATGGGATATAGTCCAGCTCTCTCCAGGCCCAGTATGAAAGTCCCACTAATTTCCTAGGGATGTTCCAACTTGTGGGTTCGGGATTGGGATATATCTTTTCTTTTACACTATTTTGATTGAAGAGCTTATTTTGAATCACCATTGGGATGGCTTTTCATGAAAGGAAAGATTTTTGCACGTGTATATTCATTCACAGGAAGAGGGCATTTGCCTGGTCAGCCACACTGCTGCAGGCCTAGAGTCCCAAATAGGATGGTGGGACAGCAAGATGTGGAGCTGGATGAACACATCAGGCCAAGTAGCACCTCAGGAGCAGGAAAGCCGATGTTTCGGGCCTAGACCCTTCATCAGAAATGGGTGAAGGGTCTAGGCCCGAAACATCAGCTTTCCTGCTCCTAAGATGCTGCTTGGCCGGCTGCGTTCATCCAGCTCCACATCTTGTTATCTTGGATTCTCCAGCATCTGCAGTTCCTATTATCTCAGGCAAGGATAGTGGTTTCCTTCCATAAAAGACATTAGTGAACCAGATGGGTTTTTCTGAAATTGAAAATTGGTTCATCATTAGACTCTTAATTCCAAAATCGTTTTTAAAAAAAATGGAATTCACACTCCACCATCTGCTGCAGCAGGATTCAAACTTGGAATCCGTAGAACATTCCTGGATCTCTGGATTAACAGTTGAGTGATAATATCACGAGGCCATCACCTCCCCTTGATTAATTTGATTAATATTGGTGCATTGTAAGAAAGGAAGATTGGATCCTGTGCTACAACCTGTTTTACGGTGACTCCATCCTTGAGATAAGTTCCACAATAGGATTTTGCTGGGTGTTTTCTGGGAGGGTAATGTTGGAGGAGGAGTTCCTAAATCAGTGCAGTTACACTGATTTGAGTGTAAATTTTACCAAACACCAGCATGGATTAATTGGGCTAAACAGACTGTTTCCAGTTGGTTAAGCCCAGGTAAATTGATGTCCAGAGTAAACCAAGCTTCTTTGGTATAAGAAGTAAAAGAAAAAACTAGAAAAACCTCAATAGGCCAAGTAGCATCAGAACTGAAAGGACATTGACATGAAAAATTAAGTCTCTTTTTCTCTAGAGATGCTGCCTGGCCTGCTGCATTTTCGACTCTTTACTGTTCTTAACTCTGGTTTCCAGCAACCACAGTACTTTGTTTTTGTCTTAAACGTCTTGTAGTTTTGCCAACCTGGTGGCTGTGGAGGCACCTTGCTCATGCACTAAGGCACTGGCAGAGCCGTAACTTAAAATTTACATTCACCAATATACAGCACAGTTAGCAAGGCAATGATTCAGAACACTGAAGTATTTATAGACTTTTCTTTACTTTTAACTCCAAGATTTTAGTTTTTTTTTAAGAAGAGGACTGCTAGAAAGAAAAAAAGAACTGTGGATATATATTCACTAACTGTCAAAATCCTGTGTGAAGAACATGGAAGGTCACAGATATAAAGTGTCAGGGAAACTTCAAACAGGGAGAAACTTATCAAGGAGAGGTTATGAAGCGGCTTGAACAAGAATGATCCTGGGAATGAAGGGTGTCATATGAGGAGGAGTAAAGGATTCTAGGTCTGTATTTGGAGGAATTTAGAAGGATGAAGGAAAATCTCATTGGGACTTGCAGAATACTGAGAGATTTGGGTGGAGTGGATGTAGAGAAGATGTTTCCACCAGTAGGAGAGACTAGGACCCTATGGCAAAGCTTCAAAGTGAAAGGATGACCCCTTTAAACTGAGATAAGGAGTAATTTCTTCACCCAGAGGGTGGTGAATCTTTGGAATTCTTTGCTGCAGAAAGCTATGGAAGCTGAAATATTGAGTGCATTTAATACTCAATAACATCTTGATTAGTTAGGGAATCAAAGGTTACAGGAGGAGGGCAGAAGAACAGGGTTGAGAAATATATCAACCATGCTTGAATGGTGGAGTAGACTAGATGGGCTGATTAGCCAACTATTACTACTACATCTTATGGTGTTAACATCCCTCCTCTTGGCAAAAAGTGACCTTTTGCAGACATGTCTGTTTCCCTGCCTGGAATATGCAAGGAAAGGTGCTAAAGACCGTTTGCAACTCTTTGTCTATGCGTTATTGGACATAGGTCCTAGAGCCTTATGAGCCACTTTTTTTAATCTGCAATGCAGGGGTATCCAAAGAGATTACAATATCACTTGAAATGTTGGAAATTTGTCACTGTCAAAAGTTAACATACATAGTTTGCATATGAAAGTATAACCTTTAGATTTCTCAGAATATACTCACAAACATACAAGCATACACAATAGAAACAGAAACAAAATCAAATTTCTTTTTGCACAATTAATTACAAGTCAACAGATAATTTGATCAATAAGGCTTAGCTTTTGAGGGCAAACTGGATCAGGTTTGACATACTCAGATGGCTGTTGATTTGATGTTATGGCACACACAGACAATTGTTGCTGAAGAAATGCATTTGTCACTGAGGTTCTTTACAAATGCAATTGTTCAGGAAATATCAACAGACAAGAGCCTCCTCATGTGAAGCAGCTGGACCAGTGACCACAGTGAAACTAAGGCAAGTTTTCTATTTCAGAAACAGAAGAGCTGAGTTCAGAAATTTCCCTATTTCAGTGGTCTTCCACTTCCCCAGCTGAAAATCCAAACAGTCTCCAAGCAAAACCAGCTCTCTCCCAGAAATATAACTAACCATGCGTTTTGCCTGAGGTGAGTTCAAGTTGACAAGATCAGTAATTATGTGGAACCCTGTGGTATATTCTCCAAAGAATTTGAAATAAATCTATTTATCCACAATCCTTCAAAGCTCAAGTCCTCAAAAAATTAATACGAAGCCTTCATGGAATCATTAGACAACAGGAGCAGGAATGTCCCATTCAACATGATCGTGGCTGATCTTCGATCTCAATGCCATACTCCCCTGCTCTCCCCAAACTCCTTGAAACCTTTAGCCTTAAGAAATCTAAACATTTCTTTCTTAAAAGTATTCAGTGACTCCACCTCCATAGCGTTCTGTTATAGAGAATTTCACAGGTTCACAATCCTCAGTGTGAAGAAACTTCTCCTCATCTAAGTCCAAAATGGCCTACTTATACCCTGAGCCCTACAGAAAGAAATGGAAGAATATGATGCCAAGTGGGAAAGTTAACAACAGTGAAAATTAATATAGTGCCCTTAACATTGAAAGAAACATTCTGATGAGCGGGGTGGACTTGTTGGGCTGATAGGCCTGTTTTCTTACTATAGGCATTCTATGGATTCTGTGGAGCTCCACAAAAGTGGATTTAGAGAATATTCAATGTCAAGTTAACAGAGATATTAGTAGTGTTGCTAAAATTTCGTTCAATGACATGAGCATTCACGGGTATCTTAAAGGAAACAAAGGAAGTGAGAGTTTTATGGAGGCAAGTTGCAACATATTTGGTATAGACAGCTGTGCGAAGGACTACCTACAGTAGGCAAGGAAAGCGAGGGATACACCACAGGCATCCATTCAAACATTAGAAATATATAAGGTTGGAGGACTGTTGACGATTTCAGAGATAAGGAGAGGTGACGCCATGAAAGAATTTAAGTATGAGGATGCAAATTTTTGAACTGCGGTGACGAGAACCAGGAGGTGATGTTAATTGGCGAGTACAGCTGTAAAGGAAAACAAGGATGGTTTGATAGGATATTTGCAACAGGCTGTTGGTTGAGCTAAACTATATCAATTAGAAGATGGGACAGCAGTTTTCAACAACTTTTGGTTATTCGTATGAAGGTGCCAGTTATTAGGAGAAAATTGGGAAACAGATTGACAGAGCAGGATTTCCAAGATGGAAAGCTATTAATGTGATGGGTAGGATCTGGAGCTGAAAACACATCTTGGAGTTAAATGGCTTAGTCAAATCTGAGCAGAGTCTGAGAAAGGGATAGAATCTGTAGGCATGGTGCAAAGTTTGTAACTGGAATCAAAAACAATGGCTTTGGTGTTTCCACTGCATAACTGAAGTAAAATGATGCCCCCATAAAAACTGGATGACAACGAAAAAATGTGAAAGGTCGTGGAGAGAATCATACTCAGGGAAAATGAGGACACATTGAGAAGCTTACATTGTTTTTCAAGTTCATCATTATTTCTATGTTTTCTGATTTTCCAAGTTTGTTTTATTGCACAGAAAGAACTAATCAAAACTAATTTATATGCAACATTTCAGTAGTAGACATTATAATTTCAATGGATACTGCATGAATATATTATGTGTCCTGTAAAGTAAATGAAAAGAGGCCTGGAAATACTCCCGCTTGAAACTGAACCTGTGGAGAAACTGAAGTCAGTTGATCAGGTTTGTTATGATTTTCTGAGCGTTTTAGATCTTCCCGATCTGTTTTCCAGATTGTTAACACCAAGATATATTGCCTTTTAATTTGTATTTCAGTTATATTTTAACTTGCTGCAGCTTAAAACCATTCATAAAATCCCGTTAGAAAGCGTTGAAATACGAGCTAGGTGCCGAGTGGCAAGATGAGCATTCCTTGGTCGTGGGATTATTTGGTATTTCTAAATGTTCGTGTTTTGATTTGTGCCTATTGCTCAATATAGCATTGCCAAGGGCAAGAAAGGAAATATGATTCAGTAAATATCTTTCTATTGTAGTGATTTCACAGGTTAGTCAAACAAGGGCACAAATCATGGGGCAGGAATTTTCAGATGGTGGCGTTTCTGGCCTGTCACCCAAAGGGTTTGCAGGGAACACATCCGAGAGGATTAATATCTGGTAATGGGATTTACAGCCCTCACTTGATGAAAATCCTGCCTTGGATTGCTGCCAGTTAGATGGTCGCTGACTAAAATCTGTAGATTTTCCTTCTATGGCCTTTTGAATCCCAAAACCACACAGCCTACATCTACTTCCATCCAAGGTTTAGAAACAGGATGACCAAGGCAGCTCGATCATTTCATCCTGTTCTTGCCCTGTCAAACTGAACTCTTCCGATGTTAACTCTGTTTTCTTCCCCTACCCAAATCCTTTGCGCTTACATTCATGACTATTCTGTCAAACTCTAACTCTTTGACAGCTTTCAGTTCCTGAGTCTAAACGCCTCCTTTTAGGGGTCTTCATATGGTACAATGGTAGCATTCCTATCCCTTGACTGGGAGGCCCAGTTTCAAGTTCCACTTGGTCCAAAGGTATATAATAATGTCTCTGAACAGGTTGATTAGAAAAATAGGTAAAGGCTTGTACAACCTGGTTGGTAGCACACAACTAGTGGTTGCACAGTGATGAGGCTGGGGCCTGGCTTTTCAAGGTCATTTCAGATTTTGAAAGGAGAGGAAGCCACAAAAAAAGTGGCTTTTTGGTTCTGTTAATTAAGGATGACCTTGTTGCATTTGTAGTGAGAAATGACCTTCATTGTGAAGATCAAGAATGAAGATAGGGAAAAAAAAATCAGAAGTCACTTAAGAGCATGGTTAATTCATTCACTAACAATAACTGCATGGTGAAACAGTAAGTACAGAATGAAATAATGGTAACAAAAACAAAGTTGCTGGAAAAGCTCAGCAGGTCTAGCAGCATCTGGCAGAACTGAGGAAGGGTCACGGGACCCAAAACATTAACTCTGTTTTTTTCCTTCACAGATGCTGCCAGAACTGCTGAGCTTTTCCAGCAACTTTGTTTTTGTTCCTGATTTACAGCATCCACCGTTCTTTCAGTTTTTTTAAAATTAAGAAATAATGGAACTGTATGAGAAAGTTATGGTAATATTATGGGCACTTTTAATTTATATATAGACCGTATGAATCAAACCAACAAAACTAGCCTGAAAGACGAGATCATGAGAGTATACTCAGGACAATTTCTTAGGCAGCACATTTTAGACCCAACCAGATTTCAGTCTATTCCAAATACATGGCTATGATCAATTAATGTCCTTATAGAAAGGGAGGTTTCTTGCTTAAAGGAATCATAACATTATTGAAATTATGCCGTCAGTTTGACGATGTTTCAGATTGAAGCATGGGTCTAATACTGATGTTTTAAATGAAAAAAAAACCCAATTGTAAGGGTATGAAGACCACATGTGCTAAAGTGATGTCAGAAATTAGCATAAAAGGTAGTACAGTAGAGATACAGTGCCAGAAATTTAAAGAGGTTTTTGTAGCTTTCAGCAAAGATATATTCCATCGAGGATAAAATTATTACGATGAAGCGAATGATAAAAATTAATTAAGAAGAAATTGGAATATGAAAACTAAAAATATATAAACAAAAGGTAAGTGTTTTTAACAAGTAAGTAAGTTATAATTAAACTGAATGTGGGTCAACATAGAACATAGAACTGTACAGCACAGGAACAGGCCCTTTGGTCCATGATTTTGTGCCAAACACAACATTAAAAGAAGCTGATCCTTTTTGCCTGCCCTTGGTCCATATGCCTCTACACATGGCATACTCATGTGCTTATCTGAAAGTCCCTTAAATGCCCATATTGTATTTGCCTCCACCACCACCCTTGGCAGTGCATTCCAGACTCCTACCACCCTGTGTAAAAAAACTTGCCCCTCAGGTCTCTTTTGAACTTTCCCCCTCAAACCTTAAATGAATGCTCCCTAGTGTTAGACACTTGTCATTTCCTTTACTGATTAATGGGATGAGGTTCTCACTGACCATGCAGCATTTCTTGCCCATAGGGCAGTTCAGAGTCAACCATATTGCTAGAGTCACATGTAGGCCAGGTCAGGTAAGGATAGCAGTTCCCTTCCCTAAAGGACATTAGTGAACCAGGTACGTTCTTCCTGACAATCAGTAATGGATTCATGGTCATCATCAGATTCTTAATTCCAGATATTTTTATTGAATTCAAATTCCACCATCTGTGATGGCAGGATTCAAACCGAGGTCCTCAAAACATTTTCTGGGTCTCTGAATTAATAGTCCAGTGATAATATCACTAGGCCATTGCCTCCCCTCAACTCTGGGGAAAAAAAAATCCAACCATCAATGCTATTTATGGGTCTCATAATTTTATGGACTTATATCAAGTCTCCCCTCAGCCTGCAACCCTCAGGAGAAAGTTCCCCAAGTTTTTTTGGCCTCTCCTTGTAGCTCATACCTCTAACCCGGGGAAGTGTCCTGGTTAACCTCTTCTGAACCCTCCCCAAATCCTTCATATCTTTCCTGTAATGCAATGGCCAGAACTGAATGCAGTACTCTAAATGGGACCTAACCAAAAGCTTATAAAGCTGCAATATGAAATTCTGACTCTTGTACTCAATTCCTCGACCAATAAAGGCAAGCATGCCTTATGCCTTCTTTACCACCCTATCCACATGTGTGGCTATTTTGAGGGAGCTTTGGACTTGAACCCCAAGATACTTCGATACATCAATGCTGTTAGAGTCCTACCATTAACTGTATACGTTTCCCTAACATTTGGTCTCCCAAAGTGCAGCACCTCACACTTACCCAGATTAAATTCTGTCTGCCATTTCTCCGCCCATATCTGCAACTGATCTATATACCTGTGTATCCTTTGACAATGTTCTATACTATCCACAACTCCACCAATCTTTGTATCGTCTGCAAACTTACTAACCTACCCATCTGCATTTTCATCTCAGTCATTTATATATATCACAAATGGTGTTCCTGTGGAACATCACTAGTCACAGACCTTTAGCCTGAAAAAAACCCTTCCACCACTACCCTCTGCCATCTGTGGGCCAATTCCAAATTCATGCAGCCAAGTCATCATGGGTCCCACGCATCTTAATCTTGTGGATGAGCCTACCATGAGGGACCCTGTTGAAAGCCTGACTAAAATCAATGTAGATAACATCTGCTGCTCAACCCTCATTGATCACCTTTGTCAGCTTCTCGAAAAATTCAATCAAGTTGGCAAGACCAGACCTGCCTGCACAAAGCCACACTGACTGTCCCTAATTAGGTCATGCTTTTCCAAATGTGCATAAGTCCTACCCCACGAATTCTCTCCAATAGCTTCCCAACCACTGATGTGAGACTCACTGGTCTGTAGTTTCCTGGCTTACCCATACTTCCCTTCTTGAACTGCAGAACAACATTAGCTACTTGCCAGTCCTCCGGGACCTCTCTAGTAGCTGGCAAGGATACAAAGGTCTTAGTCAAGGACTCAGCAATCTCTTCTTTTGCATGTCTCAAGAACCTGGGGCAGATACCATCGGGCCCTGGGGACTTATCCACCTTAATGCTCTTGAAGAGATCCAATACCATTTCTTTCTTAATCTCAAAATGCCCAAGCATATTAACATGCTCCTTGCAAATGTCACTATCCTCCATACCTTATTCGTGGGTAAATACCGATACAAAGTATTCATTTAGGATCTCAACTACATTCTCTGCCTCCAAGCACAAGTTTCCTCCTTCATCTTTGAGTGGACCTTCCTTCTCCCTAGTTATCCTCTTGTTTATTTAATGATTCCATAGAATGCTTTGGGATTGCCCGAATCCAATTTGCTAAGGTCATTTCATGGCTCCTTCTTGCTCTCCTAATTCCTTGCTTGTGTACTTTCGTGCTTTCTTCATATTCCTCACAAGCCCTGCCTGGTTTTAGCTTCCATAACTTTACATATATTTCTTTTTGCCTGTTGACTAAATTCACAACCTCCCTCATTGTCCAATGTGGGTTATCCAGATACAACGCATCATCCTCCGACACTTCCGCCATCTACAATCTGACCCCACCACCCAAGACATTTTTCCATCTCCACCCTTGTCTGCTTTCCGGAGAGACCACTCTCTCCGTGACTCCCTTGTCCACTCCACACTCCCCTCCAACCCCACCACACCCGGCACCTTCTCCTGCAACTGCAGGAAGTGCTACACTTGCCCCCACACTTCCTCCCTCACCCCCATCCCAGGCCCCAAGATGACTTTCCATATTAAGCAGATGTTCACCTGCATATCTGCCAATGTGGTATACTGTATCCACTGTACCTGGTGTGGCTTCCTCTACATTGGGGAAACCAAGCAGAGGCTTGGGGACCGCTTTGCAGAATGCCTCCGCTCGGTTCGCAATAAACAACTGCTCCTCCCAGTCATGAACCATTTTAACTCCCCCTCCCATTCCTTAGATGACATGTCCATCCTGGGCCTCCTGCAGTGCCACAATGATGCCAATCTGAAGGTTATAGGAACAGCAACTCATATTCCGCTTGGGAACCCTGCAGCCCAATGGTATCAATGTGGACTTCACAAGCTTCAAAATCTCCCCTTCCCCCAGTGCATCCCAAAACCAGCCTAGCTCGTCTCCTCCCCTCACTGCATCCCAAAACCAGCCCAGCTCGTCCCCGCCTGCTTAACCTGTCCTTCCTCTCATCTATCCTCTCCTCCCACCTCAAGCCGCACCTCCATTTCCTACCTACTAACCTCATCCCGCCTCCTTGACCTGTCCGTCCTCCCTGGACGGACCTATCCCCTCCCCACCTCCCCACCTAAACTCTCCTCTCCACCTATCTTCTCCTCTATCCATCTTCAGTCTGCCTCCCCCTCTCTCCCTATTTATTTCAGAACCCTCTCCCCAACCCCTCTCTGATGAAGTGTATAGGCCCGAAACATTAGCTTTTGTGCTCCTAAGATGCTGCTTGTCCTACTGTGTTCATCCAGCTTCACGCTTTTTTATCTTGGATTCTCCAGCATCTGCAGTTCCCATTATCTATGTTGTGTGTGAGGATCTGCAGCCAGTCACACTTCCTGCAGACATAGTTGTCAGGGACACTAGACTGCTTCCTGACCTCCTACATGTGGCAGGAGGTGCACACATTGCCCTAACTGCCTTCTCTGCCCTTTTACACTAGGGAAGATTAAAGAATCTGAGTGAAGCCCAGTATCCACCTAAGCCAGTACTTATAATGACTAACTACACTGACAGGTTCCTTAAAATACAGTGCAATCTTTACAAGCCGACAAAATATTCTCTTGGCTGCAATAAAATTCCCGTCAGTTTCTCTTAATGACTCTCCTTTTTTTGTTGATTAGAGGAGAAAGGTTGGATGGAAACACTGTATTAATGTAATGTTTTGGCCTTACTGTTCCTTGACACTGAGTTCTTCCTCACTCCACTGATTGGTCAGGTTGACTACACCAACTTCTCCCAAAATGCTCAGCAAAGTCTCTCAGTGTCCTCTAAGAAATGATTGTGGGGAATTAATAATGAGAGATAAAGAAACGGAAGATGAATTGAACAGACATTGTATGTCTGGCTTTACTGTAGAGGACTCAAGAAAAATCCCAGAAGTACCAGTAAACTAAAAACGGAGACAGGGGAGTAACATATAACAATTACAATCACCAGGGAAAAGGTAATAAGAAAATTATGAGATCTAAAGACTGACAAGTCTGCAGGACTTGAGGTCTGCATCCTAGGCTCTTAAGAGAAGTGGCTGTAAAGATAGTAGATACGTTGTGATTTTCCAAAATGGACATAAACTCCTCTATTTGGGTAAGGAGTGAGAAAGAAAATGTGAAACTTACAGATAAGTTAATGTAATATCTATCAAATGGCAAATAGTAGAATCAATAGAGACCATTGAGAAAGTCGTAGAGTGATCATGCAAAGTCAACGTAGTTTTGTGATAGGAAAACCATGTTTATCTAATTGATTAGAATTCTTTGAGGAAATAACAAGCAATGTGGATAAAAGGGAACTTATAGATGTGTTGTCGTTAGTTTTTTAATAGGCATTTGATGAGGTATCACATCAAGATGATTATATAAAATGTGAGTAAAATCGAGGTGAAATAAAGGATTGGTTAGTTACCAGAAAACAGACCGTAGCGACCATTATTAGGTTGGAAAGTTATAACTAATGGAATTTCACAGGGGTCAATACTGGGTTGTCAACTACTTACAATCAATACCAACGAAATGGATGAAAGAACCACATGTTAAGATGTAATAAATTTGTAGATAACACAAAGACAAATAGGAGAATAAGTTGTGACAAGGACATAAGAAGTTTGCAAAGAGATATAAGTCCTTTACGTAATGGGGAAAAAAAATCTGGCAGATGGGATACAATGTGGCAAAATGTGAACTTGTCCTCTTTAGCATGAAGAATAAAAATGCGGTATGTTACTTACATCAAGGAAGATTGCAATACTCTGTTGTCTTGAGATATCAGGGTGTCTTAGTATATGAATCACAAAAAAATTTGTATGTGACTCCAGAGAGTAATCAGAAAGCAAATGGAATGTAGTCATTTATGCAAAGGGAATAGAATATAAAACAGGGAAGTTTTGCTATAGTTGTACAAAATATTGGTGAGAGCAGAACTACAGTACTGTGTACTGTTTTGGTCCCCTTACATAAGAAAGTATATAATTCATTTGAAGCAGTTCAGTGAAGGTCAATTCATATGATTACCAGAATTAGGCGGTTATTTTATAAGTCAAGGTTAGCCAGCCTGAGCCCATATCCATTGAAGTTTAGAAGACTGAAAGTGATACTATTGAAACATTTAAAATTCGGAAGCGGGTTGACTTTGTTGATGCCGTGAGGATGCTTCCCATTGTCAGACAGATTAAATCTAAGGGACACAGTTTGAAAATAACAGGTCTCTAGCTTAGAATGGAGATGAGAAGAGAAAACATTCTCTGAGATTCTGGATGTGAGTTTGCTCGCTGAGCTGGAAGGTTAGTTTTCAGATGTTTCGTCACCATTCTAGGTAACATCATCAGTGAGCCTCCGACGAAGCGCTGGTGTTATGTCCCGCTTTCTATTTATCTGGTTAGGTTTCCTTGGGTTGGTGATGTCATTTCCTGTTCTTTTTCTCAGGGGATGGTAGATTGGCTCCAAATCAATGTGTTTGTTGATGGAGTTCCGGTTGGAATGCCATGCTTCTAGGAATTCTCGTGCATGTCTCTGTTTGGCTTGTCCTAGGATGGATGTGTTGTCCCAATCAAAGTGGTGTCCTTCCTTATCTGTATGTAAGGATACGAGTGATAGTGGGTCATGTCGTTTTGTGGCTAGTTGATGTTCATTGTTCAAAGTGCATTTTAGGTTCCATCCTACTAGCCTCTGCATTCCACAGAACATCATCCAGCATTATTGTCACCTCTAGTTTGATGTCACCACAAAAAATATATTCCCTGCCCTTGTTTTTCAGAATTTTGATGAAAACTATTCTATTCTACTCCTCGATGATTCTAACAAGCCCTTTCTTTTAGTCAGGGTAGTTGTAACATTGACAATATCTTATCTGAACAGTAATACTTTGAACGGTGCAAGACTCCCAGTCAGCAGACGCTCAGTTAACACTGTGTGAAGAGAGGTGACCATTATATTTAGTAAACTTCATTTAGAGGTAAATATTCTGAGTATCACAAATGACCATAAAATTAAATCCATGTAAAAACAAAACTGTAGTTCTCTAATTGTTTGTAATTACAAACTAGATTTTCATAGTGTTTTCCCATTTGTCATAGCTGTAAGTGGAGCAACACAGCTTCCAGGTACCAGATAAGATATTGTGAGGCAGCGAGTAAAGTTGTGTCAGGCCTCCTGTTACTTTGTTGATTATAATCCAATTTATTACATTGCTATGATAGATGCACAAATTTGTTATGGTCTTCCAGATAGGAAGTTTTCCCAGAAGAGAATTCAAAATTCAAACGGACTGCTGTGATCTCATGCGGTACTACCTGCTGTGAATTGCTTACTGGTACCACATCTTCAAGAAAAATCAAGTGTATATGAATGACAGTTTATGGGACCCACTGAAATATAGGTTGCTGGAGGGTGCATGCTTTAAGTTTGAGAGAACGCCAGCAAGGCAAGACTACAAAACTGCTGCTCATGTTATCTATTTACATATAGGTGCTTATCCTATGCAGCGTTAGGTTATATTATTCATATACGTTGACAGTGAAGAAGATGAAATCCAGGACCATAGAGCAATGTAAGCCTACTACCTGAATTTAAAACAATCATGTTTTTCCAGGATTTCATTTTGTCTATCAGAGTAGACATTACAGCAATATTAGTTTCAATTAAATTTAAACAAATGGATATTTCAGAGATTTACCAGTGCACATCATCTGTTTTCAATTTTCTCTGCTTAGAAACATGTTTCACGGAAATATTCTAGCCTCATATAATACACCAACATGTACAGGCAAAACAGATCCAGAAATAAAATTGGAAAACAATGCTGATTTATTTTCCCCTTCCAAGTTTGTATTATTTAACTGATGTTGAGGAGCTGAAATAGGATAAACTGTTTTGAAAATAGGACAATCGTAGGATAGTCATGTAATTCTCTAATTTGATGCAGGAGCCCAAATAATATTCATTAGAGAAGCTTACATTAAAAGTTAAAGATGGTTATCCATCAGCTAATGTTTTACTGCTGGCTTATTATAATTACTTCTGCATCAGCTAATACTCTCCATTGGCTGTATGCATTAACTTTGATACTAAATCATTATTGCACACTGATTGGTATCACTGATTTGATGATATTACCTATATCATGATCTACCTGCTCCGCATATGTTAAGAACATGCATATTATGCCTTGAGTGTAAAAATGGAGCATGGTCCACTATTGAACAAAACTGCATGTAGAGCAAATGTCTGATTTTGAAATTTCTCCATTTACAGAGAAAAAGAAAAACCAAACATGTGCAATTGTAAGTGGGCCTTTACTTGTATCACTTAATTAACTGTGATGATCTAGAATAAAATCAAGCTGTTGATGTCTTTAAACCAAACTGCAACCATATATTTAAACAGGTCGACGTCGCTCCGCCCATCACCTTCACAGCCAGCATCTCGAGACAAGACAATAACACCCAGCCCTGCCGAGTCTTTACCATCCTCCCAGGCCTGCTGATGGCCTAAAATCCCTCTGCTTCTTCCTATCCCGCAGACCCGACCAGTCCCCTGCCACTGACACCCTCATCCACTTATCCAAACTCATTGTCCCCTCAACAACTTCCCGTTTAATTCCTCCCACTTCCTACAGACGAAGGGGGTGACCATAGGTACCCGCATGGGTCCAATCTATGCCTGTCTCTTTGTAGGGTACGTGGAACAATCCCACTTCTGTACCTACACTGACCCTATCCCCCATCTCTTCCTCCATTACATTGATGACTATTTCAGCGCTGCCTCATGTTCCCACGAGGATCTCTAACTATTCATCCACTTCACTAACACCTCCCACCCTAACCTTAAGTTTACCTGGAACACCTCTGACACCTCTCTTTCCTTCCTGGACCTCTCTGTCTCCATCTCCGGCATCCACCTGGAAATTGATATCCATTTTAAGCCTACCGACTCCCACAACTACCTAGAATATTCCTTCTCTCACTCACCTTCCAGTAAAAAGGCCATCCCGTATTCCCAATTCCTTCGTCTCTGCCACATCTGCTCCCAAGATGAGGCATTCCAGTCCCGAACATCCCAGGTGCCCTCTTTTTTCAAGAACTGCAACTTCCCCTCCACAGTGATCGAAAATGCCCTCGACCATGTTTCCCACAACTCATCCCTCACACCCTCTATCCGCAATAATAACCAAAACAGAATTCCCCTCAACCTCACGTACCACCCCACCAACCTTCAAATTCAACGCATCATCCTCCAACATTTCCGCCATCTGCAATCTGACCCCACCACCAAAGACATTTTTCCTTTCCCACCCTTATGTGCTTTCCGGATGGACCACTCTCTCCATGACTCCCTTGTCCGTTCCACACTCCCCGCCAGCCCCACCATCCCCGGCACTTTTCCCTGCAACCGAAGCAAGTACTACACCGGCCCCATACCTACCCCCTCATCCCCATCCCAGGCCCTAAAAAGACTTTTCACATCAAACAGATGTTCAACTGCACATCTGTTAATGTGACATACTGTTTCCGCTGTTCCCATTATGGCCTCCTCTACATCAGGGAAACTTAGCGGAGGCATGGGGACCCCTTTGCGGAACACCTATGCTCAGTTCGCAACAAATAACTATACCTCCCAGTTGCGAACCATTTCAACAACCACCTCCCACCCCTCACTCCTCAGACGACATGTCCATCCTGGCCTCCTGCATTGCCACAATGACGCCACCCAAAAGATGCAGGAAAAGCACCTCATATTTCGCTTGGGAATCTGCAGCCCAAACGGTATCAATGTGGACTTCACAAGCTTCAAAATCTCCCCTCCCCTGACCATATCCCAAAACCAGCCCAGATAGTACCCGCCTCCCTAACCATTCCTCCCACCTCAAGCCCCACTCCCTACCCACTAACCTCATCCCACACCCTTGACCTGTCCGTCCTCCCTGGACTGATCTATCCCCTCCCTAACTCGTCACCTACATTCACCTTCATTGGGTCTAACCCCACCTCTTTGACCTGTCTGCCTCCTCTCCCCCATCTTCTCCTTTATCCATCTTCTATCTGCCTCCCTCTGTCTCCCTATTTATTTCAGAATCCCCTTCCCCTTTTCTGAAGGAGGGCCCCAACCCGAAATGTCAAACTTTCCTGCTCCTCCGATGCTGCTTGGCCTGCTGTGTTCATCCAGCTTCACACCGTGTTATCTCAGATTCTCCAGCATCAGCAGTTCCTACTGTCTATGTATTTAAACAGGATGAGAATTTTTTTAAAAAAGCTAGAAAATGCATTCTCTAAGTGTAAATGTCATGTATGCATGCATTTTAAAAGAAAAGATTTTATTTTATCTCAGCAGCCAAGTTAATGAAAAAACTATTGAGGGCTGTGAGCCAGCAAAGAAACATTGCGAATAGACATGCAGCTATTTTTAGAAGAGTGCATGATTCTCAATGGAGCCCACATGTCTATTTGGCATTGACGTATGAGAGTTGTATTGGATGTCAGGCCAAGGTCTGGTATTAAGTACAGGCCAAATTAGATCCTTACAGAATGTGAATTATTTAGTGTTTCAAGTTGCGTAAACAACATATCATAACAGACAACTTTGATCACAATTATTCAATATATAATGGTGGAGTTCAAAATCAATCACTTATGACAGCATCATTTACAAATAATAAAGTTTAGTTTTAACAAGTGGATTATAAGTTCAACATATATGCTATTCAACGTTCACTACTACATTGGGAAAGGAAAACATACAGTGTCCCTGAAAATGGGCACAGCCTGTTGTTAATGCACCCCCATTCATTGTGCTATGGGCAGGGTATTAAATTGGTGCTGCTTTCTGTTTAACCTGATAGCTGCATCCAACCAACAGAGCCCACCAGGCTCATTGACCGCATACATCAGCAGGACTATTATAAGTGGCTAACTTGGTATTTTGTAGAATATACATAAACATGTGAGAAAGTGTGCATTAGCTTTGATAGAAAATCGACTGATGGTATTACTTGTAGAGGTGGAAAAGAGGGGGAGTGGTGGAAATCCCCACAAGAGCCAGTGAAAAATATGTAACCTTTCTGGTCAATGTCAAAAACAATGATGGAATAAAGTGTGAAGCTGGATGAACACAGCAGGCCAAGCAGCATCTCAGGAGCACAAAAGCTGACGTTTCGGGCCTAGACCCTTCATCAGAGAGGGGGATGGGGTGAGGGTTCTGCAATAAATAGGGACAGAGGGGGAGGCGGACCGAAGATGGAGAGAAAAGAAGATAGGTGGAGAGGAGAGTATAGGTGGGAAGGTGGGGAGGGGATAGGTCAGTCCAGGGAAGACGGACAGGTCAAGGAGGTGGGATGAGGTTAGTAGGTAGGAAATGGAGGTGCGGCTTGGGGTGGGAGGAAGGGATGGGTGAGAGGAAGAACAGGTTAGGGAAGCAGAGACAGGCTGGGCTGGTTTTGGGATGCAGGGGGGGAGGGGATGAACTGGGCTGATTTTGGGATGCGGTGGGGGCACATACCATTAAGCCTATCTATACATCTCATGATTTTATCAATCTCCATAAGATCACCTCTCAACCTGCTAAGCTCCACAGAAAAAGTCCCAGCCTATCCACCCTTTTTTTAATAACTCAAACCTTCCATATTTGGCAACATCGCAGTAAATCTCTTCCGAACCCTCTCTAGCTCTCTAGCATCCTTTACATGATGACTAGAACAGGACACAGAACTCCAGAAGAAGCCTCAACAATGTCCTGTAGCACCTCATCATGACTTCCTGACTCCTATAGTCAAAGGACTGAACAACCAAGGCAACATCTTTCTCTCCCCAGGAACTGTTCCTTTCATGACACACTGGTCTACTCCTCCATCACTTCTACCAGTTCCTCACCCCCATGGTACCTTTCTACGCAATCACTCCTTTTACCTCCTCCCTCCTCACTATCCAAGTCGCCAAACACACCTTCCAGAACAGCAGAATTTGACTCGTTCTTCTTTTAGCCAAGTCTCCCCTATTTTGTCAAGACCAAACAAACATTGGCTGGTAGTTTTGCTGAACGCCTCTACTCTGTCCGTAAAAATGATTCTAACTTTCCAGTTGCTTCTTCTTTCAGCACACCATCTTGCTCTCATGCTAACATTTCCATCTTAGGTTTGCTAAAATTCTGACAACGTTCAATGCAAGCTAAAGGAACAACTCCTCATTTTCCACTTTGGATCCTCACAGGCTTAATAACTTACCATTGAGTTCAACACTTCAGGGCACGAAAATTGTGCCTATTTTGAATAAACTGCTCCCCTAGGTGTCTTGTAGCTATGAGTTGTGTCTAAGCAGAGCTTACCTATTTTCCACCACTTGCACCTATAGTTAACATCCATCTGCATCTCAATCACTCCTTCACTATCATCATCACTCTTCTTGTCACTTGCTCTGGCACCTGAATATCTATTGCACTTGCTCCTCCTTCTTCTTTGCCATAACATAAAAACTGTCACCATTATCTCTATTCAGTTCCAAAGCAGTGCCGCACCGAACTCAAGACATTAACTTTGTTTCTTCCTCCATAGATGCTGCCAGACTTGCTGAGTTTCTCCAGCACTTTCTGTTTTTATTTCAATATTTTAATTTATCTCTGAAGGCTAGTAAACAGCAGTGGTTTGCTGAATTTCTGTAGGTCAAAAACTGATTGAGGAAAGTTAAAGTTAACATCCAAGGTAGTATGAAAGGCAAATGTAATGTTCGCCCTTATTTAAAAAGAAATGGACTGTAAAATTAGGGAGCTTTTGCTAGAAAAAGATATTCAAGGCACAAGTCAGACCACAGTTGAAATATTGTGAATGGTTTTGGGCCTCTTTTTGGAGCAGACCTGAGGAAGTTCACCAGGCTGATATCAGGTATGAAGGGACTATCTTTTGAGAAAAGGTTGAGTAGGTTGGGCCTATACTCAGAATTTAAAAGAATGAGGAGTGCCCCTATCGAAACATACAAAAATTATTAGGGGACTTGTCAGGGTAGATATAGAAAGGTTGTTTCCCCTTGTGGGAGAATCTAGAACCAGAGGACATAATTTCAGAATCTCAGGGTTACATATTTTAAGGTAGAAGTAGGTAGGAATTTCTCCTCTGAGTAGTGAATCTATGGAATTCTTTTCTACAGAGGGTAAATGAGGCTCTGTAATTAAGTTTACTTAAGGCTGAGGTGGATTTTTAATCAGTAAGGGAATCAAGGGTTGCGGGGAAAAGGCAGGAAAGTGAAGTTGAGACTTATGAGATACTCATGATCTCATTGAATGGTGAAGCAGATTTGAAAGGCTGAATGTCCTGCTTTTGCTTCTACATCACATGCTCTTATAAAAATCCAGTCCTTGGATTATAATAGGTTGCAAACTAGCCACCTACATGGATGGTGTGGATGGAGTGTTCTTGGCACTGCCTTCAGCCAAGGAAGCATTCATTAAAGCTTTGATGGATCAGAAAATAAAATAAGCCACTCGAAGAATAACAGACACACAAATGTTGATCTATTTGCATTTTACCAGAACATTGATGTTAGCAGACCAAGTGCCATTGTACAGTTGACAAAATAGTTTACTGCTCTCAAGAAACAGGCTAAACAATATTATTATTATGCTACTCCTACACTGCCTGGTCTCCTGTGTAAGGCAACTATAAATAGGCTACACCTTCAATGCTCTTGGTGTGATATTAGAAATCCTTTGGAGATAAAAGTTAAATCCATTGGGCCATGAACTTTAGAAAACATGTAACATCAGCACTATATAACAGCGGGAGAATTTGACTGAGTACTCAAGAAGAAAACATCAAATAGCTTTAAAAATAGGAATTTAGTTGATTGACTGGGCAAATGATGAGCTGTGGGAGTGTAAGTGTTTTATTCATTCAAGACATACCATGACTGCTGATTTAACATTTTTAGGCTATCTATTCTCAATAATTATCTGTTACGCATAGGGAATGTACAACTATACAAAATAGTATCTGGTTTGTTGAACAAGAAGTTTCATTTATTAGTACATTTGAAAGTTTTCAAGTTTTCCTTTAAACAAAATATAATCTTTATCCTGGAACTTTTTTTTTGGTTTTGGTAAGCAAATGGACTTCCAAAGCAAGGAGCTCAATTTGATGGCTGTAAAACAGCATATTCCTCATTTCACACTTCCAGGAGCAGTGCAGAATTCCATATGGAGTAAGGCTCTCAGCTACACTGACAAACCAGACATGGGTGAGGTTAATAAGACAAGCAGGGGACGCTTGATGATACAGGTGATATGTCTGGACCTCAAACATATGAAACTCTGAATGACAGAGGGTGCTTGCTCACTACTTCTGGAGTGGAGCAAAGAATTAGGACTGAGAACAAACTTATTACAGTTCAACTGTGGTAAGTCTGGTCAGAGACATGACAAAAATTAAGTCAGTACAAAAAATCATGGTGGCCAGAATGAACCCAGGAAGAGCAGGTATAAACAATTTTTTTTTGCTACTTTTCTCACATTTAATTACCTTATGATCGCCACGTGATTGATAATATCACTTTGGATCCACAGGATCCATTCACTTATAAAACAACACAACTTTGGGATTACATAGAATAAAACAAATACATTTTATTCAGATGTGTGACTCTTGACTGACAACCTATGCAATCTATGCTTTATTCCTACTGACACAATCTTTATGATGGTGGTTATTCACTTACGAAAGAGAACAAAACACAGTTTCACTGTATTCCACATGCATGCCCCGCACATCATAAGCCAATCTCCTCATCCCATCACTACTGCACTCTTAACTGCTATGTTGCACCCAACTTGTTCAATTAGAATAAATTCTCATTTACTTAAAATAACGATAAGGTAATGAAAAATGAACAGTGGCATGTGTTAAAACATTGGATACCAGTATCTTAAAACTGCAAACAAAAACCCACAAGAAATAGCAACATAAAAACAGGTCGTTTAACATGTTGTGTCTGTGTTGGTTGTTGAAATAGGTCCTCACTTTCTGTTCATTACCTTTTATCTCATCTTCAATTTTTTTTTGTTTATGAGATAGTTTTTGAAAGTTTGATTAGGAGCAAGCCTGCATCAAATGTTCAGGTGAAACATTTCACATCTTGGCAACTATATGTGAAAATACTCTCCTCTTTCTTTTTAGTTCTTTTGGAAATGATATTAAGCGCACCACAGTCACCAAGCTGAGAAGGTTTTTTGTTGTTCAATTTTAACAAGCGTCACATCATCTTGAAAACCCCTAAGATCATAATCATCTCTATTGGGGAGGACCATCATAACTGCACCAAGTTTTTCTCAAAACCAAAATCCTCCAACCTTCCCAGCAAACAGGTAAAGCTTAGTTTACCCTTTTTAAGGCCTCTTTCTTGAAATGTAGTGTTCAGAGTGATCCACAATGCCCCAGGTGAGGTCAAACTGGAGGTTTATTGAGACCTACAATTAACTATTTGTTGTTGTTTGCTATATGTTTATTGTATATGAGACTGAACTTTATTAAAATACAGACAAGCTCATTTCATGTTGTGAAACTCATTGAAATACTCTACACGCAGATCTACAATAATCACTGATATAAGATAACAAAGTGTGGGGCTGGATGAACACAGCAGGCCAAGCAGCATCTTAGGAGCACAAAAGCTGATGTTTCGGGCCTGGACCCTTCATCAGAGAGGGGGATGGGGAGAGGATTCTGAAATAAATAGGGAGAGAGGGCAAGGCGGACTGAAGATGGATAGAGGATAAGATAGGTAGAGAAGAAAGTATGGGTGGGAAGGTAGGAAGGGGATAGGTCAGTCCAGGGAGGACGGACAGGTCAAGGGGTTGGGATGAGGTTAGTAGGCAGGAAATGGAGGTGCGGCTTGAGGTGGGAGGAGGGGATAGGTGAGAGGAAGAACAGGTTAGGCAGGCGGGGAAGAGCTTGGCTGGTTTTGGGATGCAGTGGGGGAATTGGAGATTTTGAAGCTGGTGAAATCCACATTGATGCCATTGGGTTCCCAAGCGGAATATGAGTTGCTGTTCCTGCAACCTACGGGTGGCATCATTATGGCACTGCACGAGGCCCAGGATGGACATGTCGACTTAAGGAATGGGAGGGGGAGTTAAAATGGTTCGTGACTGGGAGGTGCAGTTGTTTCCTGCGAACCGAGCGGAGGTGTTATGCAAAGCAGTCTCCAAGCCTCCACTTGGTTTCCCCAATGTAGAGGAAGCCACAACGGGTACAGTGGATGCAGTATACCACATTGGCGGATGTGCAGGTGAGCGTCTGCTTGATGTGGAAAGTCTTCTTGGGGCCTGGAATGGGCGTGAGGGAGATGGTGTGAGGGTAGGTGTAGCACTTCCTGCGGTTGCAGGGGCAAGTGTCTGGTGTGGTGGGGTTGGAGGGGAGTGTGGAGCGGACAAGGGGGTCGTGGTCTCTCCAGAAGGCAGACAAGGGTGGGGTGGAAAAAATGTCTTTAGTGGGTGGGGTCGGATTGTAGATGGCGGAAGTGTTGGAGGATGATGTGCTGTATCCAGAGGTTGGTGGGGTGGTACGTGAGGACTAGGGGGATTGTCTTATGGCGGTTATTGCAAGGGCAAGGTGTGGGGGATGAGGTGCAGGAAATGCGGGAGGCACGGTTGAGGGCATTTTCGACCACTCCGGGAGAGAAGTTGCAGACCTTGAAGA
The DNA here is from genome assembly GCF_030684315.1 of Stegostoma tigrinum. NCBI lineage: Eukaryota > Metazoa > Chordata > Chondrichthyes > Orectolobiformes > Stegostomatidae > Stegostoma > Stegostoma tigrinum. The sequence continues at coordinate 67,562,646 of NC_081354.1, forward strand.
ACAAGGACATCTGGGATGTGCAGGAGTGGAATGCCTCATCCTGGGAGCAGATGCGGCGGAGGCGAAGCAATTGGGAATAGGGGATGAAATTTTTGCAGGAAGGCGGGTGGGAGGAAGTGTATTCCAGGTAGCTGTGGGAGTCAGTGGGCTTGAAATGGACATCGGTTTGTAGGTGGTTGCCTGAGATGGAGACAGAAAGGTCCAGGAAGGTAAGGGATGTGTTGGAGATGGTCCAGGTGAACTTGAGGTTGGGGTGGCAGGTGTTGGGGAAATGGATAAACTGTTCGAGCTCCTCTGGGTAGCATGAGGCAGTGTCGATACAGTCATCAATGTAACGGAGGAAAAGGTGGGGTTTTGGGCCAGTGTAGGTGCGAAAGGGGGACTGTTCCACATAACCTACAAAGAGGCAGGTGTATGGGCACCCCCTTATTCTGTAAGAAGTGGGAGGAATCGAAAGAGAAGTTGTTGAGGCTGAGGTCGAGTTCGGCTAGGCAGCTGAGGGTTTCGGTGGAGGGGGACTGGTCCGGTCTACGGGACAGGAAGATGCGGAGGGTCTTAAGGTCATCTGCATAGGGAATGCAGGTGTATAGGGACTGGACGTCCATGGTGAAAATGAGGTGTTGGGGACTGGGGAATTGGAAGCGTTGCCCTTAACAGCATCCATTCCAGCTCACAAACCCATCTGCGGACACGGCTCCGCCGACACATATACCGCCACGCCCACACATACCCGGGGGAGCTGACACATACTCGACCACGCCCACATAGGCACCCACGCCCACACACCCTGCTGCGCCGACACATACTCGACTACGCCCACACAGACAACCACACACACACACCCGACCACGCCCACACACGCTCCGCTCCGCACGAACAGACTCGGCACCGTTTACACATACGCGGTCTGCCTATAAGTGGATAAGAGGGTCTCTGATGAAGGGTCTAGGCCCGAAACGTCAGCTTTTGTGCTCCTGCGATGCTGCTTAGCCTGCTGTGTTCATCCAGCCTCACATTTTATTGTCTTGGATTCTCCAGCATCTGCAGTTCCCATTATCTCTGCCTATAAGTGGTACCACCCACAACGACTCGGCCCTGCCCCTGTTTTACCGAGACCCGCCCCTGCGCTTACCGCCACGGCCGCCCCGCTCTGCGGTGTTACGTCGTGGCGTGCACCGCTGGAAGTGATGTAGAAACTTGGTCGCGCGGACGGAAGGTCAGATCCGGTGAGGGGGTGGGGTGTGCGGGCTACCGACTATGGACAGCCGTTTGCAGGAGATCCGAGAGCGGCAGAAACGGCGGCGTGAACTGTTAGCCCAGCAGGTGAGAGCCATTGTCTTCACACCCCCGGTGACAGTATTCCCGGGAGCACTTCAGATCCAGCGCCTGGTTTAAAAGGAGCGATCAGTTTAGGTACATCTGAGGCCGGGCTTCGGTGAGGCCGGCACAGGAGGTCGTTCATTCCACGGTGTTTGCACTAAATCTCAAAAAGAGCGATTCACCTGGCTTCTTTGTTCTGTCTGTAACCCTCCACGTAACCGTCCATCTCCCTTTCGGAAATTTCGATTGAACCTACCCGTTTTTTATTTCATTATTGTCATATCTATCTAAGTACAGGTGAAAAATTTTGTTTTTCGTGTCTTACGGCAGATCACAACATTAAAAGATACAAGGGTCATAGGGTGATTGAACAGAATGAGGAATGCAAAGTTACAGCTGCAAAGAAGGTGTGCAAAAGTAAGGTTAACACTAGATTTGAAGTTTGAGTTCCATTCACCTGTGTAATAAAGACAGGGGAAAAATGCTGTTCTTGAACCTGTTGATATATATGTTTAATGTGTTGTATCTTCTGAGGTTGGAAGAGAGTATAACTGGTGTAGGAGGGGTGTTTGATGTTGGCTGCTTTTCTGCGGCATTGCGAGTAGATGGAGTCAGTGGATGGAAGGTTGGCTTGTGTGATGGCCTGACCTGTATTCACAACTTAGTGTAGTTTCTTACAGTTCTAGGCACAGCAGTTGATGTGCTAAGCCATGATGCGTTCAGATAGAATGTTTTCTGTGGTGCATTTGTAAAGGTTGGTGAAGGTCCTTAAGGACTTGCTGAATTCCCTTAGCCTTCTGAGGAAGAAGAGGTGTTTTGCCACCTTGACTGCTGCATGAATTCATGCAGTCCAAGATGGATTGTTGGTTATGTTCTCTCCTAGGAAGTTGATGCTGTTACCCACCTCCATTGATGTAGATGTGTTCTCCTTGCTTTCTGAAGTCAATGATCAGCTCTTTAGTTTTGCTGACAGTAAGGGAAAGATTATCTTTGCACCATGTCACTGATTACTGTGTTCCTTTCCTGTATTGTATCTCATTGTTTTTTGATATTCAGCCTAATATGGTGGTGGTGTCAGCAAACTTGTTGATGGACTTCCTCAGGAGGCTAAGGGAATTTGGCAAGTCCTTAAGGACCCTCACCAACCTTTACAAATGCACCCAGGGAGTGGTGAGCCTGTGGAATTCACTACCATAAAGTGTTTGAGGCCAAAACATTGTATTTTCTAGAAGGAGGTAGAAATAGCGCTTGTAGCTGAAGGAATCGAGGAAAATGGGGGGAAAGATGGGATTATGGTAATGAACTTGATGACCAGCCGTAATCACGTTGAATGACGAAACATGCTTGAGGGGTTGAATGACTTCCCTTATGCACCTTCTGTGTTTTTGTGCAACTCCTATCTCTACAGATGCTGCCAAACCTGCTCAATTCCTCTGTACTTTTTTCAATTTGAATCAATCTATCTGCTGCTTTTGATAAGTCATCCAGTTGAGTGGTGCCTGCTGTCATTTGGTTTCATTCTTAATCGCACCTAAGGAACCACTCGAATGGTTTCTCTTCCTGCTCCAATCATTACTGCTGGTGTTCCTTAATGATCCTTCTTTGTTCCCCTTTGTACTGGCTGCTGCCTCTTGATGATATAATGTGAAAGCACATAAATGTTTCGCTTCCGCTCCTATACTCAGCTCTATCTTCCATCATCTCTTATGACTATCTACTGTGAGCTGCTCCTTCAACATCCAGTCCTGGATAAACAGGAAATTCCTCCAGTGAAGTATGTGGGATACTTAAACTAAGGTCTTCTGTCCTGACTACAAACTCCGTTCCCAATCCAAACACACCATTGCTCTCGCTGATAACTGTTTTTGTCCTTGGTTTGTTTAAACCCATGATGAACTTTTTAATTGCACATCTCTAAAACACCTACTTCCGTATTCCATGATATTGACTGTTTCAGCATCTGCCCCTTCCCCCACTCACATCTGCTGAAACTGTGCTCGTTTCTTTGTTATCAGTAGGCTTGACTATTCTCTCTTGTAAGTTCTTTCTGTAAAGTGTCTGCAGAATTTTGAATGTCATCAGATTTCCCAGTTAGTATGACATCTTGTTGATCACCCTGTCATTGCCAACCAACATTGGCTCCTAGTTAAACCAACTTTTACAGTGTTCATCCTTGTTATCGCTGAATGGCCTTGGCTCTTTCTGCCTTCTCTTCATCCGATCCATAACCCTTTGAGTTATCTGCATTACTCTCCTGGCCTTTTGTACATCTCATTTTTAATCACTCCTGCAGTGGTATTATTGCTAGACTGTTAATCCAAAGACCCTGGTAATGGTATAGGGAAGCTGCATTCAAATCCCACCATGACAGATGGTGGAATTTGAATTGAATAAATATCTGGAATTAAGAATCTAAAGATGACTGTGAATCCACTGTCATTTGTCAGGAAAAAAAAATCCAGTTCACTAAAGTCCTTTAGGAAAGGAAACTACCACCCTGACCTGGTCTAGCTTACATGTGATTCCATATCCACAGCAATGCTGTTGATTCTTAACTGCCCTCTGGGAAATTAGGGATGGGCAGTAAATACTGACCTAGTGTCCTAGCCAGAGATGCCCTCATCCCATGAACGAATAAATGAATAAAGAAAAAAAACTCCATTGATAGCCATGCATTCCGTTGCCAAGGCCCTAAACTCTGGAACTTTCTCCATTAATGTCAGCATGTCTCTCCCATTTCAGATATTCCTTATTTACTCTTTGGCCAGGTTCCCGACATAGCTGTGTATCATACTTTGTTTTATGCAGTGCCCAATGAAGTGTCTTGGGTTGTATTAAAAACAAAGATGTTTTATGCATAGAACTTTACTAAACGCTGTAAAATTTTCCAGCTGCTATAATGGGATTTCAAGATATCTTAGGATCATTAGTTCAGACCTCTTATGTCTAGTCTGTTAATCCAGTCACTGTACTATTGTGCCAAAAAAGTATTGCAGTTTAGTGATAAATTAAAATTTCATACAATATTACTGTAGACTGTCCTTTTTAAAATGTGTTTTGCTGAATTTTGATTTTTTTTGTGCAATCTAATGTGAAATTTTACAAAGTTTTCTGCTTCTTAGCTAGGAGCTGAAAGCGCAGACAATATTGGAGCAGTCCTGAACAGTAAGGAAGAACAGAGGGAGATCGCTGAAACCAGGGAAACTTGCAGGTTAGTTTGAAGGCAACTGTTGTTTGAACCTTCTTATTTTGCATCAAATAAGATAAAATAGGAGATTGTGGTAGTTGGTTAAACACTTTGTAGATACTGTGAAGCTGTAAACTCCCTCTTCCTCATCTGAATGCAAAACCTTTTTGCAATGGAATATTCAAAGACTAATTCCAGAAAGCAACTGAATGTGTTATCTTGTACCATCTTGGATAAATACCGTGTAATTTTTAAGCGGGATATATAGGTGTTTTTAATTGTTTTTGATGATATTCCTTTATTCCTCAGCTGGTGCTCCTTTCAGTTGTTTTAGCCATGAGAGACAAACAACAAAATCAAAGTAGCGTTCCCTTTGTTATGCCCCTCTTGCACATTTGCTGTATTTCTTCCCTTCTTTGGGAAAGTCTCCCGCTAAGATCACTAATTATATAAGTAAAGACTTGCAGCTTTAATGTGCCTCCTATGGTATTTTATTCTGATCCAGAATATTTGTTTTAATTAAGTAATTGAATTAATCTTGTTCTGCCAACTTTCAGAAACCCAGATATGTATTCTAAAATTCTTATTTTGTGTTGCTTAACCTGTCAGTTTTAAGTCTGGTTAAAGTGTTTTTGCGTACACACTGGCACAGGCTGGCTTTCTAACTCAGGTTAGCTGGGCTTTACTATATGTTTCTTAACTCTAGTTTGCACAGCATTATTTTACACATAGTCATCTGATCCTTTGGAGTTGCTGAGAACTTTTTTTTCCAATCAATTAAATACCTTCAGTTTTTGGAAGAATAAAGTAATTCTCCTATCTTCTCTCTGCCATTTTAAGAACAAAGGCACTGAGGCACAGTTAACTATATAATTCTTGTGGCTGGCTGCATATCAGTCCACCATTATTGATCCCAGGTGTGTAGTTTAAAAGGGCTCTTTAAAAAGTACATTTCCAAGTTTTATTTTAGCTTGTATATCAAACTCAAGGTTTTTTTGCAAAATGTTCTTGTGTATAGTTATATAATTTTATTATAACAACAATGTTTCATATTTTAATTATTTCTATTCGTGCTCCAAATGTTCTCTAATCCATGCAAGTGTATGAAGTACAGGATCTGCTCCGTATAAATAAACTTTACTTTCAGATAAAGCTAGACAATAATATTGAAAACAATCTAAGCTTGAGGCAAATTGAATATTGATTTTAAGGATGCAATGTTGGCTGAACAAAGCAACAGTTACAGCAAAACTTGTTACAGTTTTGAATATTCATCTTTATGTAAGAATTACAGGTTCTAACCTGTGGAATGAAGTAAAAATTCAAAGCATTTTCTGGGCATTTGTGATACAGCTGATTCCAAGAGCTAGGTGTGTGAGAGAAAAGCTGTTATGATGAAATTGCTATTTTATGAAATGCTGAGAGTTATGGTATCTGTCTCTGTTCTTTTGGAACTGAAGTCTGTTTTGATATTTTATGGCCTGCAGAGATAGAAAATCAAAGCCATGTCTTTAAAGGAGTCCTTTTTCTTGCAGTGGAAGGCATACATTTTTAAAACTGATCTTGTAATAAACTAAACTCATCGAGTCAACTTATTCTACTGTTTCTATAATTGTAAACACTTTTAAGTGAAGAAACAGAGAAATTGACCAATTTAATCTGTATAATTTAGTACTTATTTTCCTACAACTGACATATAAAATATTTGGTTGTCTAAAACTGAAGGTTGTGCCTTTCTTTTAAATATTTGAATTTTATCTACCTCTTTTAATAATTGGGACTTCCTCTATTATACCTCAAGAATATCGCTAATATACAAGGATGATATTTATTTTCCAATGATTGAAACTTGTGGCCTCTGGGATCTGTGGCCTCTGTCCTAAATATTGTTTTGAGTGAATTTGTAGCTATGCTGGTGCAAAATAAAATAAATCACGTGGTGTAGATTTTCTGAGTTGCATTCTGTTTTAACTACAGAGATTCTATTCATTCCCATTTGGGTGACAATCTAATTTTGAACAACAATATGTTGGCACCAGTACAACAGTTGGAGTTGATGCAATATTCTCCATTCTAATGTTATACAATGATATACTGAGCTACTCCACTTAGCACAGCAAATCCCAGTCCATTGGCTTGTAAATTTATATTGTGTCAATATGCACACAGCCAGGCTACACTTGGACTACTTTGTTTTCTATTAAATTACAAACGCCACTGTACATATGCATGCACTTAATGCAAATGCCAGCATTAGTTAATGCATCTTGTTTTTACCATTTAATGATATGGTGAAACTATGTGCAATTAAATTATGAGCAGTTTTGTTCTGTTGACTCTCCTTAACAAGACACTGAGTTGATACTGGCTCAGCCCAATATATGATGAACTTTTCAATTGCACATCTCTAAAACACCTACTTCTGTATACCATGACATTGACTGTTTCAGCATCTGCTCCTTCCTCCCCTCACATCTGCTGCCCATAGGAAAGATTTTTGAACAGTCATTTTAGGGACTGGATTGGGCCCGAGTCCCCTGGTAGCAGTTTTTAATTGTGAAGGGGGTGGTGAAAAGACTTGCATTATTGGATGGAAATTTATCCCTTGATATACTGACAGAATTTGTTAAAATATTATTTCCTCAGTAAGTGGATTGACGAATCCTGTTCCTCTCCAACACGTAATGGAGTTGACCTGAAAAGTGTTACCTATTTTCTTTGTATAGTCGGACTAATTGCTAAACTGACTTGATTGTCAGTATTTTGTTCTTAAATTCTCACAAGTTTCAAACGTTGCACTCATTTGAAATAGTATAGTGAGTACTTTTATAACTGAAAACTATCTGTTTTTAGATACATAGAGGTTGAACAGATTGAAGAAAAGGTATAGATCAAAATTACATTTATCATGAAGCTGGTAAGCGCTGTTTGATGTAAAGAGCTGATGGGGATAAGCTGGACTGAAGCTAAAGAGTTCATAAGAGCAATAATAGCAATTCCTGACAGTGCTAAAATAATTTTTGACTAAAGTTGCCTTTTCGATTAATCATGACCAAACAATCTACTTCTGGAGGGATAAAATCAAATTTATCTATATTAATTAAATTGCACTTACTGCTCACTCCACCCTGATGTTGTCATTAAATAGCTATTAATTCTTATTTTAGTAGCTATGAAATAATAGCACTGAGTCTAATCTAACTTATTTGAACTAAATATATACTGGCAGCTTAATACATTAGTTCAGATTTGTCAAAAGTCATTTCAGGTCACAAGAATTTATAACTACAATTCTTGTGTATTGTAAATATATTTTCTGGGTAGAGAGTTGACGACATTGTGTAGTTGCTGCTAGAGGTATTTGTGTCTCAACAGCAAGTGGCAAATCTTGTGGCTTCTCACTATCAATTTTATTTTCAATTAGGTAGCAGATAATCTCCTACAATGCCATACTGTAGGATGTCTGAACTTTTTTTGATGGCAGTCTATCTGAAGTGTATTGATATAAATGTAAGTTGATGATCAACCTGTAGAAAACCTCTCAATTTCGGCAAAAATGGTCTATAATGACTTTTGCGCCAATATTCGGAGTGAATATAAATCTTTGGATAACACGGCTGATGTTAAATGTTTGGCATACCCAGTATTTTTTAACATTGGATGTTGTTGAAACCTACTCACATGCAACTTTTATGTAACAAAATAACATTGCTCTCTGGGACCTTCAAAATGAAGTGCTGGGGAAAGTCGAGTCTGACAGCATTTGTGGAGAGACAAACAGTTAACGTTGCCAATCCAGTATAACTTATTCAAACCAGGATGTGCTTTTGTTATTCTTTCTTTTTTTTGTGCTGTTTATTACAGTTTTAAATGTTTATTGTTTCCTGTAGGGTTGTAAGCAAATTTTGTTAATATCATTTACGTTGTCAGACTTGATTCAGAAGTTTATGCTTGCAGATAGACTAGGAGAAGCATCGGAGCTGCTATTTGTCCAAAAAGAGTGAATAACCTTGTGCAGAATTCTGCTTTTTGTCACTCTTTGCTGATTAATGACTACAAGATTATGTGGAAAATAAATGCGGTGAAATTAAAGATTGGATTTGTCTGCATCTGCGGTGCATGTTACGCTTGGATAGCATGATGACATGCTACATGGCGTGCAGTCTAAGTGCACCAGTAAGCAAAAGTCATTAGTTGGGCTTGGAATGCTGCTAGTGTGAATGACTGAACTAACACAAGAAGCAGCAATTAAATAATGAATGATATTTAAGCAAGAATAATTGTTCTTCTCCCTTTTGTTCTTAATCGTATAAATCAGGACTCCACCATTTGTGTGGTTACCCTTGGTTTAAAAGTGTTTTATAAAGAGGCTGGAAATCATGCTGCATTGTAATTAATCCCAAAGGAATGAAGTTAAATGTGTCTATATCTAGTCGAGAATGATAGGTGTTGTTCTCTTTATATGGGTTTTGTGCAAGTTAAGTTTGAAATTGTCATGTGTTTTGACAACCTCAAAATTTTAGCTACAGTTGTGTTTTGAGACTGAGTAAAGTATAGAAAATGTGAGATAGGTATATTGCTGGTAGCTTTATTGAGATCGGGGTTGAGATGCTGTTTGCTATGATCTATTAGTGATTGGTGACTATGTTTAAAATAAAACCTAAATATTTTGTTTTCTAATGATACACGTTACCTCCGTGCTCCAAAATATACTTGCTGCTTTATCTGACATGGTGCAATTATTTATGTCCCTTTGCAGTTGAACTAAAATAGCATTCCCCCAATAATTTTTATTAAATTTGGTCAATTTCGTATTTACCAAGGAAAAGCACTCCAGTTAACACCATGAATGAAAAAAACACTCAGGTCAGGGAGGCGAGGATCATTTTTCCTGAGCATGTTGCATCTTTTTTTGTAGTAGTATTTGGAGGACTAAATGCTATTTCTTCTGCTACACTTAAAAATGCCTTACATTTGACGTTGAGCATTTCGTATTTACCTATGGAACAAAACAGTTTTTTTTAGGAACTGCAGTTAACATACTAAATGTTTGCAGCGAGTTATCAAATTGAATGTGTTTTATACAATTCAGTACAGTTCTGTCACCATCAGCTTTTTGTGTAAAAAGAAAAATCTTGATCACTTAATAAAAGATTTGGGATTAAGCTTCCTTTCCTATTTCCCTATTTTACAGTCATTGTGCATCAAGAATATGCACCAACTTTGTGTGCAGATATTTGTTTATGAAATTTCTAGTTGAAAGTTGCACTTTTTAGTGAGAAGTCCAATTTAGTCAAAACACAACAATATTAGATTATGATACATATTTGTTTCCTTTTTTTAAAGGAGCAGACTCTTTTGGTGAGTACTTCTAGAAAAATTTATTTCTCCAATGGAATGATGGAGACTGCAGCTTTAATATTGGGAAACTCCTGTGGCGGGATTATCAGTTTAAAAATCCATAGTCAATTTAAGATTAAGCTTTTGGTTGAACAAATTGCAAGTGCATTTTTGGATTGTGACAGAGTTCTGAAAATCATAGCATTTATTAAATTTAATTTAAGTGGAGCATTGTTAAGTATCCTCTATCCCCGCCCTACTCAGTAATTGTATTTTATATATGAATTAATGCTTTTCATCCCATATTAAAGCTCCATTTGTCCCCAGTAGTTTAAACTCCGTAATTTGTTGTAGCACGATTATTTTATGCTTCATGCTTTAATTTACAGAGTGTGATAAATATTTGATAGTGTAGCTCACTTGTGTAAATTAATTTGTAAGGGAGGGATAAGAAAGGTGATTCATTTGCAAAATTTACAGTCTTAGCAAAGCTATTTGGGTCACTTGTACTGATTACTACCTCTGTAGTATATTTTGCATGTGCATGTAAGTGGAATATTCTTACATTTATAATTTATTTCAACTGATATATTTTTAAACATAGCTTGTTTTGTTTGATGCTTCTAGGGCAACATATGACACGTCTGCACCGACCGCCAAGCGTAAATTTCAAGAAGATGGGGAAGCTAGTGAAGAAGAATTTGAAGAATACAAAGTAAATATAGCACTGCAATATCTTGTTTTCATTTCCATCCTCCTGGCTAAAATGAACACAGACTATTCAATTTATTTTACCTGGCCTCTTCCATATTAAGGAAACATTGAATGTAAGCTATAAAATATTTATAACAAAACATGATTTATAATTTAGCATCTGAAACTTCTCACTGAATGTTTATCTGAATAAAGACTTCCTCTGCAAATTTAAAATTCTGCTAAAACTGCGATAGGAATCTAATATACTGTTTGTTTTTTGAGAGTTGCATTTGTTTGCAATCTGTTAACCTAAACGGAATGTATTGTTTTTAAAACTATTTGTTCCTGCGAGTTCAGTTTTTTCTGGCTATTCCAGTATCTGTTGCTCATAACTTGAGACGGTATGCTGCTGTGGTCTGCAGTTAGGAAGTCCAGGATTGCTGATCCAGCGATGATGATGATGATGATGATATGATGCCACATGGCACATCGGTTAGCAAATTAGAAACATTTAGTATTGATGAGTCCTTGGCAGCGTGGATTAGAAGTTGGCTAAGAGATAGGAAACGGAGGGTAGGTATAGAGGGACTAAAACTGAAGACAAATTGAAAATGCCATTTCCCCACAGGTTGGGACCCTTGCCTTTTCTGATTTATCTGTTTGTACATTCTTCCCCCGTCTGTGAGAGTTTCCTCCCACAGGTCAAAGATGTGCAGGTTAGGTGAATTGGCCATGCTAAATTGCCCTGTTGTGTCCAGGGATGTGCAGGCTAGCTGGGTTATCCATGAGAAATGCAATGTTACAGAAATAGTGCAGGAGGGTGTGCTTGAGTGGGATCCTTTTCAGAGGGTTGGTGTTGACTTGATGAGCTGAATGACCTGCTTCCACACTGTAGGGATTCTGTTCTATTCTGGAATTTATTCATCTAAATGATTGGAGATGGTGTTGAGGGCAAAATCTTTAAACTTGTAGATGATATGAGATAGGGAGAATTGTGAGGATAACACTGAGTTGCTACAGAGAGACATTGAGAAGTTGGCCAAATGGGCAGGCACTTGACAGATGAATTTCAATATAGGCAAATATGACTTAATATATATTGTAGAAGACACTTAAAGGGACAGCACAGGCTCGGTGCTGTGCTTCTGAGACTTTATAAAGCTCTAGTTAGGCCCCATTTAGAATACTGTGTCCAATTTTGGGCCCCACACCTCCGGAAGGACATACTGGCCCTGGAGCATGTCCACCGGATATTCACACGGATGATCCCTGGAATGGTAGGCCTAACATACGATGAACGGCTGAGGATCCTGGGATTGTGTTCATTAGAGTTTAGAAGTTTGAGGGGAGATCTAATAGAAACTTACAAGATAATGCATGGCTTAGAAAGGGTGGACGCTGGAATGTTGTTTCCGTTAGGCGGGGAGACTAGGACCTGTGGGCACAGCCTTAGACTTAGAGGTGGTCAATTTAGAATAGAAATGAGGAGACATTTCTTCAGCCAGAGAGTGGTGGTCCTGTGGAATTCATTGCCACGGAGTGCACCGGAGGCTGGGACGTTAAATGTCTTCAAGGCAGAGATTGATAAATTCTTGATCTCGCAAGGAATTAAAGGCTACGGGGACAGTGCAGGTAAGTGGAGTTGAAATGCCCATCAGCCATGATTAAATGGCAGAGTGGACTGGATTTGCTGAATGGTCGTACTTCCACTCCTGTGTCATAAGGTCTTATGGTCAATGGTACAACTTTGAGGTTAGTTCAAAGAGACATACTAGAATGATACCTGGGATGAGGGATTTTAGGTAAAAGGAAAGATTAGAGAAATTGGGCTTGTTTTCATTGGGGCATTAAAGGGTGACCTGATTTGGGGTGTTAAAAATTATGAACAATTTTGGAATGGTAAAGAATGATATTCTATTCCCACAAGTTAATGTATCACTAACTTGGGATCACCACTGTCAGCAAGGGAGCTGGGAATGCGATGAAGCAAAACTTCTTTACTCAGTTGTTAGGGATTTGGAATGTGCTGTCTGGAGTGTGATAGAGGAAGGTTCCAGAGGATGATTCAAAAGACAGCTGAATGTACATTTGAAAGTGATGAATTTGGAGGCCTACAGAAATAGGGCTGAAGAATGGGACTAACTGGATAGTTCTTGGGAGCCACTATAAATACAGTGGGTCAAATAACCTCCTTCTGTATTGTAAAATTCTATGATTCTAATTACATATTTCCTACTCGTGATGGTATTGAAGGTCAACTGGCGACTGGTGCAGTGCTTAGTGCCTACTTTTCTTCTGCTTCTATGCAAAAAAAGCATGTAGATTTGGAAGGTTCTGTTGAAAGAGCCTTGTTGCAGTACATTGGTTGTATAGAGAGCAAATGTTTATGGTGGTTTGTGTAGAAGACCAGCTCATCATCACCCATTCGTGGGCAACTAGGGATGAGCAGTAAATGCTGGCTAGCGAACAGTGCTCATGAAAAAAAAAGGAGCTCATCAAGCAGGCTTCGAACAGACTCTTGCTGTAGGGTCCCATCTCCAAAGACCTTCAATGTGTTTTCATCTCCCTAATAATTCTTATCTTTTCTGGAGTTTCTGTATTTCAGTTCTTCCAACTAGGTAACCACGATGAAGGTGAGCATTCCCTTCTTGTCAAATCACCTGCAGCCTTTAATATATTTCAATACACAATCTTTCCCTAACACGTTTCGTTATCTTGCTGGGTAACATCCTCAGCGTAGCCTCCGATGAAGTTTCGGTGTGATTTCCTGCCTGGTTTTTAAACTCTGGGGTCCGTTGAGATGGATTGCCTCACTTCCAGGTTTCCTTTGAGTGGAATATATATGGGGTCGAGTTCCATGTGTGTATTAATAACCTGCTTCGTGGAGTGCCTTGTTTCTAGGAATTCTGGTGCTTGTCCCAGAATCTTGGTGCTGTCCCAGTCAAAGTGGTTATCTCTCGTCTATGCTGCTCCTCGGTTATTAACGTCCAAAAGCACAGCAATAGACTCCATATTGTTATAAAGATATTATCTAAAATATTAATTTATTATGTCATTAGTTGGGCATGTACCTTGAATCTTTTGGAAAGAGCACCTTTTATAAGCAAAGGAGACTAGCAATGCAAAAAATAAGCTGTGGAGCTGGAGGATCATGCAGCATCAGAGGAGCAGGAAAGCTGTCGTTTTGGATTGGGACCCTTCTTCAGAAAGGGTCCTGACCCTTTCTTTTTCTGAAGAAGAGTCCTGACCAGAAACGTCAACTTTCCTGCTCCTCTGATGCTACGTGGCCTGCTGTGTCCCTCTAGCTCCACACTGTGTTATCTCAGACTCCAGCATCGGCAGTTCCTACTACCCCTCAAAGAATAAGCTGCTTGGCATCGACACAAAGTCTGCACAGTTTCACGAAGAGATCAGTTTATGGGTGTAAAAATACTGATTTTTGAATACAAACTGTGAGAACTTGCCATGTCGACAGAAGCCTTTTTCCCCTGTTTCTCTCTCCAAAAGGCATCTAATCAAAGTTTGAAAACCCTCTGGAAGACTTCCTCATTGCAACCGAAGGATTCTTCAAGAGGAAGACTGATCCTGTACCACTATCTGAAGGAAAATAGAACTCAATCAGCCAAACTGATCCAGGAAGAAAAGCCAGCTCCAAAAGTTTGTGTTGTCAAGTGGCTTGGGCTGTAAACTAACATTTTATGAACCACGTCTTTCCAAGTTTCACTGTTACTTGGGCAAAGTACTTTTAAGATAACATCTCTGCACAGTTTTATGCTTTTTTTTCCAGGCAGGAAAACATTATCTATTAATTTTGAAGAGTAATTGAATACATTTGTACCTCTTCAATTTTTTTTAATAATCTTTCCCTGAATAATTTATTGTGGCAGTAAATCAGTTATTTGCAAAATTAAGGAGCCTGGCTGACTTGTTTCTGGTAGTACTGAACTGTATATAGTATAATGTGTGCGTGCAGATATTTGGTGTTATCATCTCTTTTAAAATTAAAATTTTGTAGTGGTCATTGGCAAAGTAGGATAAGGAAAACAGTCGCGTCACCCCTGCTAAATGTGTCGCTGTGATCTTATACTGAAGAGTTCCAGCTGTATTGCATCACTATCTCTTTTAAATTCTCCACTGTTGAATTGCCAGACTGCTTGTCTGATATCTAGTACTGAATAAGCATAAATTTTCTATTGAATTTTGAGAAAACTGATGGTTGCAGTTTATACTTGCTGCTTCAAACTTCACTCCCTAGTTATCAACTCCATTCTCCTCCCTCATATTAGCCTTGAGATTAAACTAGTCCGGTCATAGCTTCAGTTTCAAATTTGACCTCATGTTTCTGCTGTTGCTAAAACTGTTTCCATCTGGGTAATATCACCTGACTTTTCCCTGTTTCAGCTGAACCCTTGATTCATACTTCTAGACTGTACTATTGCAATGCAGTCCTAGCTGCTGTCCCACATTCTACCTTGCTCCAACTTAAGGTTATTCAGAATTTTGCTATCCATGTCTTAACTTGTTACCAGCCTGATTCCCCTGTTTCCCTGTGCTTGCTGCCCTACTTTTAGTTTCCAGTCAAGAACAGTTGGTTTTAAAATCCTTTTTTTTTCAAGCTCTTATCCCCTCCTGTCACGATAATCTCCACCATGCCCCAATCTACAGCAATCCTGGCTACTTGACCATCCCTGATTTTGATTACTGTACAATTTGTTGATGGGCCATCAGTTGCCTTGACCCCAAGCTGTAGAATTCCTTCCTGACACTTATTTGGCCCTCCCTCACTCACTGGCTTTAAGACATTTTTTAATCCACCAATTTGACAAAGTTTTTGGTGATCTGGCCTAATATTCCCTTATTGTTCTATGTCACTGGGTTGCATAATGCACCTGGTGAAATGATTTGGCTTGTTTTAATGTAGATGATCTATAAATAAAATATTTTACTGTAGAATGTGCTTTTGGCCTTATATAATGAAGTTTGATTTTCTATTCTTGACCTGTGACTAATGTCTGTCATTCTTGCATTATTTCAGCAAATATTTTCCATTGCCTATGTATGACCAAAATATTCTTCATAGCACAACATGATAACTTGTACATTCTGTCTTTCTAGATTACCTCAATCTCCATTACATTAGAACATAGAACAGAACAGCACAGGATCAGGCCCTTCAATCCATATTGTCTGTCTCAACCATGACCCCATTCTAACTAATCCCAGCTGCCGACATGTGGTCCGTATCCTTCTATTTCCTGCCTGTTAATGTGTCTATCTGGATGCCTTTTAAATGTTGCTTTCATGTGAGACTGAAATGAGACGACATTTCTTCAGCCAGAGAGTCGTGGGCTTGTGGAATTCAGTGCCACGGAGTGCAGTGGAGGCTGGGACGTTGAATGCCTTCAAGGCAGAGATCGACAAATTCTTGATCTCAGAAGGAATCAAGGGCTACAGGGAGAGTGCAGGGAAGTGGAGTTGGAATGCCCATCAGCCATGATTTAAATGGTGGAGTGGACTTGATGGGCCGAATGGCCTTACTTCCACTCCTATTTCTTATGGTCTTATGTCTGCTTCTGTCACCATGCTTGGTAACATATCCCAGATACCTACCACCAGTTTCTTATTTTCAAAAAATCTTTCCTTGCCCATCTCCTTTAATCTTCTCTCCATCACCTTAAAATACGCCCTCTAGTATTTGACATTCCAACTATCTATGCCTCTCATAATTTCACATGATTCTATATCTGTCCAATCAACTGACCTATTTAAACGGGCAGTTCTCTAACACATGTGTGGCATGTGTATTGTACAACAGTTCAATAAATTGTATTCTTCTAAGTGCAAGAACAATATGTTTTCTTGGGAAATGTAGGTGAGAGAATAGAAGTTTGATCGGGGAAGTGGATGTTCAGTTACAGGTAACACAAGAACATGTAACTCTGAATGGAAAAGAAACAGTACTCAAAGACTCTCAAAAAGAAGAATTTCTAACTTGAGCAAAGATCTAGAGCCAACTGACCACCTACTAAATGGAGAATCTTCACGATCAACAGTGTGCTATCTCCAAACTCAAAAGAATTGAGAAAGTCACCTCATTCCACCTTTTGAGATTCAGATGTTTGATCCACAGAATTTGTTCCCTTTTGCTTGTTTTCTCTATTCAGAATTATTCTGCAGAAATGTCTTTTTTTTTTCCAATTTGTGAATGAATATGTGCTCATTTGGATTTAATGAGGGTATATCCTAAGTTTGGTTCTCTTGATGATTCATGGAACCTGGTTTGAATTTTCTTTGTCTCGGTGGTTAAGTGGTCATTTATATGTTTGTGATGGCTCATGGAATGGCGAAGATTGATTTCTCGCACCCTCTTCCCATCAATGTTGTGACATGAAAATAGAACATTCTTGAATCAGCTCGCAAGGACATTGCTTATAATTAAGCTATTGAAATTTATTGTTGGGTTAAAATAATTAAACCAACAGTTGTTAATATATAATATCTACTTAGAGAATAGGTAATTTATTTTCAGGTTTTCTTTCAGTCTCTGGGTTCTCTTTTTGGTCTTCAGATTTGGATAAAATATATTTGAGACTGTTAAATCATTGCTCTTTAATGGGTTAGTCACTTCTGTATCTGCTGACTGTCAACACAGAAATAAGTATTTGCATTTGATGAAATAAGTTATTAGGGACTGTTGGCCATTTGTTCCTCTTACAATATGCATGCGTATTTAAATAAATGAATACCTGTTGTTCAAAAAGAAGCAAATGCACAAAAGATTAGAAGCAGAGTATTTAAAAATATTATTAATGAATGCATAATTTTCTTCTTTACAAATTAATGATAGAAGTTAAACAATTAAGCATATGTGAAACATCTTCTGGGGTTTGAGTGTGCAAGATATTTTCTACTGAGATTTGTACTTGTGGCCCAAATTGCATCACTTGATTACATCAGTGGCGAGTCAGCAACTTTAGGAAAGTGCTGATCTAAATGAACCATAAAACTGACCAGACTATTGAGCTGCATCCCCTTTAAGACTTCCCTATGTCAAGGAGCTCAGGTGGATTAATGTTGTGATAACCTCGCTGGCAAGTGTATTTCCTGGGTTCAGCTAGTTGTGGTTTGCCATTAGTGCTCTCTGAATGCACATGTCTGCACTTCATCAGTGACATGACCAAATAGTTATGGAGTGACTTTTGAAATGTTCTTTGGGATCAGAATTGTGATATTTAACCCAATCCAAAGAATTTTTACTTTAAAAATGAAAACAAAGACAGCATTGAATCTTGATCAAATTATTATAAACAGTCTATGAAAGTAAGATACTGTATTCTAATCAGTTTCCAACTGTGCAGGAATGAATGCAGTAAATCTTTAAAGGGTAAGCTGTTTCTAGAATCTTCATGTTTTGATGTTCACAAAAATTATTTTGACAGGATGAAGTGGTGGAAGAAGAAGAAACAGAAATGCAATATAATGAGGAAATTTATAAGGATTCCAGCACATTCTTAAAGGTAAATCTATTTCAGTTACTTTATTTGAGCTTTATGCAATAATTTAAGCTATAAGCTATCAAAATTCTGAAAACACTTGTGAATTTAAATAATACTTTTCCCTGCCTATTTTTACAAGTGTGTAATGGCTTAAAGCCATTTTTGCTATATTGGTATTCTGTGGTGTTTTGAATATGTATTCACAAGGTGAGAGTCATACAGGCAACCCAACATGTATATCTTTAATCCCAGCTGCTGTGAGAATGGTGATTGTAGGATGACATGTAACCTTTATAGTGCTGCTTTGGCGATTTGGTGACAAATATGTACCAATTCTGAACATAATTTTTTTAAAGTGAAAATCATACAAAATCAATTCAAAATTTAAAAACTAGAAAGAATTGCAGATGCTGTAAATCAGAAACAAAAACAAGTTTCTGGAAAAGCTCAGCAAGTGTGGCAGCATCTATCAAGAGTTAATGTTTTGGACCCGAAACGCTAACTCTGATTTGTCTTCTCAAAATCAGTTCAGCTGCTTTGACATCTCAATTTTAAATATTTTGAACAAAAGTTGCCATGGAGCTGTTTCATTATACAAAAACATAATTTCTTCTCCAGACAGACTGAAGTGGAGTAACAGACACAGTGCATTTTGTCCTCATTTTTCAACCTCTGCTACAATAATATTGAAGCCATATAAAGACGTGATTTTTATTAGGTTTCATGACACTTGTTCAAACATAAAAACACCAATTATTGTGACAGTCATTTGCATTCTTGAGGCACCTATATCTGTAAGTTACAAAGGACATTCTTACAGGAACAAATTTAGAAAATAAATGGCACTTGAGCCATTAGTCTGAGGTAGCTTTTAAGTAGTGTCTTGCATGATGAGAGTTTAGGTTATGGAATTTGACTTTACAGCCCAAGTTCACGACAGCACAGTGGCAAGAAAAGAAAGTTGAGATACAAATGAGGCTAGATTTGGAGGGATGCAGAGTTTTTGAGCTGTGGGATTTGAATTTTGATCATATTGTTTTATTATCATTTATTGTTGGATTTGGATTTTGAACTAATGGCTTGAGTTTTTTGTGTGAGAGAAGTTGTTCACTAATTCTGTTGTTATGGTGATTTCTCACCATGGGATTTGACCTGTGAGAATTTGTTAACATTGGAACAATTTTGAGTCCTCATAAAAGAATATAGTACATTAGGCTTCAGGTAGGAAGTTTTGGAATAGTTTTTGATTAAGGGGCCAATGAGTGGGAAACTACTATAGCTTGAAGAAAGCCTTTCTTTGTTTGTTCTACTGGTGCTTGACTTGAACCTGGATGTGAAAAATAGTTGGCCATAAAGAAAGGAAATAGTTCCAAAATGTTAAGAAATAGGTTGCCTCAATGTACAGGCATTAGTTTTGAAGTTCTATACCAGAACCTTTTGGTTAAAACTCTTTTTGGAAGGGTTATTTGAAGAGTGGGAGGGCAAGCTTAGTTGTGTGACGACTCTCTCAAGACTGGCAGTTGAAGGTACAGTGAAGACGAACCCTGCTGATAGATTAGAGAAGGCAGTTCGCTCTGGAGTCAGTACCGGAAAGGAGTGGTGTTGGGATTAACAGGGATAATGGGAACTGCAGATGCTGGAGAATTCCAAGATAATAAAATGTGAGGCTGGATGAACACAGCAGGCCAAGCAGCATCTCAGTAGCACAAAAGCTGACGTTTCGGGCCTAGACCCTTCATCAGGATTAACAGGATTGTATTTTGCTGTGTTTTTCAAGATCTTTAAAATTATGTTCTATGTAAAATTTGGTTTATTCTATTTTTTTCATTTCTTTTGCATAATATATTTGTGTCATTGTTAAGCACAAGTTTACAGCATTGTGTCCTTGTATTTCAGCAAAAGACTGCCTCGTTAAAACCAACAAGTGCAGCAAAGTATGGCCTATGAGACCAGATTTCAGTCAGGGATCTATCTGACTTAACAAGTGATAACGTCAACTGGGATGATAACATTATCTATTAGGCTCATTTCACTGCTTCATTCTGATCTATGATGAAACCTGTCTAAAACGAGTTGGGAAAAGAGACTAAGGGGAATCTCAGTGAATGAGCAGTGACAGATATCAAAGCAGATATTTCGTAATGCTCAGCAAAAAATTATTACCGTCAAGAAAGGGGACTTGATGAGAATGAAGGTTTTTTGTTTGAAAGATAAAGGTGATCAAGGAGAGTATCTAATCAAAAACTAGAGGGAACAAATTGATGAAAGCCAGTGGTAGACCAGAAGATTGACTATTTTTAAAATTTAAAAACCAGCAGCATATGACTAAAAAGCTAATACAGGGGATCCCTGATTTATGAATGCTCATACTTATACCCCCGCATGGGGCCATTTGTAATTTTTAAAGACCAAGCATATGAGCATTTCTTGTACTAATGAACAGCTGTTTTACATTTTCCTGCATTATGTACTGACTTACGCACAGTTAGACTTACAAATGGACTACAGAGTGGAATCCGTTTGCAACCTGGGGGCTGCCTGTGGAGGGAGAAAATTGATAAAGCCAAGAGTTCGTATGGGTATGTGAAAGGAGAATAGCTAAAGAAAGTGCGGGAGATTTTGAGCATGAAACTGATGAATTGTGGTTGGATAACAAGGAAATGGCAGGTAATTTAAACTAATATTTTGCATTGGGCTTAATAGTGGAAGATACAAACCCCAAAGATGACAAATAAGGTGCTAATGGGAGGAAAGATCTTGTAACAGTAGTGTGAGAAACAAAATATTCGACAACTAATGGGACTAAAGGTGGACAAGTCACCACATCTTGGAGGCCTTACAGCCAAGGGTTTTAAAGGAAGTGGCTGCAGAAATTGAGGCTTTGGATAATATATACCAGAACTCATTAGATTATTGGAGGGTTCCAATGAATTGAAAAACTGCTAATGTGATTCCCTACGCAAGAAGGGAGAGAGACTGAGAGCAGAAACTGTCCGTCAGTTAGCCTAATATCTGTCGTTGAGAAAAGTCTTGTTCATTATAAAGGAACAAATAGCGGAACATTTTTGGAAAAACTTAACATAATCCGAGTGAAAATGTTTTGTAAAAGGGAAATCGTGTTCGACAAATTTGTTAAAGTCTTTACTATAACAAGCAGAATTGATAAAGACAAACTGATAGATGAAGTGTATTTTGATTTTCAGAAGACATTAAGGTGCCGCAGAAAGATTATTGCATGAAATGGGAGCTCATGGTATTGGGAATAATGTATTAGTGTTGATTGAGGATTGGTTGACACACAGGATTAATGGGAAGATGTAATGAGGGGAATGCTACATGGATGTGTCTTAGAGCCTCATTTACTTTCTATGTTTTATAATGACTTCGGGGACAGTGCAGAATGTAATGTATACAAATTTGCTGCTGATACAAAATAGATAGGATGTAATGAGGGCATAAAGAATCTGCAAAGGGATAAAGATCAGTTCAGTGAGTAAACAAAAACTTGGCAAATGGAGTTTAATATAAGAAAACATGAGGTCAGTTTGGGAGAAATCAGAAGGCAGATTCCAAGTCCAGTGCAGAATAATCTGGGTGCATGAAACACATTTATCTTGACTGTGTTAGTTATGTAATTCTCAATGGTGATTGTGACTTTTTAAAGTTCTTTCTCCTTTTTTGTTTGCACCTTGAATTTTCTACCATCTTTGATTGCTTTTTGTGTATTATATTGTGAAGATGGATATGATATACTTGTTCAAAATCTCTCCTGTTTCTTGTTTCCCATTCTTAATTTCTCATTCCCAATCTTTTTTCCATATATTTGTGAACGATTTTAGTATCTATTTTTATATGTCTTGCTATTTTTCTCTCATACTCTTAATTTTCTTTTTTTTGTCATCCTCTGGTTTCTAAACTCTTCCCAATCTTCTGGCCTACCACTAATCTTTGTAGCATTTTAAGGTTTTTCTTTTAATTTGATGTCATTCTTCATTAAGTAGTCGTGGCTAGTTTTCTTTGTCAATGAAGTAAAGTTTTGTTGAGAATTCTGAATTATGTTCGTATATGCCTACCGCAATTTCTTTACCATCTTAACATGTGTTATAATTACTGCCAGTAAGCAAATAAAGAGCTTTTAGTTCTGTGTCTTACTAACTTTTCCTTCTCTGATCTTAGTGCCAAAGAATGCTGTTCAGTCTTCAGATTCTATGTCTAAGACAAGTTCTTTTGCCAGACTGCACATGAACAAAGCAAAGAGTCATAGACTCTGTCATAGACAGCACAGAAACAGACACTTCGGTCCAACTCATGCATTCTGACCAGATTTTCTGAATTAATCTAGTCCCATTTGCTAACATTTGACCCATATCCTTCTAAACTCTTCCTATTCATATACCCATCAAGATGCCTTTTAGAGATAATGGGAACTGCAGATGCTGGAGATTCCAAGATAATAAAATGTGAGGCTGGATGAACACAGCAGGCCAAGCAGCATCTCAGGAGCACAAAAGCTGACGTTTCGGGCCTAGACCCTTCATCAGAGCCTTTTAAATGTTGTAATTGTACCAGCCTCTCCATTTCCTCGAGCAGCTGGTTTCATACATGCACCACCTTCTGTGTAGGGAGAAAGTTGCCCCTTGAGTCCCTTTTAAATCTTTCACCTCTCATCTTAAACCTATGTCCTCTAGTTTTGAACTCCTGCCCTGGGGGGGAAAAAAACTTTTGGCTATTCACCCTGTCCATATCCCACAATATTTAATAGACCTCTATAAGGCCACCCCTCAGCATCCAACATTCCAGAGAATGTAGCCCCAGCTTATTCAGCTTCTCCCTATAGCTCAAACCCTTCAACCTTGGCAACGTCATTGTAAATCTTTGCTGAACCCTTTCAAGTTTCACAACATCTTCCCTATGGCAGGGAGACCAGAATTGCATGCAGTATTCCAAAAGTGGCCTGACCAATGACTGTACAGTTGCAACATGACTTCCCAACTCCTATACTTAATGCAGTGACCAATAAAGGCAAACATTGCAAATGCCTTCTTCACTATCCTGTCTACCTGGGACTCCACCTGCCACTACTCGCCCCATTGACCCATCTGACCAAGATCCCCACCAGCTGATATTGTGATTCTCATTCTATCCTGCCAGTCTAGAAAATGATGTTAAGGAAGAGCTATTAATCCTGATTGTTAAATACCTGCAAATATAACCTGCCAAAAGGGAGATACTGAGGATCTCCTGAGGAAATGACTATTTATTTTCACTTGCTTACTTAAAGATGTTTATGATAGTCAGCACCTAGCTCTATACATAGGGTTAGGTTTGTCAGTGCATGTTGGTTCAGCACATACTCGTAATGTTGTTTTATAAATATGTGGGAGAACTAATAACAAATTAATTCATAATCACACTAAACTTGAATTTGCTTTAGGTAATTGTGTCTTCATTGTAATCCAATGGTGGTTTGATTGTAAGTGTATTTAGTTTTAATGCAGATAGTGGACATGTAAATTGAGCAGTATTTTCAGATTTTCAATATTTTGTTTCCCCCAGGTGGCTGCTTAATAGAATTCTTTTCAGAGATGTGATTTAGATTGATACACTTATCTAAGTCTTTTATCTTCAGAAATCCTTTGTAATCTCTGTTTATAAAGATAAATTCACGTTAATTCAAGGTTGCTTGGAATGTGTGAGAAAACTGTTGGAGGTATTGTTTCGGTGCTTTTCTTCCTTAACAATGACAAGTAATGCTTGTGCCAACACTTTCGTGAATGGAGGACATAGAATAGCATAGAATAGAGTAACATAGAATACCCAAAGAAAGTTACCTACTGTAAGTGCAGATCCCTAATAACACTGGAAAAGTGGCACGGAAAATTTACAGATTGCAGTGTTTTAGGAAGCAAAATTAGGAGCAGTTAACTTCAGCTGAAAATACCTCCGGGCATATTCATAAAAGTTGACTGTATAATTTTTAAAAATAACTCCAAGTCATTTTCAAAATCACCAGAATAGTTATAGCACTAAAAGAGGCATATCTTTCCACAAGAGCAATTTGGCTAGTCCCACACTCTCACCCTCCCCTTCCAGCCCTGCAAATATGTTCTCTTCAGCTAATTATCCAATTTCCTTTTGAAACTTCGGATTAATGCTAAATGTGCTTTTCTCTCAACTAGACTTACCAGATCTTCAGTAATAAGCATAATGTAGTTGAAAACCATATTAAATTTCAAACATGACAGACCTCAGTCACAACCAGAATGATAAGCAAAGCCAATGACAAATGTATGGGCGGTGAAATGGCAAGGGTTGAGTGGCTAAATAGTCTCTAAAAGGAACTTATTTACTAAATAGTGAAAAACATTTTGGTTTTACAGCTTGCAATGTTCAACAGTTTTTTTGTTTGAAAAAAACAAGAAAAATCCATCCGTGGCTTACTGAGGATAATAATAGTATTAGATTAAAGGAGCCCTTATAATGTTACATGAGATTTGGGACTGTTTCAGAAAACAGCAAGGGGCTACCAGAAAGTTAATTTTAAAAGGTGGAGGGAGGGTGGGGGGCAATGTAAGAGGAAGATGAAGCATTTAAAAGCATGTGAAAAACAGGTTGGCTAACAGGGGCAGAGGTGGGGTAAATTATTTGGGGGATGAGAAAATGACACAAACATTGATCAAATATTTTGCATCTATCTTCACTGTGGGGAAAAAAAACCTGCTAATCGCATACCTGAAAGGGAGGGTAACGTACAAAATAAATCTGAGGAAACTGAATCAGAGAATGGATACTGGAGAAACTTGGGACGCTTAAACCCATCTAAGTGTCAGGACCCAATAACCGAAATCATATGGTTCTAAAGAAGGAATGGATATACTAGTGTATGAATTTCCAAAAATGCTGAAATGGCCCTAGCATATTGGAAATGAGAAAATGTGACACACTTTCAGGAAAGGAGGGAAACAGAATGGGGCAGTACAGACCAATTAACCTATCATCAGTCTGAGATTCTAACAACACGGAAATGGACACTTCGGTTGAATGAGTCCATGCTGAATGTAATCCTAAACTAAACTGGTCCCATCTGCCTGCTCCTGGTCCAAATTCCTCAAATTTTCCTAATCATGTACTTATTTGAATGTCTTTTAAATGTTGTAATTGTACCCACATCCAACAGTTCTTCAGGAAGTTCTTTCCACATGTGAACGAGTGTCTGTATTTTAAAAAATGCCCCTCGTGTCTTTTGTAATTCTCTCTCCTCTCCTTAAAAATGTGCCCCCAGTCTTGAAATCCCCCATCCTAGGGAAAAGACAACTACCATGAACTCCATCTATACGTTTCATTATTTTATAAACTTCAATCAGGTCGCCTCTCAACCTCCACTCTGGAAAATGTTTTATTGAGGAAGCCTGGTCAATACATTCAAAAATTGTATGACTAGACTAAATCAAGATAGTTTTATCAAAGGAAAATCTTGTTTCTTCCATGTCTTTGAGGAGGTAGTTATTAGGGTAGATAATGAGGAACTTGTTGATGCAGTGGACTGGGATTTTCAAGTGCCTTTTAATAAATTGTTACACAAGTTAGTATTTTAGCATGGCTCATAGATTAATTGATTGTATGGAAAGCAAAACCGAGAGATGGAAGGAAATTTCTAAGATATGGGCTGGAAATAGTGGATGTTTAGCCCATAGGTTGCAGCAATTTATAAACTATGTTAACAACTTTAACAAAGAAGCTAAGAGTATTGTATCCATGTTTGCTTACAGTGCAAAACTTAGTAGGAATGCAGGCTGTGAGTGTTTGAATACTAAACTAAGATTCAAAAGTGACGTACCTCAGCCACAAACAAGAACCTTGAGCAAGGCCACTGATAGATGTATGAGTGATAAGATGTCAAAGGTTGATTGTATAAATAGTCTCTAAAAGGAATATATGCTGTGAGCAGTGAAACTGTATAGAGAATTGTATAAGTCAAATGAGTTGACAAAAAGGCGGCAGGTGGAACTACCATGGTGGATGGGTGAGGATATTACTTTTGAATGAAAGGACAGAAAAGCAGAATGTTTGTTTTTAAAGGAAATTGGAAAAATTGATTTGCAAAGGAACTTGGGTCTACTAATAAAAGGAACGTAAGGTTTGCAGTCAGGTACAGTAAGCAACTAAGAAGATTGACCTTTTATCAAAGGGTTCGAATGAAAATGTCTGTGAAAACGTGCAAACTTTTTGCTTAGATCACAGCCTTGAATATTGCATATGGTTTTGATCTTGATAAACAAGGACATATAACATTCTCAAAGGAATTGACAGGGTAGATGCTGGTTATTCCCACTGATTATAAAATCAAGAACAAATAGCTGCAGTCTTGGAATTAGAAATCATTATCTTGGACTGAGGTGAGGGCACAGTTGTTCACTTGGTGTTTTGAATCTGTGGAACACTCCGACAGAGAGCTGTGAATCCACTGTCGTTGAATGTATTTACATCGGAGACAGGTTTTTGATGTTTTGGGAAACGAGAGATTAGGGAACTGGAAGGAACAAAAGAGTTGAATTGGAATAGAAGCCTTCATTGTGCTGGATAATGGAGAGGCTCAGTGGACTGTATGACCTGTTCCTTCTCTCTAATTTCTATTACTGTGACGGGCAAAGGCGGGACAGTTGCAGTTTAAAGTGCAATTGTAATTTAGCTGGGACAGATTCTCTGGGTGACCAAATTTCTCATCATAGTCTTAATTGGCCTACCCTGTGTCGTTCAACTGTGATCTCTGCTTCAGGACTCCCTGGTCATTGGGAATATTCTCCCTGCATTTAGTCAGGTATGAGATTTTCCCTTCATTCTTGCAAACTTCAGTGAATAAAATCCTTACTGGTCAAGTCTCTCTAGACATCAGTCCAGCCATCCCAGGAATCGGTTTGGCAAACATTTGTTGCACTTACTCCATAGCTGGAATATACTTGCTCAGATAAGGAGACCAGCACTGTATGCAGTATCGCAGATCTGGTCTCACCAAGGCCCTGTACAGCTGGAGCAGAAACATTCTGCTCCTGTACTTGAATCCTCTTGCTGTGAAGGCCTTGATACTGTTTGCCTCATTCACTCCCCCCTGCACCTGCATATTTACTGTCAGTGACTGATGTGCAACGATACTCTGGTATTGTTGCCTTATATGGATAATATCATAAAGTGTTGATTTAGATCTGAACATGCTTTCCATACTGGTTTTATTTTGAAAAATAATTGCAGTATTTCCAAATTTAGCCCTGCTATCTCATGTCTTTAATGTTGCTTAAATTTATTGTTTTTCTGGTAGACTTTTATTAAGATAGTTATCCATGTTGTTTTGGTTTTACTTTCAGCTTTGCAGCATTTCCCTTTTGTATAAATTATTTAATCCATTTCATTTTTCTATCAGGGTACACAAAGCCTCAATCCACATAATGACTACTGCCAGCATTTTGTGGACACAGGTCATAGACCCCAAAACTTTATTCGTGATGTTGGTAAGTTAAAGCAATAGTCCTACAGTTTGTGCGGTTGTAAATTAAAGTTATGAGTTTAATTTTGTAGGCTTTCCAATTCCCCAAACTTTGGTGATGTGGAATGCCTGCTTCGGATGTCAACAGAGCCGGTTTTTGGGATGGAGAAGGGTATGACTCGCGCAAGCAGGGACCATAAGTTCAGCACCACCATTGAACTCACTATTGACTGCACTCAAACAGCCATAGATTTCAAAATTCAGTATATAAAGACTGCATTAAATATTATTCTGTGATTGTTGCAGTTCTTGTGGACAATCTCCAATTGCGAAGAATTAGGCAACAATCAGTTTAACTGTTGGAGCTCATAAGTATGGTTGTCACTTAGGTTTGCTGAAAGCAACAGCCATATGCTGAGACCTGCCCTGTTCAGGCAAAGGAATTTGTCCAGATATTACACATTTATTATTTTAGTAAATGCTTGGGGGAAATTACCTCTCTTAAGCAATCTACATCTCTTAAGACTTGACTAATCAAGAGACAACTTGCCAACCAATCAGTACCCTTTCTCATTTTTTTGTTATTTCAATTTTCATTAGAAAGACGGAGATTGAGAGGGGACCTGATTGAGGTCTACAAAATCATGAGGGGTATAAACAGGGTGGATAGCAAAAAGCATTTTCCCCAGAGTGGGGGACTCTATTACTAGGGGTCATGAGTTCAAAGTGAGAGGAGGAAAGTTTAAGGGAGATATGCGTGGAAAGTTCTTTACACAGGGTGGTGGGCGCCTGGAACGCGTTGCCAGCGGAGGTGGTAGACGCAGAAAAGTTAGCGTCTTTTAAGATATATTCGGACAGGTACATGGATGGGCAGGGAGCAAATGGACACAGACCGTTAGAAAATAGATGAGTGACAATGGGAACTACAGATGCTGGAGAATCCAAGACAACAAAATGTGAGGCTGGATGAACACAGCAGGCCCAGCAGCATCTCGGGAGCAAAATAGATGACAGGTTAGGCAGAGGATCTTGATCGGCACAGGCTTGGAGGGCCGAAGGGCCTGCTCCTGTGCTGTAGATTTCTTTGTTTTAATAAAAGATTGTTCCCTTTGAACTCTGGCTTTTTGCATCTCCGTTTGTCTCTAGTCGTCAGGTTCTGTCCAACAAGTAAATATTTACACAGTCAATACATTTGGAAATGCTAAGGTTGACACATAGGACCAGTTACTGACATGATCAAAACTGCTGATCCAGCAGTTTACTGTTTTAAGCAGGTACTAATGGGGGTTCACCATGACTGTTTCGTAGGGTAGTGTCCTAGGTCAAACCATATTCGACTTCTTCATCAATGACCCCTCCATAAAAAGGTCAGAAGTGAAATATTCACTGGTGATTCCACAATGTTCAGCACCATTCATCACTGAGATGCTGAAGAGATCCATGCCCAAATGCAACAAGACTCGGATCAGATTTGGACCTTTTTTCCACATGGCAGCATTTGTACAGTAGCAGCAGTGTGTATCATTTACAAGATGTTCAATTTCTGCAGTATAAGATTCATTAAGGCAGCACTTTCCAAATCCACAACCACTTCCATCTAGAAGGGTAGGAACATTAGATACATCAGAACAACACTGAGCAAATTCTTCTCCAAACTATGTTCACCATCCTAACTTGGAAATATATTGTTGTTTCTTTAGTGTTGCTGAGTCAAATTCCTAGAACTAATGGCATTGTGGATCAACCTACATAAAATTGACTATCAGTTCAAGAAGGCAGCACGCCACCATCTTCTCAAGGACACGTAGGGATGGGCAATAAATGCTGGCCCAACCAGCCCACATTCCATGAATGAATGAAAAAAGAAATCAGCTGCGATCTAACATCTAAAAGGACAGAGTGTTCTGAGCTGAACACTCCAAGATTTGCTAAATATGATCCTTTCTGGGTGTGATTTTTTTTTGGATAACACCAATAGAAAACACACATGTTACGTGAACTGTAGGGAACAGCTCTAAACAGAGAAGCCTACCAACATTCAGTTTGTGTCAACTCAAATTTCAACCTACTTTTACTGTTGTATGAAATGAACTTCATATGATATTAATTTTCAGGTGTGTATTTGATGAAGAATTTTTAGAACGTCAGTACCTATAATTCATTAGGAAAAGTTTCACTCTTTTTTAATTTCGTAAAAAACACAACAGGCCTGGCAGACAGATTTGAAGAGTATCCTAAACTCCGTGAACTGATCAGACTGAAGGATGACCTAATTTCCCAAACCAACACTCCCCCCATGTGAGTACTGCTTTGTGGAATTCTGATGTGATTGATCTCATGTAAAATACAAGTGAAGAAAAGTGCTCCCATTTTAGGCTGAAATAAGGATTTTGCTGTGAAGAAGTCATGAGATCTTCAGGCTGCAGAGTTGTGAAAATCACAACATGATCCACACAAATATTGGCACTGTCCAAATTACCATGCATTTAGAGCTGTAGGGAAATGAGTTAAAGTTCTTGTGCAGTTAAAATACATCATCTCTGTACTCAAACATGAAAAGTTACAAGGTCTTTTGCTGCGGAGTAGTTTCTGAAATGGAAATTTGTGTCCCCCGTATTTATTCTACTGTACCGTCTAGGTTTAAATGTCATGTGATAGCACATCCCTGTATTTTACTTGAGGAACGATACACTGGCATTGGAGACAGTCCAGAGGAGGTTCACTAGGCAGCTACCATATATGCAGGGTTTGTCTTTTGAGGAATGTTGAGTAGATTGTGCCTGTATTTGTTGGAATATAGAAAAATGAGAAGCAACCTTATTGAAACATACAAGATTCTTAAAGGATATGACAGAGTGGATGCAGAAAAATTGTTTCCCCTGGTGGGGAGAGGCTAGGACCAGAGGGCACATTCTCAGAATAAGAGGTCATCCATTTAAGACAGACGGAGGAATTTCTTCCCCGAGTGTAATGAATCTGTCAAATTCTTTGCCACAGAACTGTTAAGGCTGTATTGTTAAATACGTTCAAGGTTGAGATAGACAGATTTTTCATCAGATAGGAAATTGAAGGTTATGGGGAAAGGCAGGAAAGTGAAGTTGAGGATTCAGGTAACCCATGATTTCTTGAATAGCAGAGCAGATTCAGTAACTGGCCTACTTCTGTTCCAATGTCTTGTGGACTTAATATTTTCAACTTGCACTTTGGGTTGTTAAAAGAAAAAAAGCTTTACATTTATAAAGTTCCTTTAACATCCTCAGGATGTCATAATCCCATGCTTCAGTAAAAGCAGCACTCAACAGTGCTATTAGTGAAAAATCATTGAACTGACAACCTGTGTTATTAATTTGCCATTAAATCCCTTATGAAAAATATTACATCTTGTGAAATGAGGCTTAACTGGATGTTTAACAGTGTTATGCTCATTGTTAGCTAAATGGCATCACGTGATCTGAAAGAGTAATTTTAGACTTGCTGAATGTCAACTTTCTCCACTGTTGAATTCCACACATTGGAGGCATTATTTTGTGTAGCTGGTAGATACTTGGACCTTCACTTCAATTCCTTGAGTATGTTCTCATAATTTATTCTGCAACTTTAAAAATTAAAGTGAAAAAAATTCTATCCGTGTTAACTCCTGTTTTGCAGTCTGGAATAAATAAATGTGATTGGCAGCTTGCTTATTTGCAATTTTGCTGAAAAACTGAAAATCTCCTTGACTTGTACCAGATTCAAACGGATTTTGTTTCACAGTTGACTGCTAAATTTAGATCCTTATTTTTTCTTTTAATTTTAATTGTTCATTGCAATAGTTCTGTTTTTAACCACACCAGCCTCTTTCTCTCCTCCTCCTTCCCCCCCCCCCCCCCCCCCCCCCCCCAGCCTATCTGAAATTTTGAGGCTAAAAGATTAAACTTTTCAAGTATGTGCATTGTACACCAGGTGGTATGTTTGCACAGAAATCCTGCAAGTCCATTCCAATTCTGACCAAATTTGTGATGTTTACACTGGGGAAATACACTGTACCACCAACAGATGAACTTAGAATTAAGTTGACAATTTTGCTTGTAAATAGGTATTTACCAGCTGACCTAGAGACATTTGATATCAGAGAGCTGAAGTGCAAGTTTGACGTTATTTTGGTGGAGCCACCTTTGGAAGAATACTACAGAGAAACTGGAGTAACAGCTGTTGAGAAATGCTGGACATGGGATGATGTAAGTTGCCTAGATTTGTTGATGTTTTGTTTTGTTTATGATCTTTGTAGAGCAGGTTATCATTTGAAAATGTTTTTAAGTAAAATAAGACTGAGTTGGGGAAGGTTGTGTATTCTGAATTAACTTGCAGTTAATTACTTGGACATAAAGCCATTTCAAACCATTAAGACTTGTTCATTAGTAAATATGTGTGTTAAAGTATTGTTGTATACCAGGTTAACTTTAAGAAGTAGTTTAGTTGAAACAGCATAACAAAATCTGATAGGATGAAGAAATAAGTTGACCTGTATTGAAGCACATGCATATAAATCACAAGATGCATAAACAGGAAATAGTTTAATTTCTGTTTAAAAGAATGCACAAGAAATAGGAGCAGGAGTTTGAACAACCTTTTGCCAACTTAAAGTTGTGTCTGATATGATGTTGGCCTCAACTCACTTTCCTGCTGCTCATGACCCTTGAAATTCAAAAGCTTAAGAATCTGTCTCCGTCCACTTTGAATATATACAATGTCTCAGCCTCCATAGCCCTCTTGGGTTCAGAATTCTAATGATACACAACCCTCTTAGAAAATAATTGCTCCTCATCTTAACTGGAAACAGATGGCCCTTATCCTGAAACTATGCCTCCAATTTCTTAAAACCTTTCAGAAAAGGCAATATTGTGCATGCGGTCTACTCCAGGGTCGCCACTTAAGTTAAAGCTCTCTCCACTGCCTGGGGGCATGCCCAGCAATATAAGAAGATCAACGACTTTCTCCACATTGCTGCCATCTTCTTTCCATAACATTCGCTCACTCTATTTCTGCAACCACGCTGACTTTCCCCACCAATGTTCATACTGTAACCTCCCACTGCCTGCAACATCACTTGCTCTCACCCACGCAACTTCCAACACCATTAACACTGCTCTCTTTCCTGCCTAATCACTCATCGCAGTGCAACCTCATTAGCACCAGAGTTAATATTTTGGGTCCAGTGACTCTTCTTCGGGTCAGGGGCAGCCTGTGATACAAGTCCAGGGGTGAGAACAATGTGAGCCAGCCTCACTTGCACCAAAAGTAACAGCTGCTCCACCCACTTTTTCCTCATTTAGTAGCTGCTCCCCCGTTATTCCTGAGGAAATCTGTTCCTACTAGAAATAGTGCAGAAAGAGTTAAAATGGGTGGTGGTCTGCTCAAATTCTTATCCTTAATGAGGAGAGGATCCCTACGTTGACTGGCTGGTTCACTGTGCCCACACCCCTCGAGTGATATCAGAGGCTGTCCTTGACCTGAAGAAGGGCCACTGTACCCAAAACATTAACTCTGCTTTCCCTCCACTGATGCTGTCAAACCTGTTGAGTTTCTGCAACAATTTTCATTTTTGACCTTGACCAAGAATGCCTGGACTCCCTGTGCAAACACTTTTCCCTGTTGTCTTGACTGAGGCCTCTGACAACCATGGCAAGGCAAGACAGAAACAATATCTCTGTCTGAGAGGGTAAAGTGAAAAAAGGCAAGGTAGGGATGTCCTCAGCATCCACAGAAGCTCAGACTGCTAACCAAAAATCTCAAGCGGTTTAGCCTAGCCCATACCCTGAATATATAGTATTCTTGCATTACAGTGATAGTTACTGGTGTAAATTGTCCTGTAAGTGGATTGGAGATATACCATGAGCTTTATTCCCTTTAACTCTTTGTTTTGGCTGTGCAAACCTCCAGGTGTTCCCTACATTTATTTTGTGATTTTTAGACCTACTCACCGCCACTTCCTTATCCCTGTCAGGTGAAGCCTTTTCTCCTTCTCTGCCCACCTTTTTTAATTTTAAATTTCTCTGTTCAAAGGCTATTGAGCTGCAAAACAGTGAAATGTCCAGCCCTATGGCAGACTAAGTGAGTGTTGTGGAATAGCAGCTGCTTGCTGAGCCTCCAAACCAAGGAAGGAAGAGGCAAGGGGAGCAAACAATCGGGAACAATGTAGAACAGTGATCCATTTGGGGAGATGGGCAAGCCAGGGATGGAGAGTTTGATTGAAGGAGGAGCTGGGAAAGAGCAATTCCAGGAAGTTTCAGAGCTCTTTAATCACCTTGAGACTTCAAGGTCTCAGAAAATTCCCTCTGTCAGCTTCCTCTGTGAGAGAATCCTATTGATTGCCTTGCATCTCCTTGGGCGAGGCTTTCATTAAAGTCTACAGATCGCAGGATTCTTCAAGCGGTTTGAATGCAAGGTGTCAGATATGCATGACTGTTTAAAAACTGCATCCATGTCAGGCTTTTCAGCTGAGCAGCACCAATGCGAGACTGCGGCTTGTAGCACAAATTCCAAGCTCACTCATCTGCTTTTGTGTGCCATGTCACTGGAATAGGAGCTGCACCATTTTCTCTATCACTATTTAAAGCCATCTACTGTATGATAGTTTTTATGTTTCTCAACCCCCTTCTCCATTTCTGTGACTCCATTTGGGCTGTGCTCTTCAGTCTGGGACTAACATTTACATTGACTACACTACTTATTTTATATACTTACAAAAACAAAGCCAGAAGATTTATGTTTCTTATTATTTTCTCTCTCTCTGTTATACTTGGCTGGATTCTATTTCTTTTCTTCAAAACTTTGAGCTATCACTAAGCTTCACATCATTGTAAACATTCTTTTTCAATTAAATATTATACTTAACGTCTTTAGTTCACCATGGATGATTCATCCTTCTGGAGATTTTCTCTTTTTAATATGTATTTGCTGAGAATTATGAAATTGCTGCTTTGAATCTGTCACTTCTTATCTAAGCAGCTTTTGTTTTGTAAACTGTTTTCCCAGCCGATTTTAGCCAAGTTCATCTTTTTTTAATTTATAATTACCTTTAAATTTAGTCACTAGTTTTAGAACAAAGATTTTTGTTCTCATATTGAAGTGAAATTCATTGTTTTATAGTCACTCTTCCTTAAAGGATACTTTGCTATTTGATCAGATAATCAATTCTGCCTCATTAAATATTATCAAATTAAATTATCCTGTTTCCTGGTTAGTTTCTTGAAACACTGTTTCTTAGAACAATATATTGATTGAACTTGTCTTCAAGGTTACCCCTACCAGCTTTATTTCTCAATCAGTGTAAAGAATAAAACCACCCAGGATTATTGCAATACCTCATTTGTTTCTTGATTTTCTGTCTTACTGTGTCACAATTATTTGGGAGTATTTCAGCTCCTCTTATCGGTGATTTATTTTGGCTGTGATTTTTTTTAAATTTTGACTCACAAAGGTTCTACCCCAGTCTTGCAAGCTACAGTAATTTCTCACTACCCTATTGATCCTATATTTACTACAAGAGAGACCACAACATTTTTTCTTTCTGCCTGTTTTTCTGAAATGCCACGTGTCACTAAATGTGCCTTGGTCACCTTGTAACTGTATTTCCGTAGCAGCTGGCAGATCATACTTGTTTTGATTCGTGCCTTCAACTATTCTAATTTTGAATGCAGTGTACATTCAAGTAAGAGCCTAGAAATTTGTTTAACCATTTTGCCAATTCTGACCCTATTTTTTGACATACTGTTATTTATATATACTCCTGTTTATTCCTTGTTACCATTACCATAGTGTTATCCTGCACTATTACCTTGTTATTTCTTTTTTTAT
Organism: Stegostoma tigrinum; assembly: GCF_030684315.1. Lineage (NCBI taxonomy): Eukaryota > Metazoa > Chordata > Chondrichthyes > Orectolobiformes > Stegostomatidae > Stegostoma > Stegostoma tigrinum. The sequence continues at coordinate 67,597,999 of NC_081354.1, forward strand.
CTTTCTAAATTTCCACACACTAAAACTTTCTCCTCCACTATTTAGTGTAAAGTCCTATCTGTTGTCTTAGTTATTCAATTGATGAGGACATGGAACCCAGTATAATTCAAGTAAAGCTAACAGAATAGAACAGCTTCCCTTTCCTAAATCTCGGTGCCCCATGAATTGAAACCCATTTCTCCCACACCAATCTTTGAGCAGTGCTTTCAACCATTAAATTTAATTGGTCCTTTTTCAATTTTCTCATGGCTCACATAATAACCCAGAGAACTTCTGTAGTTCTACTTTCTAATTTAGCCCCTAGCCACTCATGTTCCCTCAGAAGAACTTCCATCTTAATTATATCTCTGTCAACAGTACATGGGCCACAATTGTTGGACCTTCTCCTCCCATGCCAAGTTTCTTTCTAGTCCCAAGAAGTCCTTAGCCTTGGAACTGAACAGCCAACATAGGCTGTGGGCAGACAATCTCTCTTGAAGACAGCAGAATCTGCTTTCATAAGTACGATGTTAAATGTTACTGCATTCCTTTTTACCTCTGTACTGGAATGCTCTCTGCATAATAATGCTGTGATATGTTTACTCACGCTTCGTGAGTCCCTTATGCTTAACCACATAGGCTGCACAAACCTTGCACCTGTCGAGCAAGTTTAGGGCTCCTCTAGTCCTGCTTTCTGGGTCCCCATATCGAATTCAGTCGTAGTCACACCACCTTATTCCTGACCATATCTGATGTATTTGATTGAAGGAGAGTGACTGCATCTTAGAATAAAATGTCTAGATAGCCATCACCTTGTCCTTCCATACAGCATTGCAGTATGCAAAGCTCAGACCCTAACCTATCATTCTGAACCAAAATTCCCTGAATTTCAAATGTTTCATGTCGGATGTGGTCATTGTAGACCACACTAGCATTCATTAAGTACTGCAGTTGCAGAATATCAATTGCCTGCATCTGTATCATGTATTATTTAATTAGCGTTTTGTGTTTTGATATTACTATTTGTAGTTTGCTTTTTAGTCAATCTTGTTTAATCTATAAAACTTGTATTCTTAAGGTTTCTACTGTTACTTACTCATCTAAACTACTTTAGCTCTTATTTTTAGTTATTTTTATCATAAACTATCCCCATCTCTCTGAATGATCACACCACAAATTCCACTGCATTCTGGTGAAACCAACATTTGTGTGTAGTCGCGCTGCTGCAATATTCTTATTAATTCACTTGCTGCTTTACTTTCCTGATTTTAAAAAAAAAATTACTTTCCTTATTCTTTGATTTAAATCAACATCCAAGTTCAAAGGTAGGGGGGTGGTGGGGGCGGAAGCACAAATCTACCTGAAGCGTTGGTAAACTGAACCTACTGGTTCATTTGGCAACTGCTTGACAAATTCCTGTAGCTTTACCAATGATTTACATTAATGGTAAATGGAAGAGAGCAAGGTTACTAGTTTGTACCTAAACACAAACTGACACTTGAGTCAGTGACTTTGAAATTCAGTTGGTTTTGAAATATTGTACTAGCAGAACTTTAAAGAAGAAATTTTTTTAAATTATAAAAAAAGTATCAAGCAAACAGGCACATGTCCACATCATTCCTTGTTACCTGCTTTTAATGGTAATATCAAAACAGCAGTGTAGAATAGCATAAATCTTATTAGTGTGCTAAAGCATAAGCATCAAGCTCTTATTACATAAAATCCCGCCTTGGTTAATTTAACTCTGGAATACAGCAGTTTTATGTTTGTGATGCAGAAGTTAGAAGAAGGACAGAGATAGCTGAATGAATTTTATGGAAGTGAAGGATGTGTTAGCATCAATCAAGCACGATCTTGTGACAAGGTTTAAAAATGAAAATGCTACGTTTTACCTGCTTTCCATATGCTTCAGAAACTGGGCAGTATATAAAGATCTTTAGGAGAAAATAGAGGTTTTTTGAAATATGGATGCAAAGATGTAAACAGAAGTTCCACATACAGCCCATGTGACAATTGAGGAGATACTTGAATTTTCCAAGAATCAGAAGAACTATAAACAGTAATATTCAGGAAAACAAATAGCAGTATTTTTCCTATTTAATCAGAGCTGATAAGAAAATATGTATCTGATATGTTTAGGTGTCTACATTCACCTAATCTTCCACACTAAAACCTTCACTTAATATTTGAAAATGAGCTTTGCAGTTGCATGTTAATATATTCACTTTGCACTCGAGCAGGAAGCAAATCTGCTTAGCCTTAGCTTGTAAACGCTAAAATTAGTGAGTTTTATAGCATGTCTTGTTTTTGGTTGGTGCACTGGCAATCAAGTCCTCCTGTTCTGGAGTCATCTCAAGTTAAAGATCTTATCAAAGCATACAAAAGTGCCCAGTTTACCTGTCCATGTTGAAAGAGTACACCATTCCAGTTTCTGTACTTAGCAGGAATTACTATTTATTAAAGCAAATAGATTCTTACTACAAGTAAACAACTATGAACTGTTAGCATATAACACTCCTGATTTAAACTGTAAGCCCTTTATAATTTTTTCTTCCATTTCTCCCCTCCCCCTCAGTCAAAAGAAAAACATGCATGTTTATAGAAACATATACAGGAAGACCTACATTGGTGTTATGAGTAATAGGAAAAGCTGAAAGGTTAGTTCAACAGTCCCTGACCCCACAATTAGCTGAGATGATTCTTTTGGCTTGCCAGGACTTGGTGCTCCTTAATCTCTTCTTTAGGCACTGTCACTTGATGCAGGAAATGTAGAAGGACTGATTCACAACTTAAGACTCTGACTTCCTGGTTAAAAGCAAACGTTTACATCAACTGGTGAGGAAAGTAGCTTTCTTCAGGCTTTAGGTATCAATTTATTGCAGGGACAAGGACCCCTGCGTGCCCTACCTTGCCACTTTCTGTAGGTCTGAAGGCTCTGATTATATCACGTAGACTGAAGCTGTTCAGCTACCTGAGAGCCATATTGTTGGGGAGAAAATTTTTGCCATTTGTTTGTGGTGGATTGAATCTGCAGACACTAGAGTCAGGGAAAATCTTTACTGGAGAACGGCAGTGGGTTGAGAAGCCAGGCTGTTTCAGTTAAGATTAGTTTTGTATTCTCATGCATGACTAAACTGGAAAAAGGTGCCTGTTGTGCAACTTGGCAGTTCTACTAGCTTCACTATAATAATGTCCAAGAATTCCTTGATGTGGCATGGTGCTGGATTTTTAATGTCCTTGGGGACAGAGTTGCAACACTGTTTTATACTTCCTCTGAAACTGTTCTGGTTGGCAGTCTGATAAAGATGCTGTTGTCAAAGCAAGAACATCTGACCTTTTGAGACGTGGTTTCACTGAACTGTAAATTGGTCTGTGTTTGACTTTTCTGTTCTAGTTTATCCACTAGAATGGAATGGCAATTAGAAGTTGGCAGGGCGGTCCAACATATTTATTTTGCAGCACTCTTTTGTGACAGTGCTGTAATTGAAACAAGGTAGACTTTGTCCCTCAAGGCATAAAGACAATTATTTCATTTTGTACCTCGAGTGAAGTGCTGCAGGTGGTGAACATATGTGGGCCACATTTCCTGCTTCTATGCTGATTACAGCCATGTCACGAGTTTGGCCCCTGCCACATCACGTAGAAACCCTCAGTGGAATTTTCATATTAAAGTATGTTTTGAATATGGAAAGGTTTTTCGTTAAAATAGTCCTTTGCAAATTGATACTGTTTTGAAGTGAAATTAGCGCAACCTACACACACACTTATTTGCTGTTAGCATTTGCTTTGAGAACAAATAACATACATATAAAAATATTGAGGCACGACAAATGAAATGAGGGTAAAGAAGAGTTCTAATATCGTTTAGTAATGTTAATGGGTTTTTTAATGCAATGGTAAACTGAAAGATTTGTAGCAATAAAATAAGCTAAGTTATGCTGAGTAACTAGCGTTCTCAATCAGATCCACTGATGTCAAGCCGGCGTTCTTCTCGGAACACTGCTTTCTCCTGGCCGATTGTCACCTACAGGATGACCAGCGCGACGGCAAAGGAACGTGGAAGCAGAATGTGAAACTGTTGATCCTAGAACACTGAGTTTCCAGCAAACTGATGGGAAACAGTCAAGGGGAACATCAAGAGGTTCTTTTTGTCTTAACCTCATGATTGACACCTGTCAAGTTACATGTTTACTTTAGCACATTTTTGTCTTTCTCTCATACAGTTATAAACATCAGACTTCAATATTGGATACCATTGTGCAAAGATACCTTTGCCCTCATGTGTTGTAATAAATGATTTTTGCTACAAGCTAACATTAAAGAAATGCTCTTGAGTGGAAATCATAACTCACTGGAAACAGGTTATAGAAAAGTAACCAAATAGTCCACAAAAGGCTAGGAGGTGAGTTCAAGTCTGTACCCAGCAAGGAAATAAATTAAAAATGTATTCATGAATAATGAAGAATTAGTTTCTGACATTGAAGAAACTACTTGCAAGTAGTTATTTTTAACTCGAGAAGAAACATCTTCATAGCAATCTTTTTTCCTCCTATAGATCATGAAGCTCGAAATTGAAGAAATTGCCGCTCCAAGGTCATTTGTCTTCTTATGGTGTGGTTCTGGGGATGGACTTGACCTTGGAAGAGTGGTAAGTTGTAAAGCAACAGCAATCTATAGCAGAAAGATCCTTCATTTACTGAATAGTCTATTCAGATGATAAACATGTCTGGTTTACTGCTGACCAATTGTTTGCCATCAATGGATGGAGTGTATTGAGTTTTGAGCTGAGTGCACAATTCGCCCTAATCTATCTAGTATGCTGTTCTTTGTCTAACATTTTCATCAACAGATTTGTTTTTTTTAAATCAAGATAGCAGGAACATACTATTCTGCATTTTCAATTAATTTGGATATTAAAAGCAATCCTCTTCTGCCAAATTTTTCCATCAAGATAGTTCATATCTCGTCAACTTTATTAATAAATAGCAGCAATACGTCCTCTTCAGTGGACAGAATTCCTTTTCTGAAAATCTGCTATTAATACTGCAAGGAATAACATTCCACTATTCAAACATTTGTTAGAAGTTTGCACACTTTAATTATTAGCCCTAAGGACTCCTTCCTTTCATAAACCCTGAAGCATGTTTTGCAATTGTTAACATTTTTTGAACTGCTTTTAATAAGAATTTTCATTAATATTCTTACATAGTTTGAAGTTTTTAAGCCAGTTTTTCCTTTCTCCCCAGATCATTTTCATTATTCTATACTTTTATTGTAGTGAAATTATACTTGTGTTTTGAATATAACTGCTTTTTGTTATTGTTGTGACTATATGAGGCAATTAACAATAAATTTTATCAACATTATAGCTAAATTAATTATTGAACGGTGTCTTATTTTATTAAACTGGCAAGTTCCTGAGTTTAAAGTGAAATCAAAATGTACTCGAGTATGTAGTTTATGATTACCAGCCCTGATTTTAGAGATTTTATATTTTTATGCATTAGTCACACTTTATTGATTCTAGTGCCTACGCAAGTGGGGTTTCAGGCGTTGTGAAGATATTTGTTGGATCAAAACCAATAAGAATAATCCTGGAAAAACGAAAACCCTGGACCCAAAGGCAGTCTTCCAACGAACAAAGGCAAGTGTCTTGTCTGACTTGGGAGCAAGCCCAAACTCTTTCATTGAGTTTGCTCAGAACCCATGCAGTCATACAAAAAAAGCACCTGTTTTTTCTTCTGTTATTCAATTGAATTTCATAGAGAATTGCAGTTCAGAATGGGTAACTAATTCCTCACCAATTCCTATAGCCTTTGGTGTGAGATAATATGGAAGGCACTGTTCATTTTCCTAATTTGCTCTATGAAGCTCTATTATAGCTTTGTGAATAGAGTTATTCACTTGTGCCATTGTGCTAACTGAAATGCAAAGTGGGAAGGATGGAAAAGGCCTTGAAAGTGACTACCCAGTATTGAATAAAAGAGGGTCAGTAAAATTCAAACATGTTCCTCAACCTTTGCCTCCTGCTGTAGCTTAATAACACCTTGTGTAATACCTCTGAACTTCAATTAAAGTTCATTACAATTAAAGTTCAACTACTAGCTTTGGAATTGTACTTTTTTAAAAGAAAAGTCTGACTCTGCATGAATCCTACTACTAAGTGTTGCTGCATTGCAAGAACTAGATTTCGGTCTATAAAAATTGTTTAATTGTAAAATGTCTTTCCTTTTTTTTAAGCAAAAAAATCTCATGCAGTTTTCTAACTAAGAAACGGTGCATGACTATTGGTTTTGGATTGTGAACTTACAATTGCAGTTTCCTTCATGAATAGCTATTGATTTCAGCTGGGATTTTGGTAGTGAAGAATAGAAAAGTTTACTGTGTGGTTGGGGGGGGGGCAGGGTGTGGGGTGGGGTGGGTATGTAGGAACATGTCGTTGCTTATAACCATCACAAGGAGCATGGGAAAAAGACCCAGGATAACAAAGGTTGGCTGCCAGTTGGCTCTGATCTTGTTATATGCTGACAGGAAACCGATTTTGGATAAAATCAAACTTCAAACTGATTGTAAGGACAAAAAATTTCACAACAGACAAAATATCAACCCGATTGTGATATGGCAAAAAGTTTTTCTGTTCAGAAAAACCACGAACAAAATCTTTACTTGTAAATAAGGTATTGTTAATGGTCAGCATAGTTCACTAGATTTCAATGAAACCAAAAGGTCAGCTAATTGACACAGATGACACTCTAGTTGAAAGTGTTCACTGCAGTATGCTGATGAATGAAAAATAAATTTTAATAATCAAAGCAGTTTTTCTGCTTTTGGTACATGATATTAGATTTGTTAAATATTAACATCAATTTACATTGCTTGATAAATGAATTCTTTATTGGTGTATTCATAGAATTCACAATATACTTTTAACTTTGGTTTGGAATATATAACCTACGTAAAAGTAGTTTGCTGCTTCAGTTAACGTGTTTGTGAAAAGCATATCTCATTGCAGAAACTGTTTTCTGTATGTAGATGACTGCTAATTATTATTAAAATCAGTGCTTTAAATCATTCTAATGCAGAATTTTTCATGATGAATTCTTACAACATACTGACCAGATTCTCCGGAATGGACAGCAGTGAGTTACTTAGCATGAAGCACTGATGTGCAGCAGCCTACAGAGGAAGCCGTGACTCGTGCACGAGCACTATTTATACTGGAAGATTAAACTTCCGGTTGCAAAACTTCCCCTGCTTGGACTGCTACTTTGTTTTCCAGCTTTCTGATTCCACTGTCATAGAAAATAAAGAAATCTGGATTTCGTAGTATATGCTCACTTTGATTTGTACACTGATTTTCTTAGGCTTTACCCTTCTTCTGAAGAGTTCTACTAAAGAACATGACTGTTCAATGAATTAGCTGGCAAATCAAAGCACAGGCCAGTTGCAGCAATGTTCAACTCCACCGTTGCCCTGGCACTCTCAAATCTGCTCCCTACCCCGCCAACTGTGGCCAGTGAGGGAAGCTTGGTGTCGAAGGTGATGACCATATTGAAACAATGTACGTCAATGAACTGAAGACAGAACTTGAGGGAAGTGTTTTCAGTTTGTGAAGAAAATTGGTGTGGCTTTGCAGTTACGTTGCGACTTATTTCTTGCCAGAGGTGGCATAAAGTTGTAAAAACTCCAAGGTCAAATGATAGGTCAGCAGCAGGTGCACCCTTTCCAGTGTTGACGAGAAGATCAGGGACTATGTATTTCATAATTAATAAAATCATTAAATTGTTGCATTCCGTGTCTCTTCATACTGACATGGAAGGCAAGGTCAAGACTTAATTTGAATGCTTTAGATGGACTTCCTTTGCTTTCTCAGGAATAAATTATGTTTTCGTCATACACAGCCTTGCTTATGAGCTGTTTTGCATACAGCTTTGAATTCTAGGCACCATACTCCAGGAATAGAATAGAATAGGCGTTATTGTCGTGTGCACTCAAATGAGTGCAGTAAAAAGTTTGTAATGTTGCCTCTTTGATGTGATTTTACGTACAGGGGACATAGGTACAGATACTTTAACTGTTGTTACAGAATTGAAAGAGTTTTTAAAAAAGAAATGTTTAGCATTAGAATACAAAGTTTTAAAAAGTACTCGACTTACTCGAAGTCCAGAATAAGAATTGAAAGCATCGTTAAAAGTACTCAAGTTATAGTCTTTTTCAGAGTCTGTGCCTGCCAACCTTCCGAACACGAGGCCTCGATACCTCCTGCTGCCGGCTTCTTGCCTGGACTCGCCTCTGGACTCCTCTCCCAGGCCGACTTGGGCTCGGACTGCCTCCTGCTCCGGGCCGCAATCCTTGACTCACCTCCAGGATCACCTCCCGTGTCAGACTGGTCTCTGCCTGTTCCCACTCCGGACGCCAGCTGCGACTCCCTCCCAGGTCTTGCCTCCCGTGCTAGCGTGGTCTCCAACTTGTCTCTTGCACCAGGCTGGACTCCAACTTGCCACCATTCTCCATTCCATCTGGGTAGGGTAGTTTATGAAGTTAAAAGTTGGGGCATAGCATGATGGAAGAAAAACTGCAGAAAAGAGTGGGAAAAAGAAGAAAGGAAAAGGAACTGGTGAAACAAAGGAGCTCTGTCTGGAGTGTATTCCTGTGCTGCAATATTGAAAATCCGGGAAGGATATATTGGCTGAAGTTGTAGTATATGTCCATTTATGTTGCTGCTAGTACCCAAGTTTTGAACCTAAGTACCTTTGTATTCAAGATGCACCATATATGGGAACATTACATACTTTTCCCGGTACTCTTGTACTTGAGTACATGTGACAATAAAGCCTAAATCAAATCAAACCAAACCAAACCAAACAGAATGGACTGTATACCCCTGATGTACTTGCATTTCTAAGTTCTGAGAAATGTTGGTCTTTACAAACTTTCATGGCTGAGACATATGTCAATTATGAAATATTTTATTTGTGGAGACAGACAACCATTTTGACAACAAAATTCAATATACCCAAAACCCATATGCAGCATTGTTACAGCATAAACTCACTAATATATTTCATTGACAAATGTCTAACTTCTAATGTATTGAGAATTTTATTTTTCAGGAACACTGCCTGATGGGGATCAGAGGAACAGTACGTAGAAGTACCGATGGTGATTTTATTCATGCAAATGTGGACATTGATCTGATTATTACAGAAGAGCCAGAGATTGGAAACCTTGAAAAGCCAGTGGAAATATTTCATATTATTGAACACTTCTGTCTGGGACGAAGAAGGTTGCATATTTTTGGAAGGGATAGCACAATAAGACCAGGTGTGGACGTTGTTAAAATTTCTTTTGAAGGCAAAATATTTGTGCTGAAATATCGAGCTCATTCTGTTGCTTTATATAGTTTTTAAGATAGTTGGTGAAAAAACTGTTGCATTCAAAGATTATTTTTCCTGGGTATCTGCAACAGCTCATTCAGTAGAACCAAACAGGTCAAAGAAGTTCCAGATCCAGGGTCTGGTGTGTTCTGTATGGTTGATCTCCACTCAAGCAGCAATTTTGATCTTGCATTTTACCTAATCATCAGGTTAAAAATGAACTAACTTCTCAGACATCCGACAGCACTGCTTGAAGTCCACGTACTTTAATCAAATTTGACTTTGAATTAAATTTATTTCCTATTCATAATTCTGATAATGTTATAGCATTGGTATTAAATGCTGCCCAATAAGACTTGCAATAATTGAAGCTATTACAAAGTTTGTGGATATTACCTGTTAAATGGATGGAGGGGTTGGAAATTCAAAAGCTAAAGAGCGAATTCTATTTATATCTCACTTTTCTTGATTGCTGAACATCTCAAAGCACTTTACAACTAATCAAGTATTTTTTAAAATATAGTTGCTTTTGCTGTGTAGGAAACACAGCAGCCAATATGCACTCAACAACCTCCCTTAAACAACAACGTAACAGATAATCCCTACTTGTGATGTTAAGTAAGGGATAAATGTTGGACAAAAATACATTTATTTTCAAAACTTGCCCGCATTAAACAATCCATTGATTCTGGTATCAATCTAGTTAATCTCCTCTAAATCACTTCCAATGCCTTTCACAATCTTTTTAAATAAGTAGGGTGAAGCTGCAAAATATATTTGAGGTGTGGGCTCGCCAATTTCCTATATTAACAAAATATGATATTCTTACTGTTGTGTTGAATTCTTCCCGTAATCAAGATAACATCCCATTTGCTGCCTTAATTATTTGCCATTCCAGTGTACCAACTTTTTGAACTGGTGGACTAGAACAACAAGATCTATCTGCATCTGGAATTCCAGTCATTCTCCATTTAAGTAATGCTCTGCCATTTACTTTTCCTGGAAACAACTTTACCTATTTTTTCACACACTGCCTCATTTGCGAGATTTTTGTCCAGTTGCTCAACCTTTCTATTAGGACAGTCATAGTATTGCTGATAGCAGTCCAGTACCTTTTGATTAAGCATATTTTAATCTGAGAAGCCAATATACTCCTTTAACCTGCCAAACTAGTAGTAAGATAAATTGTATCTGTGATAATGGGAACTGCAGATGCTGGAGAATCCAAGATAACAAAGTGTGGAGCTGGATGAACACAGCAGGCCAAGCAGCATCTCAGGAGCACAAAAGCTGATGTTTCGGGCCTAGACCCTTCATCAGAGAGGGGGATGGGGTGAGGGTTCTGGAATAAATAGGGAGAGAGGGGGAGGCGGACTGAAGATGGAGAGAAAAGAAGATAGGTGGAGAGGAGAGTATAGGTGGGGAGGTAGGAAGGGGATAGGTCAGTCCAGGGAAGACGGACAGGTCAAAGGAGGTGGGATGAGGTTAGTAGGTAGGAAATGGAGGTGTGGCTTGGGGTGGGAGGAAGGGATGGGTGAGAGGAAGAACAGGTTAGGGAGGCAGAGACAGGCTGGGCTGGTTTTGGGATGCAGTGGGGGGAGGGGAAGAGCTGAGCTGGTTGTGTGGTGCAGTGGGGGGAGGGGACGAACTGGGCTGGTTTTGGGATGCGGTGGGGGAAGGGGCGATTTTGAAGCTGGTGAAGTCCACATTGATGCCATTGGGCTGCAGGGTTCCCAAGCGGAATATGAGTTGCTGTTCCTGCAACCTTCGGGTGGCATCATTGTGGTACTGCAAGAGGCCCATGATGGACATGTCATCTAAAGAATGGGAGGGGGAGTGGAAATGGTTCGCGACTGGGAGGTGCAGTTGTTTACTGCGAACCGAGCGGAGGTGTTCTTCAAAGCGGTCCCCAAGCCTCTGCTTGGTTTCCCCAATGTAGAGGAAGCCACAGTGGGTACAATGGATACAGTATACCACATTGGCAGTTCCAATTGTCCTATTTCTTTTAAAGTGTTTGCTTTATAAATTTAACATAACTTCTAGTACCTGTTCCAGTGAATTATTTTAGTGTACCTTTCTAAGCATGGTGAACTTTTTGTCAGAACTGCATTGGCCAGTCTTAACTCTGGGCGAACAAGCCTTTTGTCTAACTTCATGCTATTCAATTTTGTAATTTAGGATCTGGAATTATGTATGCTGTTTCTGTCACAATTAGTTTTTGCATATCTCAGTAAAGATCAGAGACAGGGAACTGAGGAAGGGTCAGCAGACCCAAAATGTTAACTCCTAATTTTTGTTTTCTTCACAGATGCTGCCAGACCTGCTGAGCTTTTCCAGCAGCTTTTGTTTTTGTTACAGAGAGGACTTGTGATTGTGTTAAATGTTGATGTTACCTCTAAAACTCTGGATTGTTATCTGTTGGTTCCCTTGTCTCAAAGTTATGTCCATAACTTTTAAAGATCAATTAACTAGATATTTTCTCATTCCTGGACATTTTAAAACACTATTTTTATTTGACTCTGGTATTTATAATTGATTTAAACTTTAGTTTTTTTGCATTTTAGGGATAAGTTTGCATTTACTTTAATTTTTCCCCTTGTTTTTAGGATGGCTGACTGTGGGTCCTAGTCTTACAAACAGTAACTTTAATGCTGAAGTCTATAGCTCATACTTCACTGGTACTAATGTGCACCTGACTGGTTGTACAGAGGAGATTGAGAGACTTCGCCCCAAGTCACCACCTCCAAAATCCAAATCAGATAGGGGAGGTGGAGCCTCTCGAGGTGGAGGAAGAGGTGGACCTTCGGCTGCACGTGGAGATAGAGGAAGAGAAAGAAACAGAGGAAATTTCAGAGGAGAAAGAGGGGGATTCCGAGGACGTGGAGGTGCCCATAGAGGATTTGCTCGGTGATGGCAGTAGCCAAAAGGGGATTCAGTTGAAATGACAGTGGAAGCAGGATTTCAGAATCACAATCTGAATTAATTACTGCTCTCCAATTTTTTTTTACTACTTGATACATACTATTTAACCAGGGAGTAATACCTGCATAAGAACAAAACTTACACAGGTAATGTGTACACAAGCAACAGTTTGTGCACGTTCATCACGAAAAATGTATTGTAATACTCAAAGTACGGTATAGCTGTCTTTAAATCTGATGCAGTAATTTAAATTGTTTTCCAATTTAAAACTCATTGCAAGTCTTTTAAAGCTGTAAAATGTCAAACAAACTTAAAGTCCAGAAGCTAAAAATAATGTTTTGAGTTCATTGTTTTGAAGATATTTGTGTTTTGCCCTTGTCAGTTTGGCTTGATCTTATTAGATGGCGTAACTGTAGTGTCAGTTTCCCAGCCAGTTGGTGCAGCTCCTCTCAGAACTATTGTAATTGATTATCTATGGGCAAGTAACGGACACTGTCAGCTTCTGCCTGATCAGGTTGGAGCCAAGACCATGTCCCCAGTCTTCTCTGTTCTGTTCATAGGTGTCAAAATTATTTTAACCCATTACCTTAACAATATGTCAGAAAAATTATGATCACATTATAAAAGCTGTCGTCAGCTCTCAACAGATTTTGGATACTGCCCTGCCAGGTTCAGATGAGATGGATGATATTGAGAAGTTTGTGCCTTACGTTGTAGTGCTTTCATTTTCAGAGCATCAACTTATAAACAGACTTAAAAATTTAAGCATTGTTAAATTTCATATAATTTAATTCCATTAAAGACACAAACAAAAGTGGAATATTCTATTTGTTCATTATCATAAACTTTTAATTCTGTTGCATTTTCCATTACAATTTGTTGTTAACTGTTTCATGGTAATATCTTCCATTGAAAATGATCCCAAAGTACAATGTCTAGAAAGAAATTGCAGGATGAGTGTAACTCTGGTGACAAATTAAAATCCAGTTGATCATTATAGAGCAATTGATAAAAAAAAGCAAATTACTGAGTGGAAAATATTCTAAATGAGTAATACATAACCACATAGCTTTTGAGGCCATTTGGCTCAGTAATTTATCAAATTCAATTAATTTTGCTTCTGAAGTAAATCATTCTGACAGCCACAAGTTTGTAAAAACCTGTTAAAGCATTTTAGTATCGATCGAGCTTTTTATTTTAAATACAAAGGTTTTACCTTTTTGAATATTTTTAAAAAAAACTAAGTGAAAATGAATATTTTCAAGAACTGTCAAGTTAAAACTGAGCAATCTGTTTGATGTCCTCAAATTTTGTAAAGCGATGACACCACATCTGTATGAGGCTCCCCCTTGTATGCCATCTGATCAATCAGGCAGTTTTGGTATCTGAGACTCTTTTGGTCAAGGATAAAATAAATTTCATGTGCTTTATTTTAGTTAATGTTTTGTCTATTGTGGAATTGTTAGCTTTGTTATTTAAATTTGATTGTTGAAAGATACTTGAAACATTGTATTTACTTGCAGTCCAGAATGAATTTATGGCATATCAGTTTGTGATGAACTGCTATTTCACATACTCTAACCAGATCAATTGTTTACCACACTGCCAAGTTACAGATTTTTTTTCAAGTGTTCAAGTATTTGATTGACAGTTTTGTTCCTGATCTTCAGGTGACAAATACCTAGTGCATGTTTTTAAAAACTAAATAAATTGTTTTTAAAAATTTGAGGTAGTTTCCTACAGAATCCTCTGGCTTTGTTCCAGATACCATAATATCTGAAGAAATTGACTGCAATACTCTTATGAAATGTCCATTGAAAAAATATTTTCAGCCAGTTAATCTTGATGTGTTACTGTTAATGCTTTTATTTATTTATCCCCGCAACAGTGGGGAGTATCTGCCAGCTAAATGGAAAACTGACTCAAACGAACCATCCCCTCACATTTTATTATCTTGGAACTGCAGATTTGGAGAATCCCATTATCAATGTTAAACTGCAAGTCAGGCTCCAGGTGTGAAATAATGTAAATCTGACTCAGTCTCTGAAGAGGGGTCTAGGTCCGAACCGTCAGCCTTCCTGCTCCTCTGATGCTGCTTGGCCTGCTGTGTTCATCCAGCTCTACACCTTGTTATCTCTATCTCTGAAGTTCTTTTTCAGAGAAACAATCTTCCCGTTTGTTTGATCGTGGCACTGAGAGTGCACTACTGAAACAGAAAAGACGCTTTCTGTGTCTCGGTGATGTCTGGGTATAGTGTCTGTTGTTCATCGCTGAGACTGGAGGGGAGTTCTGATACACTGGAATCTTCAATTGAAAATTCTGTTTTTTTTTGTTGAAGATCAGGAAGGCTTTCTCCTACGCAGGGAATCAGGGCACGATCACTGATCTTCGCTGACCATGACAGGACTCAAACCTAGAGGCTATTTTTTGTGATTAACACAGTCAGATGTGCTCGACTGTACTCAAACAGTCCTGTCTTTCCCCACACCCCAGCTTCATGATTCTGAGTAAGACGACCTCAATGTAGACACATTCCCTATATATGGGACAAACCAGCATAGACCCACTATCCACATTTTCCCTCAGAACACATTCCTGACAAAATATTTAGTTATCTTGGTGTGCAGATACATGGATCTTGGTGTGCAGATACATGGATCCCTTAGGATGGCCACCCAGGTGGACGGGGTTGTTAAGAAAGCATATGGTGTTTTGGCTTTCATTAACAGGGGGATTGAGTTTAAGAGTCGTGAGATCTTGTTGCAGCTCTATGGGACTTTGGTTGGACCGCACTTGGAGTGCTGCGTCCAGTTCTGGGCGCCCTCTTGTAGGAAGGATGTGGATGCTTTGGGGGGGGTTCGGGGGGGGTTTGCCGGGGTGCTGCCTGGACTGGAGGGCTTATCTTAGGAAGAGAGGTTGACTGAGCTCGGTCTCTTTTCATTGGAGAAAGGGAGGAGGAGAGGGGACCTGGTTGAGGTATACAGGATAGTGAGAGGCGTGGATAGAGTTGATAGCCAGAGACTATTTCCCAGGGCAGAAATGGCTAGCACGAGGGGTCATAGTTTTAAGCTGGTTGGTGGAAAGTATCGAGGGGATGTCAGAGGCGGGTTCTTTGCGCAGAGAGTTGTGGGAGCATGGAATGCGTTGCCAGCAGCAGTTGTGGAAGCAAGGTCATTGGGGTCATTTAAGAGACTGCTGGACATGTATATGGTCACAGAAATTTGAGGGTGCATACATGAGGATCAATGGTCGGCACAACATTGTGGGCTGAAGGGCCTGTTCTGTGCTGTACTGTTCTATGTTCTATGTTCTTTAAATAATTTTGGCATCATACAGCTAGTGACCCATCTCCATTAAGTTCATTTATGGGTATATTTTCCAATCTCTTGCCACTGATCATCAGTTTCACTTTCTGAATATTGCATTGGAAAATGTAGATTCCACCAATATTTGTCTTTAATTTTCATTCGCATCTCATTAAATATAGGAATCTCCAATTTAAGACCTTATCACGACCGTAGCTACATTGTTTGGTGAATAAAGGATGTTAAGACCATAACAGGAGTAGGCTGTTTGGTTCCTGAAGCCTACTCTGCCATTCAGTTGAATCATGGTTGATCTGACATTCCTTAGGTCCACTTTTGTGCCTTTTCCCTGTATCTTTTGATTGCCCAATTGATCAAGAATCTATCTATCTCAGCCTTAAATACACACAGCATCTCTGCCCCACAATGTCAAGAAGGTCCAAAAACAACCTCCTCATCTTAGTCTTAAACTGACACCCCTTTATTCTGTGACTGTGCCGTCTGGTCCTAGACTCTCCCATGAGGGGAAACATCCTCTCAGCATTTACTCTGCCAAGCCTCTTAAGAATCTTGTATGTTTCAATGAGATCACCTCTCCTTCTTCTAAACTTGTGAGAAGAGTCCCAAACTGTTTAATCTTTGCTCACAAAGAAGTCCCTCCATACTGGGGATCATCCTAAACAATCTTCTCTGAACTGCCTCCAATGAAATTTAGAAAGGGACCAAAACTGCAGTCAGTCCTCCAGATGTGGTCATCATCATCATCATCATCATCATCATGAAACCCCACAGTGTGGAAACAGGCCATTCAGCTCAACAAGCCCACAGGGGCAACATGGTGGTTCGGTGGTTAACATGGCCGCCGAACAGCATCAGGGACCCAGGTTCGAGTCCAGCCTCGGTTGCCTGTCCATGTGGAGTTTGCATGTTCTCACTGTGTCTGTGCTGGTTTCCTCTGGGTGCTCCGGTTTCCTCCCACAGCCTAAAGATGTGCAAGTTAGGTGGATTGGCTATGCTAAGTTGCCCATAGTGTCTAGGGTGGGAAATGCAGGGAGGGAATAAAAGGTGGGTCTGGGTGAGATGCTCTTTGGAGGGTCTGTGTGACTCGAGGGGCCAAATGGCCTGCTTCCATGCCGTAGAGATTCTATAATTTTCATGAGCACCTTGTACAGTTGTCTTAAGACTCCCCTACTCCTGTACTCTACCACCTTTGACATCAGGCCCACCATTCCATTAGCCTTCCTGATTACATATTGTACCTGTGTGCTAACTTTGTTTCATGCACAAGTACTCCCAAGTATTTTTGTTGCAGCTTTCTGCAGTTTCACTGTTTAAATAATATTCTACTCTTTTCCAAATGAACAGCTGCTCTCTTTCTCACGTTATACATGAAGCAGAAAGTGGACATAACTGGAGCATTTTCAAGTTGACATTGAATAGTGGATCATCGCTAGTCAGCAATGTCATCAAATGTCAGCTGCTTACTATTTGCTTCAGATGAAGTGAAATAACTAGATATCTAAATTTGTTGGTGATGCAAAGAAAGATGAACAGGGTGCAAGTAGGCAATGGTATGGTAGATTAAGGATTACGTTATACTCTATGTACTTAGCAGTTTTGGATACCAAAGGCATAGAAAATGAAGACTCATTCACCTGTTCTGCGCTGTTCCTAAATGTTGTAGGTGACCTATTCATGAAGAGAGACAAAATGTGCAGAGATTGTGTAGTACTGTATTTGGGTAAAGTGTTTGTAACAGCTGAATAGATGGCGTTTTGTGGAAACAGCACTGTTGATTGAGGTTGGTATCACTGGCACGTGTGTGAGGTTGGAATGGGATTATCTGAATGTTAAGCCAGTATGTTCAGGACTATGCTGGCTGTTGTGTATTGAGTAGCTTGAGAGGATTGTGGTTCAATGCTTATGAAATTTTTTGAAGATGTATTTACCATCTTGACCACCCAGGTGAAGTCATAGCTGCCAGGTTGTGTATGCTGTATCCCTCAAATTTACCTTCCTGGCTACCTGCTGCTATTACTTCCAAAGAGCACTCCTTGAAGGTCTTTTGGATTCCTGTCAAAGCTGCATTTCCTAGCTTCCTTTCAACTCCAAGACTAAAACTTCCTTCCATTCTGTGTTTAACCAATTTATTAGATTTTAAAGAAGTAACATGCTGTAGTAAAGGAAAGCCAGTGAATGTACTGTACCAGAATTTCCAGAAAGCTCTCTATAAAATGCCACATCAAAGGTTACTTGAGAAAGTAAAAGCTCATGGTGTAGGGGATAACATGTTGGCATGGATAAAAGATTGGCTGACCAGCAGAAAAACAGTCTGCGTAGAGTGGTCTTTGTCTGGTTGGCAGGATGTGGTGATTTGACTCCCAGAGGGATCTGTGTTGTACCTTCCACCTACAATTTACATTCATGACTTCAATAAGCAGAGCAAAGGCATGATAATTAAGTTTGCAACCAACACAAAGGAAGGTATCGTGAACATGAGTTTGCAGGAGGATACTGTTAGGTGAGTGTGTGAATAAACAAAATATCTGGTAGGAGTGCAATGTAGGAAAATATATTCAATTTTTACAAATTACATAATTAAAGAGAATGCAGACATTCAAGGTATAGAGAGATCTAGGTATTCTGATGTATGGTGCACAATATGATAGTGTGCAGGTACAGCATATAATCAATACAACTAATGTGATGCTATCCTGATGAATTTGAAATTGGTGAGACCATTTCCTGAAAATTATGCACAATTTTGATCTTAAAGAATGTTGTATATGCATTGGAAGTGGTTTAGATGAAGTTCTCTAGATTGACTTTGGAGACAATAAGGATTGCAGATGCTGGAAGCCAAAGTTCATAGGTGTGAGGCTGGAAAAGTACAGCAGGTCAGGCAGCATCTGAAGAGCAGGTTAGTTGATGTTTCAGGCCAAAACCCTTTGTCAGGACTGACATGGCGGTGGTATCAAGATTGCTTCAAAATGTGGTTGGAGAGCTTCAGGGAAGTGGGAGGTGTTGCAGTGGGAGAGAGAATCACTGAACTGTCTTGGGGGGAGGTGGAAACTTTATGGTGGGCATCCTTAGATGAGACTTCACTATGTTGGTTTTCCAGTTCTGGCAAAGGGCTTCGGCCTGAAATGTTGACCTACTTGCTCCTTGGATGCTGTCTGAACTGCTGTACCTTTCCAGCCTCTCATTTATAGCTTTTGTCTAAATTAATACTTGGAATATTTGCTTGACTCATGAGGATAGGTTGAACAGATTGTAAATTATTTTCACTGACATTGAGCAAGGAGTGTGGGCTGGCATGGTGGCACAGTGGTTAGCACTGCTGCCTCACAGCCAGGGACCTGGGTTCAATTCTAGTCTCCGGCGACTGTCTGTGTGGAGTTTGCACATTCTTCCCCCTGTCTGTGTGGGTTTCCTCCCACAGTCCAAAGATATACAGCTTAGGTCGATTGCCCTCATCCTATTCATTTACAGGAGGGGGGCATCATTGGCCAGGCAGTATTTATTGCCCGAGATAATGGGAACTGCAGATGCTGGAGATTCCAAGATAATAAAATGTGAGGCTGGATGAACACAGCAGGCCAAGCAGCATCTCAGGAGCACAAAAGCTGACGTTTCGGGCCTAGACCCTTCATCAGAGAGGGGGATGGGGGGAGGGAACTGGAATAAATAGGGAGAGAGGGGGAGGTGGACCGAAGATGGAGAGTAAAGAAGATAGGTGGAGAAGGTGTGGGTGGGGAGGTAGGGAGGGGATAGGTCAGTCCAGGGAAGACGGACAGGTCAAGCAGGTGGGATGAGGTTAGTAGGTAGCTGGGGGTGCGGCTTGGGGTGGGAGGAAGGGATGGGTGAGAGGAAGAACCGGTTAGGGAGGCAGAGACAGGTTGGACTGGTTTTGGGATGCAGTGGGTGGGGGGGAAGAGCTGGGCTGGTTGTGTGGTGCAGTGGGGGGAGGGGATGAACTGGGCTGGTTTAGGGATGCAGTGGGGGAAGGGGAGATTTTGAAACTGGTGAAGTCCACATTGATACCATTAGGCTGCAGGGTTCCCAGGCGGAATATGAGTTGCTGTTCCTGCAACCTTCGGGTGGCATCATTGTGGCAGTGCAGGAGGCCCATGATGGACATGTCATCAAGAGAATGGGAGGGGGAGTGGAAATGGTTTGCGACTGGGAGGTGCAGTTGTTTGTTGCGAACTGAGCGGAGGTGTTCTGCAAAGCGGTCCCCAAGCCTCCGCTTGGTTTCCCCAATGTAGAGAAAGCCGCACCGGGTACAGTGGATGCAGTATACCACATTGGCAGATGTGCAGGTGAACCTCTGCTTAATGTGGAATGTCATCTTGGGGCCTGGGATGGGGGTGAGGGAGGAGGTGTGGGGACAAGTGTAGCATTTCCTGCGGTTGCAGGGGAAGGTGCCGGGTGTGGTGGGGTTGGAGGGCAGTGTGGAGCGAACAAGGGAGTCACGGAGAGAGTGGTCTCTCCGGAAAGCAGACAGGGGTGGGGATGGAAAAATGTCTTGGGTGGTGGGGTCGGATTGTAAATGGCGGAAGTGTCGGAGGATAATGCGTTGTATCCGGAGGTTGGTAGGGTGGTGTGTGAGAACGAGGGGGATCCTCTTGGGGCGGTTGTGGCGGGGGCGGGGTGTGAGGGATGTGTCGCGGGAAATGCGGGAGACGCGGTCAAGGGCGTTCTCAATCACCGTGGGGGGGAAGTTGCGGTCCTTAAAGAACTTGGACATCTGGGATGTGCGGGAGTGGAATGTCTTATCGTGGGAGCAGATGCGGCGGAGGCGGAGGAATTGGGAATAGGGGATGGAATTTTTGCAGGAGGGTGGGTGGGAGGAGGTGTATTCTAGGTAGCTGTGGGAGTCGGTGGGCTTGAAATGGACATCAGTTACAAGCTGGTTGCCTGAGATGGGGACTGAGAGGTCCAGGAAGGTGAGGGATGTGCTGGAGATGGCCCAGGTGAACTGAAGGTTGGGGTGGAAGGTGTTGGTGAAGTGGATGAACTGTTCGAGCTCCTCTGGGGAGCAAGAGGCGGCGCCGATACAGTCATCAATGTACCGGAGGAAGAGGTGGGGTTTGGGGCCTGTGTAGGTGCGGAAGATGGACTGTTCCACGTAACCTACAAAGAGGCAGGCATAGCTGGGGCCCATGCGGGTGCCCATGGCCACCCCCTTAGTCTGTAGGAAGTGGGAGGAGTCAAAAGAGAAGTTGTTGAGTGTGAGGACGAGTTCCGCTAGGCGGATGAGAGTGTCGGTGGAGGGGGCCTGGTCGGGCCTGCGGGACAGGAAGAAGCGGAGGGCCTTGAGGCCATCTCCATGCGGAATGCAGGTGTACAGGGACTGGACGTCCATGGTGAATATGAGGTGTTGGGGGCCAGGGAATTGGAAGTCCTGGAGGAGGTGGAGGGCGTGGGTGGTGTCACGGACATAGGTGGGGAGTTCCTGGACCAAAGGGGAGAAAATGGAGTCCAGATAGGTGGAGATGAGTTCGGTGGGGCAGGAGCAGGCTGAGACGATGGGTCGACCAGGGCAGGCAGGTTTGTGGATTTTGGGAAGGAGATAGAAACGGGCCGTGCGGGGTTGGGGAACAATGAGGTTGGAGGCTGTGGGTGGGAGGTCCCCTGAGGTGATGAGGTCATGAATGGTGTTGGAGATGATGGTTTGGTGCTCGGGTGTGGGGTCATGATCGAGGAGGCGGTAGGAGGTATTTATTGCCCATCCATAATTGCCCAGAGGGCAGTTACAAGTCAACCCCTTTGTTGTGAGTCTAGAGTCACACGTAGGCCAGACCAGGTAAGGATAGCACTTTTCTTCCCTAAAGGGTACGAGTGAACCAGATGGTTTTCCCCCCAACAAATCGGCAATGGATTCATGGCCATCGTTAGATTCTTAATTCCAGATATTTACTGAGTTCAACTTCCATCTGCTGTAGTGAGATTTGAACCTGCGTCCCCATAACATCTGGATCTCTGGATGAACAGTCCAGTGATAATACCGGTCTCCCATCAACATGCTGAAGGATTTCAAATGTTGAAACCCTTGAGTATGTTGACACTATTATTGTTGAACACCATAGTGATTTGTCCATCTATCCACCTCTGTTTCCAGCTGACTGTTTAGGAGTCTATAATACACTCGCAGCAGTGTGAGTGCCCCTCTTTAGGAATCAAACAATCTGTATCCAAAAGGCCCTTATTTGAATGGCAGAGTAGACTTGAGTATTTGAATTTGTCTACTTTGCTCCTACTTTGGTATATATGTGTGGTCTCTTGCTTTCAGAACTATCTTGAACAGTGTTCCACTGAAGTGTGCTCTATTATAAACTTAACAGGTCCCCTTATTCATTCATGTAGTGTGGGAAGTGGGCATCTCTGGCTCAGCGTGCATATATTGTCCATCCTTCACTGCCATTGACAAGGTAGCCATGGGTTTCTTCCTTAAACTAAATGGTATAAATGCACTGACAGTGCTGTAAGGGAGCAAGTTCCAGGATTTTGACTTAGCGATACAAAATTACCTTTTTTTTTTCTATCAAATCAGAATGGTAGGTAGGTTGAAGAGGATCTTGCAGTTTGTGCTGTTCCTATATCTATTGAGCTTGCCCTTTTTAGTTTGGAGACGTTGCAGATTTGGAAGCTGCTATGGAATGACATTTGGTGAATTGTTGCAGTGGAGCTTCTAGATGATACACTGTTACCACTGTGTCTGTCGTGGAAAGTGCGAACATTAGAAGTGTTCAGTGCCAATCAAATGGTTTCTTTTTGTCATTGATGGTATCAAACTTATTGAATGCTTATTAGATTGCATCATCCAGGTAAGTGGAGAGAATTCCATCATAACCCTGACTTGTGTCTTATAGACCAGATTTGAGGATTCAAAAAATGAGTTATTCACTGCAGTATTCCTAGCCTCTGACCTGCTTTTGTAGCTGTGGTATTTCCAATGTATTAGTACTCGTGGCATGACATTTCTTGCCACTTATCAGTGCATTTGGATGTAGACTGCTTCAATATCTTACCATTTGTTAATGCCAGTTCCTGATTTTAAAAATTTATTCACATACCACAGAAACATCAATGTATTCAACCAGATAACTGTTTGTCTTACATCACAAAGTATAAGGATTTATTGATCATGGCTGAAACTGATACTGAGATACAGGCTACTAGACTAGGTGGGATTGAGGTTCACAAGGAAGAGGTATTAGAAATCCTGCAGAAGGTGAAGATAGATAAGTCCCCTGGGCTGGATGGGATTTATCCTCGGATCCTCTGGGAAGCCAGGGAGGAGATTGCCGAGCCTTTGGCATTGATCTTTAACTCGTCATTGTCTACAGGAATAGTGCCAGATGACTGGAGGATAGCAAATGTGGTTCCCCTCTTCAGGAAGGGGAATAGAGACAACCCTGGTAATTATAGACCAGTGAGCCTTAACTCAGTTGTTGGTAAAATGTTGGAAAAGGTTACAAGGGATGGGATTTATAATCATCTAGAAAAGAATAAATTGATTAGGGATAGTCAGCACGGTTTTGTGAAAGGAAGGTCGTGCCTCACAAACCTTATTGAGTTCTTTGAGAAGGTGACCAAACAGGTAGATGAGAGTAAACCGGTTGATGTGGTGTATATGGATTTCAGCAAGGCGTTCAATAAGGTTCCCCACAATAGGCTATTGTACAAAATCCGGAGGAATAGAATTGTGAGAGATATAGCAGTCTGGATCGGAAATTGGCTTGCTGAAAGAAGACAGAGGGTGGTAGTTGATGGGAAATGTTCACCCTGGAGAGCAGTTACTAGTGGTGTACCGCAAGGGTCGGTGTTGGATCCACTGCTGTTTGTCATTTTTATAAACTACCTGGATGAGGGCGTAGAAGGATGGGTTAGTAAATTTGCAGACGACACTAAGGTCGGTGGAGTTGTGCATAGTGACAAAGGATGCTGTAGGTTGCAGAGAGACATAGATAAGCTGCAGAGCTGGGCTGAGAGGTGGCAAATGGAGTTTAATGCAGACAAGTGTGAGGTGATGCACTTTGGTAGGAGTAACCAGAAGGCAAAGTACAGGGCTAATGTAAGATTCTCAGCAGTGTAGATGAGCAGAGAGATCTCGGTGTCCATATACACAGATCCTTGGAAGTTGCCACCCAGGTTGACAGGGCTGTTAAGAAGGCGTACAGTGTTTTAGCTTTGATTAATAGCGAGATCGAGTTCCGGAACCAAGAGGTTATGCTGTAGCTGTACAAAACTCTGGTGCAGCTGCACTTGGAGTATTGCGTACAGTTCTGGTCACCGCATTATAAGAAGGATGTGGAAGCATTGGAAAGGGTGCAGAGGAGATTTACTAGGATGTTGCCTGGTATGGAGGGAAGGTCTTACACGGAAAGGCTGAGGGACTTGGGGCTGTTTTCATTAGAGAGAAGAAGGTTGAGAGGTGACTTAATTGAAAAATATAAAATAATCAGAGGGTTAGATAGGGTGGATAGGGAGAGCCTTTTTCCTAGGATGGTGACGGCGAGCACGAGGGGGAATAGCTTTAAATTGAGGGGTGAAAGATATAGGACGATGTCAGAGGTAGTTTCTTTACTCAGTAGTAAGGGAATGGAATGCTTTGCCTGCAATGGTAGTAGATTCGCCAACTTTAAGTACATTTAAGTCGTCATTGGAGGAGCATATGGACGTACGTGGAATAGTGTAGGTTAGATGGGCTTGAGATCGGTATGACAGGTCGGCACGACATTGAGGGCCGAAGGGCCTGTACCATGCTGTAATGTTCTATGTTCTATGCACAAATCCCTTGCTTTCAGTGACTCAAATTAGCCTTTATTCTGGCACTAATATAGATATTAATTGTCACCATGGCCATTTTAGCGTTATTAAGTGTGAAGGAACCTAATAGTTTTGAATAAGTTGTCTTAGATGTCATTAACTTACAGAAATGAGAAACATTTTTTGCCCATTTTTTTTCTTTGGAAGACAGTAAAGACATAGAAGATGAATCCATGTAGTGATGGTATAGTGTGTCATATTTGGAGCTTGCAAGAAACAAAAACGTTTAGGGAAACAGTGACACGCAATGTAGTTGTTAAAATAGAAGCAATCGTCAAGAAATTAGAATCTCAAGTTGAGAGATCTTTATCTTGAATAGACTAACTATTTTTTATGAAGTAAAACATGAATTATTCTTCTGTTCTCCCGTTTTCAATGTTCAATCATAACCCCAATTCACTTTTTTAAAAAAATCCTATACCTTTTCCACCAGTATTAATACAGGAACCATTGTTCACTAGACAGTAAATAATTTATGCTTGTCCCAGTAACGTTTATCCAGCCAATAAGATAGATTAGGACGTGACAAGAAACTACCTGTCGCAATATTGGAATCACATTTTTCCCCCCACTGTGACTAGTTTTTCAATGCTTAACTAAGCTTTCATTTTTTGTGCAATTTTTAGAAAAATTTCATAGATGTTATGAAAAATAAGGCTAAAAAAAAGTCACGATGAACCCGGTAGCCACATTGTATGGATGAAGAGAGGCTGAAAAGTCAGTTTATAGAGTGGATCTTGAATAATTTTTAACAAATCTGCATTAGGAACTGAACTTGCAGCTTTAACTTAATGTATTTATGGAGTTTGCTGATCATGGCTTTGAAAGTAAATAAGGCTGGAAAAATAAGATCACCCTGTTCACTCTCAAAGCCACGCATGAAAACTTGCATCCATCTGGAAACATATTTTGACATTGCATCAATAATTTATGATGTTGGTTGCATTCAAATACTGCACTGAACTTTTGCCTGCTGTGAAATTATTTATCGCTACAAACTTGTCTAAGAAACAAAATTATTTTTCAGAATGCTAAATATTCGTGTTATTCTATTTCAGAGACTGGTTACTGCATATTTATTATACAGTCATTACATGTTACAACGTCTTCCAAAATTACAGTATTTTGAAAGCGGTTTTGTTTTGGCTTTAAACACTTGCTTGCTCAAAAGCAGTGCAGGTTTCAGGAAGTATTCTTCTGGGTCAGCAACCTTTCTGAATTTCTCTGATGTCTATTTGCAAACCCATGAATTTGTGCCCTTTGAAATTTGTTAATGGTTTAAGGACATGAGGAGTAATATGTTTTTGTGCTCTATTGGTCACAGCAGACTCATCAAACAATCAAGCCAATCAACCATAGTGCATTTGTCTTCTGCTGGACAACTCACGCTTAATTTGGATTTCGCCTGACTGATGTGCCCTTGTCAAATAGCTTTTAATGTCAAGTAAATGTCAAAGAAGGAAAGGCTCTAAAATATCTCCCTACATCCTTAAGTTAGTCATGCTAAAGTTCCAGGATATCACGTATACTGATTTACTTGTCTGTCTGCATTAGGCAATTCCAGGTTCTGAAGAAATTGGAATGATTGTTTCCCTTTGGGTCTGTCTATATCAAAACATTCAATGCCTTTTATAGTGAGAAAATAAGGCAAAGCAGGAAAAATTTTGCTGCCTTCAAGATATGTGCAAAATGTACCCCAGGAAAAAAAAATCTTGTGCATGTACTCTAGTTGTTTCTCAGTACTCATTGTTAGGGTGTTTGCAGCTAATGAAGAAGCTGCTTTACATAGGTGTGGAGCTGGAGGAGTGTAGCAGGCAAGCTGACATTCCAGGTCGGGTCTGAAGAAGGGTCCCGACCCGGAACCTCAACTCCCTGATGGTGCCTGGCCTGCTGTGCTCCTCCAGCTCCACCCTGTGTTATCTCCGACTCCAGCGTCGGCAATTCTAGCTATCTCTAGCTTCTTTACATGACTGCAATATTGAAGGTGAGACGGAAAAGACCTAAAAGAGAACTAAGGGGCTGCCGGGTTCATCGTGACATTTTCATGCAGTGTGTGGTGCATGTATGGAATGAGCTGCCGGTGGAAATGGGTACAATTACAGCTCATAAGAGTCATCTGGATGGGTATATGAATAGGAGGCGTTTAGAGGGATATGGGCTAAATGCTGGCAAATGGGATGAGATCAGTTTAGAATATGTGGTCGGCATGGACGAGTTGGGCCGAAGGGTTTGACTCCATGCTGTCTAACTCTGTGACTCTTTGATCGGAACGTGTTTCCTCCAGAATTTAGAATTTAGCCCAATTTTTAGTTAATTAAAATTCTTTGCTTTTAAATGGCTGCTGCCTTTTCTAAAATGCTCAGTGAAAACAGGAAAAATAAAGGCAAATTTTGAAAACTTCTTTTGAAGTGTAAAATTTGTGTAATGTTAAAACATAAAAAAGAAGAGAAAATATGAAAGGGAAACTGACAACACTACTGGAACAAGAACACGGCCCCAGTGAAACCATCTCCAAGGGCAACATGCTCAAACTATTGGACCTATGTCTCACTACCCACTTCACTTTCAATGGCCAAACATATGAGCAAATCAACAGGACACCCATGGGATTGGCTATCTCTGGACACATAGCAGAAGCTGTGATGCAAAGACTAGAAAGGACTGCCCCTCCGCGAATCCAGCAAAACTGTGGATATGCTACGTAGATGACACCTTTGTCATCATTTAAACGGACCAAATTAGAGGAGACACACAAACTTAGAAACAGCACCCTCTCCAGAATAAAATTCACCAGAGAGGAGGAGAAGAACAAAACTCTCATTCCTGGACATCATGGCAGAGCGCATGACAAATGGGGAACTGCAAACAAAAGTACACAGAAAAGCCACACACACAGACCAGATATTGAACTTCAACAGTAACCATCCCAGCACACACAAACAAAGCTGCGTGCGAACACTATTTAAAAGGACAACAACACACTGCAGCAACATGGAACTACGCCAAGAGGAAGAAGAATACCTCTTCCAAGTGTTCAAGGATAATGGGTCAGGAGATGCCTACAGGCATAGCATCAGAAAGATTCTACATGCCCCGACACACGCATCACACTACATGGTTCACGACTGGGAGGTGCAGTTTTGTGTGAACTGAACGTAGGTGTTCTGCAAAGCGGTCCCCAATGTAGAGGAGGCTACATCAGGAACAGCGGATGCAGTATACCACATAAGCAGATGTGCAGTTGAACATCTGCTTGTGTGGAAAGTCTTCTTGGGGCCTGGGATGGGGGTGAGGTGTAGGGGCCAATATAGCACTTCCTGCGGTTACAGGGAAACGTATTGGGGGTGGTGGGGAGTGTGGAGCGGACAAGGGAGTCATGGAGAGAGTGGTCCCTCTGGAAAGAAAATAAGGGTGGGGAGGGAGCAATGTCTTGGTTGGTGGGGTCGGATTGTGGATGGCGGAAGTATTGGAGGATGGTGCGTTGGATCCGGAGGTTGGTGGGGTGGTATGTGAGGACGAGTGGGATTCTGTTTTATTTGTTATTGTAGGGAGGGGTGTGTGAGGGATGAGTTGCGGGAAAGGGGGGAGACACTGTCGAGAGAGTTCTCGACAACTTGAAGGGGGCAGGATGTTGCGATCCTTGAAAAATGAGGGCATCTGAGACAGAATTATAAAATTCAGTTGCCACTGGCTAACTGATCATTGAGCTTTCTTGAGATTGTATTATGACGAAAAATTAGCGCTGAAGCATTTTTGGGCATATGATACTTTTCTTCTTTTAGATATTATTTATCAAACATTTTAATCCACAAACACTCTCTTGTCCCACCGCCAGTTTATGCTTGCCCATCCCCTCCCTACCCCTTTGTATGATTGGCTCTTCCCTCCTGCCCCTCCTCTTTCTCACAATTCAATCAGCCTAGCTTCCATCTACTGCAGTACGGACATTTTCCCAGGCAGTGCCAATGGGCGCAACACACTGTCGGTTCACAATCACCGAATCCACTGTCTAGAGCCCGATGACACCCTTTCATGTGAAACAGCACTTTAAATGCACTTCCTCAGCTCTGACACACTGTATCTGCTGCTCTTTCTGGTGCCTCTTCTTTAATGGGGAAGATCAAATGCAGCATTATCATCTTGCTGGGCAGTTCGATTCTATCTTCAGGGTGTGAAGCTAACCTCACTGATTACTTAAGCTTTGACTCCCATTTCTTTTCCTCTGGCAGTTCTATGTTCGTACACATGCTCTTACCAAATTAAATTTTCTGTTTTGATGAAGGGTGTTGCAAAAAATATCCTGTGTATACTCACTTTATTGTCACCAGATAACTTATCATGCAACCACAGAATCATTGTAGCACATAAGGAATCCATTCAGTCCATCATGCCTTGCAAGAGCAACTCACCCACATTTTCCCCAAAACCCTGCGGATGTTCCCTTTGAAATAGGTATTCAACTCCATTTCAAATGCTGTCACTGAAACTGCTTCCATCACACTGTGTAGCATTGGATTTCAGATTGTAACATCCGCACTGTTACATCAACTTTGCTTTTTTTGCAATAGAAAGACAAAAACAAATGTGGAAGGCGTGTTTTCTTTATTGAACATTTGTTCAATGTTCAATGTAAAAAATGCAAAGGAAAAAGGCAATAGGTTGAGAGGTATCATCTCAATGTTTTCTACAGAGAGAAATTCCAGCATTTTAAACAGCCTTTAAAGGTTTTGTTTAAAAAGTTTCAAATAACGGAATATAGTTGGCAAGCATTGAAGAGCACTTGGAGGATTGTTAAAATACACTGAATGAGTTGTCCATCAATGTCTGTGACAACAAGATGTAACATACAGAGGGAGAAGGCAATACATTAACATGTCCAGAGAATAGGGACCTAGCAGTTCTGTATCCTGTACAGTGCGTGACTGTGTCCACACACACCCAGGCACCGCTCTGAGTGTGGTCACAGCTAATCTCTCCCACCTTGTGCACTTCCAATTTCCAGCATAATGGAAGGCAACAGGCTTCCTCCCACCCACCCTCCTGCAAAAATTCCATTCCCTATTCCCAATTCCTCCGCCTCCGCCGCATCTGCTCCCACGATAAGACATTCCACTCCTGCACATCCCAGATGTCCAAGTTCTTCAAGGACCGCAACTTTCCCCCCACAGTGATCGAGAACGCCCTTGACCGCGTCTCCCGTATTTCCCGCAACACATCCCCCTCACCCCGCCCCCGCCACAACCGCCCTAAGAGGATCCCCCTCGTTCTCACACACCACCCTACCAACCTCCGGATACAATGCGTCATCCTCCGACACTTTCGCCATTTACAATCCGACCCCACCACCCAAGACATTTTTCCATCCCCACCCCTGTCTGCTTTCCGGAGAGACCACTCTCTCCGTGACTCCCTTGTTCGCTCCACACTGCCCTCCAACCCCACCACACCTGGCACCTTCCCCTGCAACCGCAGGAAATGCTACACTTGCGCCCATACCTCCTCCCTCACCCCCATCCCAGGCCCCAAGATGACATTCCACATTAAGCAGAGGTTCACCTGCACATCTGCCAATGTGGTATACTGCATCCACTGTACCCGGTGTGGCTTCCTCTACATTGGGGAAACCAAGCAGAGGCTTGGAGACCGCTTTGCAGAACACCTCCGCTCAGTTCGCAACAAACAACTGCACCTCCCAGTCGCAAACCATTTCCACTCCCCCTCCCATTCTCTAGATGACATGTCCATCGTGGGCCTCCTGCACTGCCGCAATGATGCCACCCGAAGGTTGCAGGAACAGCAACTCATATTCCGCCTGGGAACCCTGCAGCCTAATGGTATCAATGTGGACTTCGCCAGTTTCAAAATCTCCCCTTCCCCTACTGCATCCCTAAACCAGCCCAGTTCGTCCCCTCCCCCCACTGCACCACACAACCAGCCCAGCTCTTCCCCCCCCCCCCCCACCCACTGCATCCCAAAACCAGTCCAACCTGTCTCTGCCTCCCTAACCGGTTCTTCCTCTCACCCATCCCTTCCTCCCACCCCAAGCCGCACCCCCATCTACCTACTAACCTCATCCCACCTCCTTGACCTGCCCATCTTCCCTGGACTGACCTATTCCCTCCCTACCTCCCCACCTATACTCTCTCCGCCTATCTTCTTTACTCTCCATCTTCGGTCTGCCTCCCCCTCTCTCCCTATTTATTCCAGTTCCCTCTCCCCATCGCCCTCTCTGATGAAGGGTCTAGGCCCGAAACGTCAGCTTTTGTGCTCCTGAGATGCTGCTTGGCCTGCTGTGTTCATCCACCCTCACATTTTATTATCTTGGGAACTGCAGATGCTGGAGAATTCCATTATCTCAGATTTCATGCCATGTCAGGTCCTCAGCTTCTCCACTTCCGTCTATTCTTGACTTCCACACCCCCTTCATTACATGTCTCCTGACATGAGAGATGGCCATGCCAGATGTGGTCGTCCTCTTGAACCAGGGTGCCCTGATTGTGCACAAACTCCCTCTTCTTCCCCTGATCTTACCCACTTCCTAGGCATTTGCCTCATTGCTCATTTTACCCCAGTTGCCCCCCCTTTACAATTGTGGTTCTCCTCTCCCCACAACCTGTAGCCCCCAGTTCTGAAGGCTAGCTTTCCCAGCCTCATTCCCACAATATCATTGTCCCCCATTGTATTCCACCTTTCCCCTTAGTTTTTGTGGGTAGATTCCCAACAGCCTGACCATAACCCATCCCCTTGACCAACTCGACTGGACAGCTCTGGATGAGAACTGCCCAGGCTGTACATTTCACCATTTTAGTCTATGCACAAAAAGTGTTCGCTACTGCAGCCTTTCAATGCTAATTGCTGATGTGCCCCGCAGTGCAAGTCTGTGCTGCCATTGAATTGGCGAGGTACCATGATTGTATTGTGGATTTGACAGATGCCAGATACCAATATTCTTGGACATGGGGAGCGTTCAGCTGGTGCTCTTGGATTGTACCCTGAATTTCACGTTAGTTGAACTTAACGTGGAGGTCCTTCAGAGCTAGTGGCAATCTGAATCCATCAGGTACCTGCTGTGCTTTTCATGTTGAGTTTTCTTGACCTCGAGTTTGTTTAATGAGTTTGGCAAGATAGAAAACTGAATGTGAATGAGATAAATTGGGCAGTCAACAAGGCATTTAACAAGCAATATCCCCCTTCATTGGCAACTTGCTTCTTCCAAGTGAGAAAATCACTGTACCATTTGTAAAAAGCATGAAGGATGGTGTGAGATGCTCCTAACATCTAGATAGATTTTGCAGAACTTCTTTTCTGCTTCTTGCTATTAAAATAAACTTAGGATAAATATGTGAGACAATTAAATGTTATGCAAATGTCTGTTTCAAAACAGGAAAATTACTATCAAATGAAGTAATGTAAATTACATTTTGCTAAATTTATATCTCATCCCATTGACAACTGCTGAAATTACATTAATAACCAGTTCCAATTCAGCTAAATAATTAGGGCTTGCAGAGCATTTCTTTATTCAAAACATTATTTTCAAATTAAATAACTGAGAATGCAATGGTTTATATGTTCAAAATAGGTTTGATGTTAATTTTTTTTGTGCTAAACTTATCTATCAGCTGGTAATGTTACATAACTACCAGTAGCAAAGGCCAATCTTTCTCAATTTTTATTCAATGCCATTATGAATATTTTTTGTTTTATTATGGAT
This sequence comes from Stegostoma tigrinum, assembly GCF_030684315.1. Classification (NCBI taxonomy): domain Eukaryota; kingdom Metazoa; phylum Chordata; class Chondrichthyes; order Orectolobiformes; family Stegostomatidae; genus Stegostoma; species Stegostoma tigrinum. The sequence continues at coordinate 67,630,131 of NC_081354.1, forward strand.
GACAGAAAGACAGACAAACGTATGTACTTGCATTTATAAAGCATTTTTATCACTGCTGCAAAATGCATTGCAATTAAGTGCACTTTTGAGGAAGTCACTACCATAATATAGAAAACACACAAGCTACATGGGGACATTTAAGAGACTGCTGGACATGCATATGGTCACAGAAATTTGAGGGTGCATACATGAGGATCAATGGTCGGCACAACATCGTGGGCTGAAGGGCCTGTTCTGTGCTGTACTGTTCTATGTTCTACATTGCACACATCAACATCCCACAAATGTCGTAAATTAAATTTTAGCCTGGTTATGTGAGATACAATTTTCTAATGAGGGTATAATCATGCTTTTTGACTTGTCATATTGTAGCTGTTGATGTTTCTTCCCATTGCCATTACTGACAATAGTATACATTTTAACAGTGAACTATTTACATTGTCTGCTCATTATAAATTCCTATAGAAAACTGACAGAGTTCCAAATACACCCTATTGCGGTATTAATGCTACCAACCAGAAAAGAAGCCATGTCTCTAAAAACGTTCCATGGAATCCATCAACCTTCCTCTCTGTCTGGTGTATTGGAAAACTCCCAGATGCCCTCACTCATGGTGGATTGTGAACACAGTTGCTAAATGAGATTGAACCAATTGTTGAAGGTTTTATCAGTGATGACTGATCATATGCCAATTGACACAGCTTACAAAGGTTATTGGATTTATTTTTACAGAAGTTACTTTTCCCAAAGAATCATACACACCCAGGCTGTATAAGCTCCAAATTGATTAATTTCCTTCCAACTTTGCCACTATATTCCAAAACATTTCCATAAACATATCTAATTCATTTCGTACAAAGTTGGAAATGTTCTTCTAAAATACCATTGACCTGAGCATTAACTTTTTTTACAGTTTCCACAGATGTTTCCTAACTTGCTGAATATTTCCAGCATTTTCGAACTTTAAAAAAATCCTCTTAATCTACATTTTCCCAGACAAGCCCTGTAAATGTAAGTGTGAGGACGAGGAAGGTGGGATTGTGCAGGTGGCAGAGGATCTTGGGCTAGCAACATACTGCAGAAGAAGCACATAAACTTTTAGATATTCACAATTACAATGACAATAGAACGAACAAAGGCCGAAGGCCACTTCACAACTGACAGTTTCCGAAAAGCTGATTTGTCTGGAAGTAATGCAGTCACTGGTGTACATTTTCACCATTGTGCTTTTCATTCAACCAGTCTGAACAGCAATGCATTTCTGAAGAAGGGTCCCGACCCGAAACGCCAGCTTTCCTGCTTTTCTGATGCTGTCTGGCCTGCTATGTTATCTCTGACTCCAGCATCAGCAGTTCTTACAATGTCTGAACGGCAATGCAAGAAGGTTACAGAGATGCTGAGAGAGATTTCCTAATCTGGCTCTCTATGATGCCAGATTTATGAGGGACATGAATCTACCTGCAATGTTAGGATGCATTTACCTGGATCCTGGTCAACCTCTGGTCTTTCCAGTGAAGCACCACCACAGAATTATGGAAGGCGACAGACAGAATCCAGTACCTCTTGAGAATTTCAGGGCTGCTTGGCTTAATTTTTATTAACTGTGCTTTTCTTTATGTTTTATCAATTGTGCGTTAAAAATTTCTTCCTTTTTTGAGTACATGTGGATCTACTCATTACACGTACTTGAATGTAACATGCATTCCACTTAATGCAAATATATGCAGCCAGTCAGAGAAAACCTGTTGTGATTGTTACTGAATAAGCAACTCATCCATTTAACAGGCAAATAAAGACTATAAATGACAATTAGTGCACAAAGTCAGCTGCACATTGCATATGTTGATGCATTCACAAGGGAATAAGATGTAGATGATTATGCATAGAATGGAAGGGATAGCAGAATACCCAGATTTTGATGGGTAACCACACAGTCCAGTAAACACAGCAGTTAGTGATGCAGAAGATAAACACGTATTCACAACCTGCTTTATATGGTACAAAGTGTTACAATAATTAATCAGGATCAAGCTGTATAATATTTCTTCATTTACATGGATACAGCTATAAATTATACTTAGAAAAAAAAGTAAAAGTCACACTGCTAAAACAAGGCATTTACCCAAGTTCATGTCTGCATTTTTTTTGCATACAAAGAGCCATTATGATCTTGTTCCAATATCTCTTTATATCTTTTCTCCTCTATTCACGCATCTAATCTAATGCTGACTATTGACATATATTCTGCCTCAGCCAGTAAGCCTAGAACTCAATGGATTCTCACAACTCCGTGAAGTGAGCCTAGCTTCTGTTGTAAATTTCTGACAATTAATCTTGAATCTGTGGTTTCTTGTTAAAACCTCTCAGCAAGCTTAATGTTTTGTTCTGTAAAACCTATCCTAAAATCTCATTATTTGTAAAAATCTCACCCCATACCTCCTCATATTTTCTTATTCTCATGAAAAATCATCTAGTTCATTGCCATTCTTTTATACTTACATTTCCTCAGACCAGAGACTATTTCAGTCGATCAGCCCCATACCCTTCTAAAGATAAAAACTCATAAAAAGCACGCTGCTTAAATTTCTTTTATATTCTTTTGAGACTCAACAGTTGTTGGATAATCAATACAAGGCAAATAAAATGATGAAATTATTTATAGGTTTTTACAAATAAACTATAACTTCTTCTGGGGAAATTCAGATCATACAAGCACAATATTAAAATTAGAGATACTTCAATTAGGAGTAAAATCAGGAAGCACTTGTTCACACAAAAGCTAGTGGAAATCTGGAAATTTTTTACCTTTGAAGTTGAAATGACAAAATCAGCTGGAAGTTTGAACTAGGTTTGTTTGAAGTGGGGCAAATTAACTGTTTACGATGATGAGCATGTTAGCCTAATGTAAGGCCAAGTGTAAGGGTTCTATTATCTTTGCCAGCCTGGCAAGATAACTTTATTCAGTCAAACTTTTTGTTAGTTTTAATACTCAACTTGGAGTAATTTTAAATTATTTACAAAAAACTTAGACAGCCATACTAACTAAAAACTCAGTCCTAAAATGAAATGTGCCATCTCCCAACAGTACTGAGGCTATACAAAGATATCTCTGAATAAAATATACTTGCTAGGTATTTCATGGGATAATAAATTCCTCTGAGTTAATTACATGCAAAAATCTGGATTGCTTAGAATCCCAATGTATAAAAGTTGAGTCTACTTAGTAGTATTTTATTATAAGGATTACTTTATAATATTTACTTATAAAGATAAATAGTTATTTTCATTATAGCAATGCAACAATATTATAAAATGTAAAACAATTAAATCAGTCAATTCATTTAGAAATAAAGGCAGACTAATTAAAAGCCAACTAGAGGCAAATACAGAAAACTAATTCAAGGGTGCAGTAGTGTTAGGGCTATGTTGGCTCAGCAGGGATATTTCTGGGCAAGTAACCCAGGTGTCTGGGCTAATGATTTTTGTGTCATCGGTTCAAATCCCACCTTGGCAGCTGATGGATGTTTCATTCAATCATAAATCTGGACATGAAGCTGTTCTTGGTAATGGTGGATATATCATTACATTTCTTTTTTAGAAAATCTCATCTGATTCACTAATATGCTTTACAAAAGGAAATTTGCCCTCCTTTCTCAATCTGGTCCTACATAGGACTCCTGACCAACTGCAAAATTATTGACTTTTAACTGCCCTTTGAAATGGTCGGGCAAACCATTCAGTTCATGGCCAATTAAGGATGGGCAATCAACGAGGACTATGCCAGTGACACCTACGTCCTATGAAAGAATGAGCAAAAATGATGAATAATGTTTGAGTATAATACTAAGGATATACCCACAATGAGTGTTTAAGTCATTGTTTTTGTCCTCATGACTTGCTAGATTATGGGAAGTTCTGGAGGGCACATTTAAAGAAAATCCCATGGTTTAGGAACAACTTCATTGCTGATTTTTGTTTCCACAATTTATTGAGCCTCCTGTCATAGAGTTTTGACGATAAGTCATTGTATGCGTGTTTTCCAGGAGTCTTTAGGCTGTTGCCTCACAGTAAACACTTTCAAAGTTTCATACAGTTCATCAGTGTCCTAGAACATAAAATATAGAATATTACAGCACAGTACAGGCCCTTCGGCCCTCGATGTTGTGCCGACCTGTCATACCGATCTCAAGCCCATCTAACCTACACTATTCCATGTACGTCCATATGCTTATCCAATGACGACTTAAATGTACCTAAAGTTGGCGAATCTACTACCGTTGCAGGCAAAGCGTTCCATTCCCTTACTACTCTCTGAGTAAAGAAACTACCTCTGACATCTGTCCTATATCTTTCACCCCTCAATTTAAAGCTATGCCCCCTCATGGTCGCAGTCACCATCCTAGGAAAAAGGCTCTCCCTAACCACCCTATCTAACCCTCTGATTATCTTATATGTATCAATTAAGTCAGCTCTCAACCTTCTTCTCTCTAACGACAACAGCCTCAAGTCCCTTAGCCTTTCCTCGTAAGACCTTCCCTCCATACCAGGCAACATCCTAGTAAATCTCCTCTGCACCCTTTCCATGGCTTCCACATCCTTCTTATAATGCGGTGACCAGAACTGTACACAATACTCCAAGTGCGGCCGCACCAGAGTTTTGTACAGCTACAGCATAACCTCATGGTTCCGGAACTCGATCCCTCTATTAATAAAAGCTAAAACACTGTATGCCTTCTTAACAACCCTGTCAACCTGGGTGGCAACTTTCAAGGATCTGTGTACATGGACACCGAGATCTCTCTGCTCATCTACACTGCTAAGAATCTTACCATTAGCCCTGTACTTTGCCTTCTGGTTACTCCTACCAAAGTGCATCACCTCATACTTGTCTGCATTAAACTCCATTTGCCACCTCTCATCCCAGCTCTGCAGCTTATCTATGTCTCTCTGTAACCTACAACATCCTTCATCACTATCCACAACTCCACTGACATTAGTGTCGTCTGCAAATTTACTAACCCATCCTTCTACGCCCTCATCCAGGTCATTTATAAAAATGACAAACAGCAGTGGACCCAACACCGACCCTTGCGGTACACCACTAGTAACTGGCCTCCAGGATGAACATTTCCCATCAACTACCACCCTCTGTCTTCTTTCAGCAAGTCAATTTCCAATCCAAACTGCTATATCTTCCACAATTCCATTCCTCCGCATTTTGTACAATAGCCTACTGTGGGGAACCTTATCGAACGCCTTGCTGAAATCCATATACACCACTTCAACCAGTTTACTCTCATCTACCTGTTTGGTCACCTTCTCAAAGAGCTTGGTCACCTTCTCAAAGGTCCTGTGCAAAACTGTTCATTATTTTACTCTTTGTGCTCTTTGCAAAGGTTCAGATTTTGTACTGGTTTGGTTCAACACTTACAAGAAAGTACCAAATCAAATATTCTGGCATAAGGTGTGACCCAGCTAGAAAATAAACCCCATCTATTCAGCCGCCATAATTGGGTTTGATTTTAAAAGAATCCATCCTGACAAATTACTGTGACCATTTTATGATTTTTATTGCAGTCCATGTGGAATTTTGGTCAAGCGATCACTAATTGTTAGTTTTGGACCCAGGTTTATTAACAGTAATTATCCAGGATTTTTTGTATAAACATAATCAATAATATTATTGGCTCCCTCACCATTAACATCCCAGGATTACTATTGACCAGAACTTCAATTGGACCAACCATATCAGTACAATGGCTACAAAAACAGGTCAGAAGTTTGATATTATGTGATGAGCAAATCAATTCCTGACTCCTCAAAGACTGTCCATATTTAGAGGGAATAAATCAAGATTTCATTAGAATATGCACCACTTTTCTGAATGGGTACAGTTCTGACAACATTCCGGAAGCTCAGCATTATTCTGCATAAAGCAGCCATCTTGATTGGCAACCCATCCACTACCTTCAGCATTCACTCTCACCACCATGTCACAGCAGTGTGTAATCTTAAGATGCAATGCAGCATAGAATCATGGAATCATAGAATCATATCACACAGAAGAAGCCATTCGGCCCATTGAGTCTGTACTGACACAAATATTCTATTACCTACAATTTAGTTCCACTTTCCTACACTAGGCCCATAGACTTGAAAGTTCCTGTGCTCATCCATGTACTCTTTAAAGCTTGTGAGGTTTCCTGCCTCAACCACCTTCCCAGGCAGTGCATTCCAAACTCCTATCACACTCTGAGTGTAAAGGTTTTCCTCAATCTCCTCTAAACCGCCTGTCTTTCACTTTAAAATTATGTCTCCTTGTTATTGATGCTTCAACTAAGGAGAACAGCTGCTTTCTATTCACTCTGTCCATGTCCCTCGTAATCTTATACACTTCTATCAGGTTCCCCCCCTCAACCCCTCTGCTCCAAAGTAAAGAACCCAAACTTATGCAGGTCTCTTCAAAGCTGAAATGCTCCCTCCAAGGTGACATCCTGGTGATTGTCCTCTGCAATCGCTCTGGTGCAATCCTTCCTATTTTGCGGTGACCAGAATTGCACACAGTACTCCAGTTGTGGCCTAACTGTACAGCTCCCACATGATCTCCCTGTTCTTATAGTGTACACCAGAACTGATAAAGGCAACCATCCCATATGCCTTCTTACCTACCCTATTAACCTGTCCTGCATGATACCTTCAGAGATCTGTGCACAAGCATCCTGAGATCCGTCTATTCCTCTGATCTTCCTAATGTCTTGTCATTTATAGAGTATTACCTCGTTTTGTCCATAGCCTCACATCTGATATTGACCAGCCAATCTGACAAATCTATTCATATTGCCATGTAACCTAACACTTTCCTGCTCGCTGTCAACCACCTGGCCAAACTTTGCGTCATCCACAAACTTATCATCCCTCCCACATTCTCATTTACATCATTGATGGATATCACAAACAATGAGGAACCCAGCACTGATCCCTGCTATATACTACTGCACATCAGGCTCCAGTCACACAAATAGCCTCTGCCAGCACCCTTTGTCTCTTGCCACTCAGCTAATTTTGGATCCTATGGACTTTGCCCTGCTTCATTTTTTTCCTTATGAGAGCTTTTTAAAGGCAATTCAGCAAAGCTTTCTACAACATCTTCCAAACTGACAAATTGTACCACCTGGAAGAAGAAGGTCAGCAGATGCATTGGAACACCTCCATATGCAGGCTCCTCTCCAGGTCACACCTGATTCTGACTTGGAGCTATCATCATTCCTTCAGAGTTGCTGGCTCAAAATCTGAAACCACTTTCATAGAGTCAGAGAGCACAGACAAAGTTCCTTTGGCCCATTATAAGTATCATTTTCTTGTGTGTCTGATCTACTTGCTTACTTATTGGGACTCATTTTACTCTAATATTAAGACATGGTTTACCATGAGACATGATTTATTATCATTGAAACACAAGATATATATATGCAATTCTATGAAGCCCATCTTTCCCTCTAATTTCCCAAGTAATCTTACACTACATAAATGTCTATGTTCTCACATTGGTTTAAAATCTGCTTTTAAGTGCTGGATGATAAAGGAGTTTATACTAGCCCGAATACAGCTGGCTGAACTGAAGTTGAGGTTGCCCTTCCTGTTCCCAAGGTTCCTGCTTCATGTGGTCATGTTGGCTCTGAAGTATCAGCCCCTCTGATTCGAGTGGCCTCTTTTAGATATTATCCATATCATTCCCAAGTACAGTGGCTTACTTTCATTTAGTAACAGCAGTTTGATGTTACAATGTAATTAGCACAATTCAGTTTTTCCAAGTAAATTGAGTTCCTGTCCCAGGAAAGGTGTTATAAAAGACAGTATTAGCTACTGAATTTCTCCATTGACTGATTTGACCCTAGGAGTCGGCCTGTCTCAAAAACGGTTCTACTGAAACTCTATTGTTCCCCCAAAAACCTTGCAATATTGTCTCATCAACACCTCTTCAATTTCAATCAAGGTGAATGGCTTGTATATCTGTCTGGCTTGATCCAATTTGACATTGAATGCTGCAAGCTTCCTGGTTTAATGTCTCAGTTCTCCTGTTCCATTAATACCTATTCAATGTAATCAATCAAGGCATATCTGTCTGGCCTGATCAAATTTCCAGCACACTAACCAGTTAGCCAGATTTCCCAGCATGCCATTCAGTTGGCCAATGTTGGATTTAGTGTTCAATAGGAGCTGTTATTTTATTTGAAAGGGACTTTCCAATACATACACCATTGAATCTGTACTAGTCAAAAACAAGCACCTAAAACTATTCTAATCCCATTTCCCAGCTCGTGGCCCATATACCTTTCGTACATCTGAATATTTCTTGTTATGAGGGTTTACGCATTTACTATCCCTACAGGCAGTGAGTTCCAAATTCCCACCAGCCTGTGGATTAAATAAAAATTTCTCGCACATCCTCTAAACCTCTTGTCCCTTACCTGTCCTAACAGCAAAGTGTGTGTGTATGTGCCAAAGGGACTGCACATTTACAACACCTTTTCTGGGACAAGAAGATGGGCAATAAATAATCGCCTTGTCAAAAATGTTCACATCTCTGAAATGGATTAAAATGATTTAGCAGGTAGCAGCACCCATAAGGAAGGCATCCCATGGAATCATTGTCTTCCATCTGCAATTATCAATCCACTAACTTTACCGAAAATACTTGAACCTTAGCACAACATCCTAATACTAGCGAGTTTTGAGAAGATTTGTAGCTCAGGTTGAGGTTCTGGATGTGAGTTTGCTCGCTGAGCTGGAAGGTTAGTTTTCAGATGTTTCGTCACTATTCTAGGTAACATCATCAGTGAGCCTCCAATGAAGCGCTGGTGTTATGTCCCGCTTTCTATTTATCTGGTTAGGTTTCCTTGGGTTGGTGATGTCATTTCCTGTTCTTTTTCTCAGGGGATGGTAGATTGGCTCCAAGTCAATGTGTTTGTTGATGGAGTTCCGGTTGGAATGCTATGCTTCTAGGAAAACAACACATACGGACCAAATACTGAACTACAGGAGCAACCATCCCAACACCCACAAATGAAGCTGCATTAGAACATTATTCCAATGAGCCACCACACACTGCAGCACAGAGGAACTACGCAGAGCAGAGGAAAATCACCTATACAGCGTATTCAAAAAGAATGGGTACCCTATGAACACAGTCTGCCGATTACTCAGCAACAAACCCAAACAAACAGACAAAACGGGCTCGGAAACCATAACCACGCTCCCCTACATCAAAGACATTTCCGAAATGACTGCCAGACTACTCGGACCCCTTGGCATCAGGGTAGCCCACAAACCCACCAACACACTAAAACAGCAGCTAATGAACTTAAAAGACCCTATACAGAACATCATCTACAAAATACCTTGCAAGAACTGTGACAAACACTACATTGGACAAACAGGCAGAAAGCTAGCCACCAGGATACATGAACATCAACTAGCCACAAAACGACATGACCCACTATCACTCGTATCCTTACACACAGATGAGGAAGGACACCACTTTGATTGGGACAACACATCCATCCTAGGACAAGCCAAACAGAGACACGCACGAGAATTCCTAGAAGCATGGCATTCCAACCGGAACTCCATCAACAAACACACTGGCTCCAAATCAATCTACCATCCTCTGAGAAAAAGAACAGGAAATGACATCACCAACCCAAGGAAACCTAACCAGATAAATAGAAAGCGGGACATAACACCAGCGCTTCATCGGAGGCTCACTGATGATGTTACCTAGAATGGTGACGAAACGTCTGAAAACTAACCTCCCAGTCCTAATACTTAATAATTTCTTTTATTTCACTCCTATTCTTTGTCGCTCCGGTGATTGTCTGCATAATGAACTTATTTGGAGATATTGGCAAAATAAGAGTTAAAATGAATTAGTAAAGTTTAAACTGAGTGCCTGTGTTTTTAGTTTTCCTACTGGACCGCAAATTCTCTGCCCCTGAAAAGATAACCACCTGCATGTTTATCTTGTCCAGTATGAAAGAACCCATACATGTACTGTGTGTAACTGAACATCGTGGGCCCAGTGACCTTGCATTTAATGGATAAGCAAAGAGAAGTGTCATTATATGATAAATTCATTTCACTAATTTCAATTGATCGATAAACTTTACTCATTGGTCCTTATGTGAAATGCATATCTTATACAGGTGTTTACAGTAATCATGTGTAAAGCAGAGTTGTATAAAATTGATGAATTATAACAGAACTTGTAAATTCTAAAATTCTTATTTTAACTTGCAGAAAGTCTCTGTTACTTTTGTGCTTGATGATTTACATTGGCTCTTGGACAAGCAATGTGATGATTTCAAAATCCACATCATTATTTTCAAATCCTACCATGACATTGCTTCTACAATTCTCCGTAATGCCTTCCAGCTCCACAACTCTCTGAGATATCTAGCCTCTTCCACATCTCCAATCACAGTTACTCCACTATTGGTGTTTGCTCTTTCAGTTGTGTAGGCCTGAAACTTCCAGAATTCCCTTTTTATAGCTCCATCTTTTTGTCTCACTCGCCTCCCTTTAGAAACTTGACAAAACATACCTCTTTGATGAAGCTTTTGGTCTTCTGATCTAATATATCTTAGGATAAATACAAAGAATTCTGGAAGCTGCAAATTTGAAGGAAAAACAGGAAGTGCTAGAGAAACTCAGCAGTTCTGGCAACATATGTGGAGAGAAAAACAGATTTAATGTTTTGAATTCATTGACCCTGACAAATCTACTTTCCCAACTTATTTGTCTCTGTATCTGTGTAAAGGAGATTAGAGTTTTAGTTAATATTGTTAATGCCAAAGATTTATTTCTAATTACTTTTAGCTACAGTCTATTTACTTATATTAAATATTATTAAAAAACTATCCTTCATTGTTCAGACCTTTGAATATAAGAATTGGGACGTTTTGTTGAGGTTGTACAGGATGTGGTAAAGCCGCTTCTGGAGTACTGTCTCCAGTTCTGGTCACCCTGTTATAGGAAGGATGCAATTAAGCTGGACAGGGTTCAGAAGAGATTTAGCAGGATGTTGCCAGGAATGGAAGGTTTGTGTTATAAGGATAGGTTAGATCGGCTGGGACTTTTGTGACTGCAGTGTAGGAGATTGAGAGGTGAACTTATAGAGGTTTATAAAATATTGAGAGATATAGGTAAGATGAATGGCATGTGTCCTTTCCCTAAGGTAGGGAATTTCAAAACTTAGGGGGTATATTTTTAAGTTGAGAGAAGAAAAATGAAAAAAAAAGCATGAGAGGCAATTTCTTTTTCACAGAGATTGCGTATAGAATGAACTTCCAGAGAAAGTGATAGATGTGGCTACACTTACAACATTTAAAGGGCATTTAGATAAGCACATGAATAGGAAATGTTTGGAAGGATATGAGCTAAGCACAGGCAAATTAGGCTAGTTTATTTTGGGACTATAATCAGCATAGACTTGGTTGGACCGAAGGGTCTGTTTCCATGCTGGATGACTCTATAAATAATAATTCTTGTTTAATGCAGAAGCCTAGTCCATGCTTTCTATCAGTCTTGGTCTAGAAGTCAGATACTGTCTGTACCTTCAAAAATCTTTAACATTTCATATGTTTTCTAGGAAAATTGGGACTTGATTTGTGGTGTGTTACATTGTGATAACCCACAGTGATAGGAAGGGAGATCCAAGATTTGACCCACCATCAGTGAAGGAATAGTGGTATAGTTCCAAATCAGGATGCTGTGTGAGTTGAGAGGAACTTGCAGGTGGTGTAATTCCTACATATTTGATGCCTTGCACTTCTGGATGGCATTGATCAAGGGTTTTGAGTGTGCTGACTAAGGAACCTCGGCGGATTATTGCAGTGCATCTTGCAGATGATACAACTCAGAACTCCAAAAAATCTATGTGCCTTTGTAGCCCTTGATTCCAAAATGTGTTTTTGTTTTGTTTAAAAATTAGAGAGAAAATGAATACAAATGTAAAATAATTCTGTGGGACCAGATGAGTGTAACATCTAAAGTTTCAAAGTGTTTGGGATGGCACAGTGGTTGACACTGCTGCCCCACAGCGCCAGGGACCTGTGTTTGATTCCACCCTTGGGTGACTGTCTGTGTGCAGTTTGCACATTCTCCTTGTGTCTGTGTGGGTTTCTTCCGGGTGCTCTGGTTTCCTCCCACAGTCCAAAGATATGCAGGCTAGGTGGATTGGCCATGCTAAATTGTCCGTTGTGCTCACGGATGTGTAGCTTAAGTGGGTCAGGTTTGGATGCTCTGAGGGTTGGTGTGGACTTGTTGGGCCTAAGGACCTGTTCCTACACTATTAAGAGATTCTATGAAACTTCAAACAGACTGAATTGAGATCTCTTCTGAGTACAAGGATAGTGACCTCTTGCTCTACAGCAAGACAAAATGTCCCAAACTGCAGGCACAGCTTGTGTTTTTCTTTCCTCTTAAAATATTTTAAAAATCAGTATGAAATCTACTGCAGGGGTTTAGTCAGACTGAATGCCCTCATGTGTAACATACTGGGTTCAAGCATTTGTGAGTAGTGATGTCACAATTAAAGAACTATCTCGTAGTTCCTACTGTCTTGCGGATAAAAAAACACTTTCTCACTCTGAGTTTTGTAAACCAGTTTTAGAAAAGGAAGCAAAACAAAAGAACTTCAATCAGCCAACAAAACCAAGCATCTCAAAAATCAACTGTTCCATATCAGTGTCTTCCAATGCATTGGCTGCAATGTTCAACTATCCACTCCGCAAACAGTTCAGAAACTGATACATAAATTTGTTATTTATTTTATTTTTATCTTTTCTGACTCATCTCTTTTTTCTAATTTATGCGTTTGTATTGCATTACCAATTCTTCTCATGTATAATAATTAATAACTCCATCTTTTTGTTCATTCAAGAAAGCCTGGTTAAATTATCTCCATTTAAAACACAAGTTCATTTGAGTCTGGGAGAAAGGTATCCAGAGGGGAAGTGAATCTTTCACAGTTAACCTTGTTGGAACCACTGAGAGGGGTGGGTGAATAAAGATGCGGAACCAGTTCATCTCTCCTCACCCGAGAGCTTAAAATATGGAGTATCCTGTCTAGGAATGTAACAAATTGAGGAAACATGCCCTGGATCTGATCATAACAGAACACATAATAGAATACTGTGTAGTATTTGTTATTTGTTACTTGTTACTTATCAGCCAAGCCTTAACTTTGTCGAGGTCTTGCTGCATTTAGACATGGACTGTTTCACTATCTGAGGAGTCGCAAATGATGCTGAACACTGTGCAATCATTGGCAAACATTCCCATTTCTGATCTTATGATGGAGGGAAGGTCATTGATGAAGATGGTTGGGCCTAAGACACTGCCCTAATGAACTCCTACACAGATGCCCTGGAGCTGAGATAAATGACCTCCCAACAACTATCAGCGCCTTCCTTTGTGCCAGGAAAAACTCCAGCCAGTGGATCATTTCCCTCCCTTAAACCCATTGACTTTAACTTTTCTAGAACTCACTGATGCCACCCCTTGGTCAAATGTGGTCTTGAGGTCAAGAACAGTCAACATCACTTCCTTTTTTGAATTCAGGCCTTTTGCCTATGTTTGGACTCAGGCTGTAACAAGTTCAGAAACAATGTCAGTGAACAGGTTATTGCTGAGCTATGTGTTGCTTGACAGCACTGTAGATGACATCTTGCAGCACACTGCTGATGCCTGAGACTAGGTAGATGGGTTACTAATTGTTCAGATTTGATGTGTCCTGCTGTTTGTAGGCACAACATACCTGAACATTTTTACACATTGTTAGGAGGATGTCAGTTTTGTAACTGTGCTGAAACCTCTGTGGAGGGAACCCTTTCTTTTTGTCTTTTAATTAAAGTACCATAGAGTTATAATTTGTTCCTTCTTTTGATATATGACATGTTATCAATCACTCTCTCTGCTATACATTCGAACACTGACTTTCACTCCATTGATTTACCCGACATATCCTAAATGAAGGTACATGAAACATCACGATAATATGAGCTGTACATGCCATTGTCCCGCAAGATATTTAAGATATTTATGTTGAAAAAAATGTTCCTGGCCAAATGAAAAATGAACTTTCGTAAAACGTCCTCAACCTAAAATAGGATGAGATTTACAATAAATCATGAAGCCAAGATTTTACATTAACTCATTGAGATAAACACTCCTTGAGAGGTGTATTTCACTGGTAAGATATCTTCTACATGAGGCCAGGATATTTCCATAAATTTAATATTCCTACCCTGGCAATTTTTTTCCCCAGATTGCAGCCACTTTGTTTTGAGGAGAACTGAGACATTTGGTGTGTGAAGTAGTCCATGTAACTCGAGACATGATGAAACTCATTATTCTTCTATTTTGCATTATTATATTAAATTAAGTATACTTTTAATAAAATACAATTTTCAAGTGAATTGACGCAACTAAATATAAAATTCCAAAGTGGTTTTTTGGAGAAGTGGGACTTGGATGTACATGTGCATAACCCATCGTCAGGGTGACAGCAAAATTAATCAAATACCAGAAACAACAGTGAAATTAATCAAATACCAGAAACAACAGTGAAATTAACAAATGCCAGGAACAACAGGGAAGGTGGCAGGACAGGTTGTCAGTGTGGTTAATACATTTTTAAATTAATATTTTATTAATTTTTTTTATTAATAAGGACATAGAGCACAAAAGCAAAGAAATTATTTTGAACATGTATCAGACATTTGATTAGCTTCAGCTGGATTATTGTCACTAGTTTTAGAAACTGCACTTTGGGAATGATGGGAAGGTACTGGAGAGATGGAAGAGAAGTTCCACAACAATGGATATTTTGTTATGAAAATAGATTGGAGAATTTAGCACCGTTTTCCTTGGGGAAAAGTGGCTGAGAGCAGATTTCGTAGAGGTATTCAAAATGGTGAGTGTTCTGGATAGAGGAGATAAAGAGTAATTGCTCTCACTAATGAAGGAATTGTGAATGAAAATGTACAAATTAAAGTAATTGGCAAAAGAAGCAAAAGTGACCTGGGAACAGCCTGTTTTCATGCAATGAACGATTAAGGTCTGGAATGCACTGCCTGAGCATATGGTGGAGACAAGTAAAGAAATGAACAAAGTCAAACTCTGATCTGTTAAGGAAGAATGTGCAGGGATTCTGGCAGAAAGCAGGAGAGTGGCATTAAGTGAACTGATCATTCAGGCGAGCTTGTAATCAGTAGAATAGTCTGTTTCTCAGCGTCATATTTCTGTGAACCATCTATTGCAGATTATCGATGATTGATTGGTAACTTCACTTCTACAAAGATTCGCAGTTATCACCAATTTACACATTTTTCACAAAACTTATGATGTATAGGCAAAAGCTTTGCTTTAATGGTTTTTCAATTTGATTCTGTCTGCTTTGAAGCAAAAAGGTCTGATTTCGTTTTTCTGATTTGTTTAATCTATTGAGTCATTGCTGTTTCTGTTTCCAAACTGGGCTGTTTGAAAGCAGGAGAAATAATGACAACACAGTTGAATCATTTAAGAAATTTGCAGGCTTATTCTTTGATCCTGTATGTAGTGAAAAATTATTATGGTACACATACACATTTCAATCTAAAATTACTGTGTGACATTTAGTCATATTTAGCATTGATTATAAATAATAAGTTTGAGCGCTAAGAGTATTATAACCTAATAAGCATTTTCTCATTTATTTTCTAGTCTTGCTAAACTTCTACTTAAAATGTGAGTGTGTACATTGAAAAAAAATCAAACATCAAGAACCAAAGCAATATGGAAGTCTGCTGATAAGTCATATGCTATAATGTAGGTTTTCCTTTTCTATTTTTCACACAGTAATCCTTAAATCCCATGTTCTTGTAGTCGCCTAGCAGAACTGTACTGGATGATCAGTATGTCCTCCAGGGAAACTAAGGTTTGTGCTGTTGATCTGGAGACTGTATCTGTTGCATATCAGAGTTGCACTCTCTCTCAGAATGTTAGGGCTAGTAGTTGTATCAAGTGTACAGGATCAACATTTGTTGTTTGTTTCTACCATTATCAAAATTGCACCTCTGACACTGGAATATACTCACCAACAGAAGTCCTGTTGGTTGAACATTATTATGAATATTAGAATTATAGAATTCCTATAGTGCAGAAAGCGACCATTTAGCCCAGTAAGTCTGCACTGATCCCCCGAAGACCATCCCTCCCAGACTCATCCTATTCACATTAGGAGTTTTTACCATGGCTTACCCACCTAGCCGGTACATCTCTGGGCACGATGAGTCAATGCATCTAACCTGCGTATCTTTGGACTGTGGGAAACTGGAGCACCTGGTGGAAACCCACGCAGATACAAGGTGAATGTGCAAACTCCACATAGACTGTCACCCAAGGGTGGGATCAAAGCCAGGTCCCTGGTGCAGTGAGGCAGTAGTGCTAACCACTGAGCCTCAGTGCTGCCCTGTTGTGCTGAGAGACAGAGATCTTGTACCTTTTCCACAGCTTTTGCCAGGGCTGATTTGGACACAATTATTAAAGAATGAAAAAGCCAGTGATTTCTTAACAAGTAGATGGAAACACGGCAAGAATGAACTTCCAGCTGAATTGCTCAAGCACCGAAAATCCCATCAACTGTCAGTTTTTCATGGTTTCTTCCAGGACGGTATAATTCCTACCACAGGACGCGCAAGTTATAAGAATCGTAATGTCAGAGATAAACCGAAGTGAGATTAGGGCAAGAACCACAAGGGTTCTTATAGTCGCCTAGCAGAACTGTACTGGACCCTCGACTTGGGAACATCTTTGCTAGAGATATACATAAAGGACTTTGCAGTTTCCATGTTGGTTCATCTGCTGTGAACATGGTCTTCACCACACATCAGTTATAACAGAAGTGCAGGGAGTGGGATATGCAATTTAGCTTTATTTATTTCCATAAATTTCACTCAAGATTTGGATAAGCAGCTTACCACCATCTTCTCCAGGATAATTAGTGATGGGCAATGGCTGTAGGGAAAGTAGCTGATTCACAAAAAATGCAGAAAATGCAACAAGCAGTCCCCTAGGGATACTGAGGGCTGTGTTTTCAACAATTTGTAGTATGGCTGTAAATAACATCCCAGCCAATGATGGCCACTTTGCATGAATGAATTTTTTAAAAAAGCATCTACTGGGGATGCAGCTATCAGTTTTTGGAACAAATTGACTGCCCACCATACTTTCTTTGTTGAAACTACTTGCTCTATGACTACATACATTGTTCTGGACAGTTTAATTACACTAGTTCTGATAGTTTCAGGGTGAAGGATGGAGTAAAATTTTAGGTTATTCTCTTCTGCATAATTATGACCCCTAACTTCTAATAATTATAGGAGCTTACTTATGTATGTGTCAGACAGCAAGCTTTATAATTTGTCCAGACTGAGAGTGAAGACAAATGTGAGTATACGGTAGGCAGAGGACTCTGCTATATTGAAGATACTGTGCTAGTTGCTTACATGAAAACTCGACTACAAATGTCATGGATTGTCTTTCTCATACCTGTATCTTATGCTTTCTTCCTACAAGTGCCAAGAAGACCATGGCTATGAGACAGCGTGTCATGTCTCCAGCCTTGATCACATTAAACAGCACTTTTGCACAAAGTGTGTAGCAAATTTTGCTATCTCCAGTCCATGCTGACAGACAAGCTGTTTGTTGATGCAGAACTTGAAACGTGCGTAGGGAAAGTAGCTCCCACTTTTAGCTGACTCACAAGAAATACATGAAAGTGCCTCAAGCTGCCTCCTAGGGGCATGATACTGAGGGCTGTAGTTTCAATATTTTCCAGTGTGGCTGCAAAAGATGGCCAACATGGTGGTACAGATTCGATGAGCAGAAGGGCCTCTTCTGTACTGTACGATTCTATCTTTACTTCCAGCTGACAGGAAAGAAAGTTCAACAGTTTTCGCTTTCGGTGTTTGTGATGTAACTGCAGCAACTCGTCAAAGGAAAACATCATGAAAGTGTCAGTCCTCTGAAAGGTAAACCTTCCATGTGTGCTAGTACTGATCAAGATGAGAGGTGACATTGTTGACTAGGACACATTTGGAACGTGAAACATGGATGAATTCCCAAGGATTTTCTCCAATGACAAGCCAGTCAGCATGAGAAGACCTGCAGGACATCTGAAGCTCCACTCCAAGTATGTTTGCAAGTGGGGCACAAAGGCTTTTAGCATCAATTTTCACATCTGGAAAATATCAAACAACGACAGTGGAAAATGATGCCCAGATGGGGACCGCCATGACCATCAGTGGCTACAGTGACTCAAAAATAGCTGTCAGCATCGAAGCCAGCAGCCCATAATGAGGTCTGATAATCAATGCTGTTCATGTTTTGGAATCTGCTTCTCAAGAAAGGGTCACTTCAGCTATCAGCAAAGGGGCACCAGATAAATCTATCCCATCCCTAAGAGATTTCCCACATGTCTATCATTTTATGTAATTGGAAAAATACCAGTGATGTGATGCAATTTGACAATCTGCACAGACAGGGACAAACATATCATCAAAGTTCAAATCAAACAGCAACGATTCAGCTAGCATACCTCCTGGTGATTCTTTCAAGGCTGTTAATAACCATACCCAGGGATAAGATCATTCACCAATACTTCTATTTCAGAAATAAGAGGAACCAGGAATTGTAAGCAGCAATATAAATAAATCCTTAATTGTGTTCGATTTTATGGCAGTCATTGAAGCGTGAAAACATCGCAAAAAGGTGCTTCAAAAGAACCCCTGCACAAAAATTCTGAGCTATTAGCTAGGTCTTATATAAGAGGTTATTGTGGTCTGTAGTATATTGATGGAAACTGACACCATGAAGATTTGAAAGATTATTTCTTGAACCCAGAAACTGTCTCAAAAACAGATAAATACCTTCAGAGAGGAGAAAAAAGAAGTAATGATATCACAACTGTACTAATTACATAGTCTATATTTGCCAATAGCTGAGAACATTGTTAAATTAATGCAATGAGATGAAAGATTTGTTCACCAACTGGAAATAGTTCACTTTGCAACTTTTATTTTATTCATTTAGAGGATGTGGGCATTACTGGTTAGGCCAACATTTATTGTTGCCCATTTATAATTGCTGAAGAGAAGTTGGTGATAAGTAGTCTGCTTGAACCTTTGCAATCTTTGGGATGTAGATATACCCATTGACCTGGTAGGAAGGCAGTTCTGTGACTTTAAGCCAATAACTGTGAACAACTGAGGCTGCTGTACCGAGGTCAGGAGTTGGGTCACCCTGCTGGAACCTATAGCGATTGGAACGAGTGTCAGGTGGATTTCATTGACTATGAGGTCCTTGATTGGGTTAACTTGGGCCAATTAGGGAGCGCTGGCTGTCAAGTATAAACAGGAGATTCAGAGAGTCTCTTCTTTCTCGGGACTGACTCTGAGCTGGCTGGTCAGAGTTCATGTACTTTGCACATGTAAATAAAGGGTGTGTTGATAAAGGGATACCAGCTTCTGTGCAGTTACTTCAGGACCCAAACTGAGTATCCCTGAGCAGGCTGTTATTACACTGATAGCACTGTTGATGACTGCTTCCATCACTTTACTGATGCTCAAGAGTAGACTTCTAGGAAAGCAATTGTTTGGATGGATTTGATCCTGTTTTTGTGGGTAGGATGTATTGGGAAATCTTCCATATTATCACTGTTGTAGCTGTAGTGAAATAACTTGGCTTGGGTCATGGGTATTTCTGCAACGTGAGTATTCAGCACGATTGCTGAGATTTTATCAGAGCCCACAGCCTTTGAAATCTCCATTGCATTCAGCCATTTCTTGATGTTGTGTTGAGTGATGAGAATTCGCTGAAAACTGGCATCTGGAGACCTCAGAAGGAAACTGAGATAGATCATCCACTTGCTCCTTTTACCTGAAGATGGATGCAAAAGGAAACTATGAAAGGATGATAATAAAATGTGAGGCTGGATGAACACAGCAGGCCCAGCAGCATCTCAGGAGCACAAAAGCTGACGTTTCGGGATGAGTTGGCTATAATAGACTGGGTTACTTTATTGAAAGGCACAAGAGTGGATTAATGATCAAATACATGTGTTGCAACAGTAAAAGTGGTCTAACCATGGCTAACAAAGGAAATTGAGATAGTACTAGATTCAAAGAAGTGTCATAAAGATGCTGGAAAAAATAGCAAGTCTGAAAACTTGAAGTAGTTCAGAGTTTCGAAAAGGAAGATCTGTCCAAAATTCGAGAATTGTTAATGCCAACAAAGAGATGGCAGAGTAACTTGGGTAACTACTTAAGTTTGGTCTTCACAGAAGACCAAACAAATATTTTTTCAGTATTTCTATAAAGCAAGAGCCTAGGTAAAGAGGATTTGATCAAGATTAATATTAGTAAAAATATACTGCTGGAAAAATTAATGGGACTGAAAGCTGAAAATCACTGAAAAACACATGATAATTTACATCTCAGGTTACTAAAGGATAACAAAGTGTGGAGCTGGATGAACATAGCAGGCCAAGCAGCATCTCAGGAACACAAAAGCTGACGTTTCGGGCCTAGACCCTTCATCAGAGAGCTGTCTGTAGAAATAATGCATGTGTTCCAAAATTCTGTAGGTGCTGGAAAATTCCTGACTGATTGGATGGTGGTGAATGTAGTCACACTGTTTATAAAAGAAAGGGGAGAGGAAACCAAGAATTACAAATTGCTTAGCCTAACATAAGTAGTATGGAAAATGTTGGAGACTACTTTGAGAATGTGATAAAAATACACTTAGATAATATTTACATGATCACACAAAGTCAACATGAATTTATGAAAGAGAAATCATGCTTGACAAAAGTACCAGAGCTTTTTTTTTAAGACATAACTAGTAAAACAGATGGGGTGAAATCGTCTATGCAGTAGAATTGGATAAACATCAGAGGTTATTATGCAAAGTAGATTGAGAATTCGTTAGTAGACAGGAATTAGTGCAGGAATATATGCATCACTTTCAGAGTGGTAGGCAGTGACATTTGCAGGATTGCAGGGATCAGTGCCTGGGCCCTGGATATTCAGAATTAAAACTGAAAGAACTGCGGATGCTGTAAATCAGGAACAAAAACAAAATTGCTGGAAAAGCTCAGCAGGTCTGGCAGCATCTGTGAAGGCAAAAACAGAGTTAGCGTTTCGGTCCAGTGACCCTTTCTCAGAATGGATTCTCAGGAAGGGTCCCTGGACCCGAAATGTTAACTCTGTTTTTGCCTTCGCAGATGCTGCCAGACCTGCTGAGCTTTTCGAGAAACTTTGTTTTTGTTCCTAGATATTAGAAATTTTAAAAAGTAATTTGGGTGAAGAAATTAAGTGTACTATCTCCAAATTTAGGAGTAGGGAGGAGTACATAAGATCACTTCAGGGCAATTTGGGCAAGTTGAGTGCTTGTGAAAATGCATGACAGATAAAGCATAACATGGATAAGTGTGATGTTGCCCACTTTGGTAGGAAAAGCAGAAGGGCAGAATACTATTTAAATAGTAGATAGATTAGGAAATGTTGATGTACAAAGGGACCTGGGTGTCCTTGTACATCAAACACTGAAAGCCAACACACAGGTTTATTCAGCAGTTAGGAAGGCAAATAGCATGTTGGCTTTTATTTCTAGAGGGATTTACTACAGGAGCAAGAGAGTCTTTCTGCAGTTGCACAAGGCCTTGATGAGATCACACCGGCCGTACTGTGTTCAGTTTTGTTCTCTGTACCTAAGAATAGCGGGAGTGCAACAAAGGCTCACCAAACCGATACTAGGGATGGCAGGTTTGTTGTATGAGGAGTGATTAGTTTGACAGGCCCATAGTTAGTGGACTTGAGAAGAATGAGAGGGGATCCCACTGAAACAAATAAAATTCCGGCAGGGTGGAGAGACTGGATGTGACGATGACGATCCCCTGGCCAGGGGCTCCAGAACAAGGAGTCAGAGTATCAGGGTTCCTAACAGCCCATTTCTGAAACAGTTAAGGAAAATTATTTTCATTCCGAGGGTGGTAGCCTGTGGAGCTCTCTACCTGAGAAAGCTGCGGAGGTCCCATTGATTTTGTTTGAGAAAGAAGGGAGGGCTCACAACGTGGCATGGTTGTGCACGCTCATGCAACCTTTGCAATCACACTCAATCCTTTTCTGTCTGCAGGACATGACCACCCACAATAGGAGGCATGAGCTGAGAACAACGGAGGGGTGTCAGATTAGGCTGAAGAGCTGGTCAGGGGGCTCATGACCACCCCAGCATAGACGGGTTAAGAAGGACATCTAGAGATGCCAGTGAGGAAGATTGCAATCTGCTTATCCCAAGCATAGGCATTGTCAGGCATTTGTCTCCATAATAAACTGTGCATGCTCACCAGTTAATTGTTTCTTTCCTCCTTTCCAGGTACCAGCAGCCACCAGGAGAGGACGAAGCAGAAGGAAGCATTACTTTCCATCGTTAAGATGATGCCTCCAGACCTGACAGATTTTACTGGCATGAGAGATAAGAGGAGCTGCAGATGCTGGAGAATCCAAGATAACAAAGTGTAGAGTTGGATGAACTCTGATGAAGGGTCTAGGCCCGAAACATCAGCTTTTCTGCTCCTAAGATTTTACTGGCATGGTTGGTCATCTGCACAACGGAGAAACAGATACCCTATTGGATCCACTATCTAGAGTAGGTTTGGCATTACAATTCAGTAAGCACATCACTAAGGTGTTTCCACTGTCCCTTGTGAATGAATGTCTGAGGTCCCTGAAGCTCATAAACCTCGTGTGAAATGAGGTATTTGACTGAGCCCTATGTAGATAATACATCTTTGGCCATAATTCTCACATTGCACTGCAAAGACAGGCAGGGGAACATCAGACAGAGCTGTCCAATCCTCTCACTGGACTTGAGTGTAAGATGGAGGAGCTACATGAGTACTTGGTTGCCTCCATTAAAAAGGATGGCAGCCATCTTTGACACGCAGGTCCTAAAGAACACTCAGTGGCTGCTGGATTATTCTGGAATTGAGAACTATAGCCACGGAAGCACAGCATGGATAATAAGGCAAGGGGAAGTAGCTTCGCTGCATCAAATTTCAATGAGTCTGAGAAATATCAGCAGGTACCCACAAGGCTGAGGTGCAGTCTGGGAGTTTCATGACAGGACACTCCTGAGATGACTTTCCATTCCCCTTCCTCCTGTCCAATGGTCTCCTGACGAAGCAGAAATTAAATTGGGAAATCTCATTTAATTCCAATGAGTTGCTTTTTCAGTAAGATGCTAAATCATGCAGATAAACATTGTGACACCTGCAGCTGGGCTAGTCAATCTTCCTCTTGAGAGAGGACAACTTCATTGTAAAATTTTATCTTGCCAGCAAGGAGTTTATTATTTGGCTCTTGTCCAACTAAGATTGATCAAATGTCATTCCTCACACCTTCTTCCCAGGGAACTGGGTCTGTTAGAAAGAACGAGACCTACAGCATGAAGAATGTCAAGGGAAGCCAGGGAAAAAAGAATTGCGGTCTCATTTATGATGGATTCCCTTACATTTATATAGATTTTGAGCATTGATAATTTAATACATACTTTCTGCAGCAATTGTGAGAAACCCACCAGTTTAATTGTTAGGAATAACTTATAGTTTGTAATAGTTCATTAAATATGAAAGTAAGAAAGCTTTTCAATCATTTCTTTACTGATGAGACGAAATTTGATCAACATTACATGATGCAGTTCTAAATGTTGTAAAAATATCTGATCATCCAAGGTCACAGCAGGCTCAGAACAGGACTCCTGGTTGCAGGATGAGTCTGGGTCCTGCACAGGACCCAGCATTGACGGCCCATTGGTGAAGAGATGGCCCCTAAAGAATGGCGAGTCCTGATTGGTGGGTCTGGTATAGGGGGCAGTGACACAGTAGAGGCGCAGATATCGTTGGTGAATCAGCTCAGGATTCATGGCAGAGGTGGCAGAATAAGGACAGTCTCTCTTTCAGTTATGTCTTTTAAATTCTTTTTTATTCTTAAACTATTCAAAATGGTGCTGGATTGTGGCAACAGTTGAAGTTTTCATCATATTGTTCACTGTAAAATGCAAGTGGCAGTAAATCATTCAATTCAAATCAACTCATAAGATGCAATTTTAAGCTGATTAGTATTGGTGGCTGAGAAGTCCAACTTCCTTATGTAGTAAAGACCTCTGTGAAAAACTAATGTCAAAGTCCATTTAGCATTTAGCATTTAGCACTGAAAGATGAGAGGCTATACCTGCAGCACAATACCAAACCCTAATTAGTAGATTTCGTTTGTTCTTGATAAACTTCGACCTGCAAACAGATTAACTCAAGGGCAGAATGTGATCATTTATCATAAAGACGACCTTTTCATGCATGTGGAACCTTGTCTCTGAAACAGGTGACAGATTTCCAAGATTTTAATCTGCGATCCACACATGTACAGGTTGGTGAATAAGTGATGTTCAATTATAAGGAGAAATATATTATGAGTTACCATGAGATTCTACTTCAAAATATATAAATATAAGGTATCTCTCTTAAAAGGAGATTAAGAAAGTGAGGCCGTTTTAACTCCCCCTCCCATTCTTTAGATGACACGTTCATCATGGGCCTCCTCCAGTGCCACAATGATGCCACCCCAATGTTGCAGGAACAGCAACTCATATTCCGCTTGGGAACCCTGCAGCCCAATGGTATCAATGTGGACTTCACAAGCTTCAAAATCTCCCCTTCCCCCACTGCATCCCAAAATCAGCCCAGCCCGTCCCTGCCTCCCTAACCTGTTCTTCTTCTCACCTATCCCCTTCTCCCACCTCACGCCGCACCTCCATTTCCCACCTACTAACCTCATCCCACCTCCTTGACCTGTCCGTCCTCCCCGGACTGACCTATCCCCTCCCCACCTATACTCTCCTCTCCACCTATCTTCTCCACTATCCATCTTCTGCCCGCCTCCCCCTCTGTCCCTATTTATTTCAGAGCCTTCTCCCCATCCCCCTCTCTGATGAAGGGTCTAGGCCTGAAACGTCATCTTTTGTGCTCCTGAGATGCTGCTTGGCCTGCTGTGTTCATCCAGCTTCACACTTCGTTAACTCGACAAAAGCAACTGGGCCAAGATTACAATTTCAAGATGAGGACTCCATGCTGGGCTGCTGGGATACCAGGTTGAAAGCCTCCACTGAAGAAAGCCTCCACCATGCCAGGCCAAGACCACTATTGGAATACCTGACATCAAATATCAAAGAAGGCCTCCACACCGGGACAAGACCTTCACACCAGGACAAGGCCTCCACATCAGGGCAAGACTTCCACACTGGGACAAGGCCTCCACATCGGGACAAGAGCCCCACATTAGGACAAGGCCAACACATCGGGACAAGAACCCCACATCGGGACAAGAACCCCACATCGGGACAAGAACCCCATATCGGGACAAGGCCTCCACATCGGGACAAGGCCTCCATGCTGGGACAAGGCCTCCACGTTGGGACAAGGCCTCCACATCGGGACAAGAACTTCACGTTGGGACAAGAACCTCACACGGGGACAAGGCCTCCACACCGGGACAAGGCTTCCACACTGGGACAAGGCCTTCACACCACAACGCTTGAAGCTACCTTACAGCTGGGCCAGGCGAAGCCTTCCACAGAAACAGTTAAGAGAGTGTAAGATGAATCTTAATACTATCTATAATAATGGGAAACACTTTAAAAAATCAGTAAAAGAAAAATAAAAGCGGATGGAGTAGATGAGCTCCTGACTGCTCTGCTATCTAGCACCATCTTAGTTTATTAGATGAACATAGAAGGATTATAGGTTTGACCAGATTAGAAGATACTGTTTTAAAATTGGAGGCTATCCTTTTAGGACAAAGATGAAGAGATTTTTCTTCTCTCAGAAAAATGTACAACTTTGGAATTCTCTGTCTCAGAAGGCAATAGAGGTCATTGAACAATATTAAAGCAGATTCTTGATTGCCCAGGGAATAAAAGGTTGTTGGGGTTGATGGAAAAGTGGAATTCAAAACAGAAACTGATCAACCATGATGTTGTCAACGGCAGAACAGGCTCAAGGGGCTGAGTAACCTACTTTAGCTCTCATTTTGTATGTTTGCTTGAAGTCTGTAACCATAACACAGCATATCTGTATGTAGAAACCAAAAGAACTGAGGATACTGTAAGAGAGATAATGGGAACTGCAGATGCTGGAGAATTCCAAGATAATAAAATGTGAGGCTGGATGAACACAGCAGGCCAAGCAGCATCTCAGGAGCACAAAAGCTGACGTTTCGGGCCTAGACCCTTCATCAGAGAGCTGACGTTTCGGGCCTAGGCCCGAAACGTCAGCTTTTGTGCTCCTGAGATGCTGCTTGGCCTGCTGTGTTCATCCAGCCTCACATTTTATTATCGAGGATACTGTAAATCAGGAACAAAAATAAAGTTGCTGGAAAAGCTCAACATGTCTGGCAGCATCTGTGAAGGAGAAAGGAGTGTTAACGTTTCATCTCCGGGCTTCACTGGAACACAGCAGCATGCCTGAGACTGAAATGTTGGCCAGGGAACAGGATGGTGCATTGAAGTGGCAGGCAACAGGTCATTCAGAGTCGATTTTGTGAATAAAAAGTAGATGTTCTGCAAAGGGGTCACCAAGACTATGCTTCGTTTCCCCAGTGTAGAGGAGACCATATTGTGAGCAGCGAATGCAGTAGTCTAGATTCTGGGAAGTACAGGGAGAAGTGTTGCTTCGCCTGGAAGGTATGTTTGGGCCCTTGGATACTGGGGAGGGAGGAGGTAAATGGGCAGGTGTTGCACCTTCACTGGTTACAGGTGATCGTGTTGTAGGGCTTTGGGGAGGTGTTGGCAGTGAAGGATGTGTGAACCAGGGTGTCCCAGAGGGAATGGTCCCTGCAGAAGGCTGGCAAGGGAGGGGAGGGGAAATATGTGCCTGGTGGTGACATCTTGCTGGAGGTAGCAGAAATGGCTTCTGATGGTCTTCCGGACGTGGATGCTGGTGAGATGGTAGGCAAGGACAAGGGGAACCCGATTGCTGTTGTGGGAGGGAAGAGAAGGGGTGAGGGCGGGAGTGAGGGAGATGGGTCGGCCCTGTGTTGAAGGCCCTGTCGACAATAGAGCTGGGGAAACTGTGGTTGAGGAACGAGGTGGAAATTTTGGAGGGTCCCTTGTTGAAGTTGGCCTCATCTGAACATATCCGACGGAGACGGAGGAACTGAGAGAATGGGCTGGAGTCTTTACAGGAAGCAGAGTGTGAAGATGTATAGTACATATAACTGTGAGAGTCAGTGTGTTTGTAGTGGATATTAGTGGCCAGTCTATCCCCAGAAACGGAAACAAAAATGTTGAGGAAGGGAAGGGAGGAGTCAGAGATAGACCAGGTGATAGTGAGGGCAGGTTGGAAATTGGAGGCAAAATTGATAACAGTTTTCCAATTCCAGATGAGAGAGGGAAGAAGCACCGACGATATCATTGATGTATCGGAGAAAGAGTTGTGGGTGGGGGCCGGAATAGGACTGGAACAAGGAATCTTCCATGTACCCCATGAAGAGACAGGTATAACTAGGGCCCATGTGGGTACCCATGGCAACCCCTCTTACCTGAAGAAAATGAGAGGAATTGAAAGAGAAGTTGTTGAGGGTGAGGACGAGCTCAGCCAAGTGGAGGAGGGTGGTGGTGGTTGGAGATTGTTCAGGCCTTTGCTCCAGGAAGAAGCAGAGAGCCCTATGACTCTCCAGGTGGGGAATGGATGTGTAAAGGGATTGCACATCCATGGTAAAGAGGAGGTGGCTGAAGCCAGTAAACTGGAAGCTTTGAAACCGGTGTAAGGCATCAGATGAATCATTGATGTATGTGGATAGGGATTGGACCAGCGGGGAGAAGACTGAGTCCAGGAAGGAAGAGATGAGTTCTGTGGGGCATGAGCAGGCTGAAACAATGGGTCTGCCTGGGCAGTCCTGTTTGTGGATTTTGGGCAGGAGGTAGAAACAAGCTGTGCAGGGTTCGGGGAACCGTTAGCTTGGGAGCAGCAGCGGGGAGATCACTTGATGAAATGAGATCCATAACTGTAGTGAATAAAATGGCTCGATGTGCCATGGTGGTGTCATGGTCCAGGAGAAGATAGGCGGAGGTATTTGAGAGCTGGCGCTCAGCCTCTGTAAGGTAGAGATCAGTACGCCAGACTACAACAGCACCACCCTTATCGACAGGCTTAATAACAAAGTCAGGGTGAGATCTGAGTGCATGGAGGGCAACCACTCCGTAGTTCCACTTCATCCTCCGGCTCATTCGTCATGCTATCAAGAAACTTTTTCTTTTCCTTTCAGATACAACAATTCAAAAATACGAATGGCTCCCTGGAACCTTCATCTCCCCACCTCCTCTCTGACTCTATCCCTCCCCCAAAACTCCCCATCTCCCGTTGGGTATTCACCATCCCTCCTAAGCTTCCGCTCTCCCATTCTGAACGCTCTGTACTCAGCCAAGGCGTCTGCTTTATCCCTCTCCATTCCCACCTTAACGAATTCCGGGCATGACATGGCGCTGAATTATCCTTCCGCCGTCTTCGCCTCTGTGCTCATTTCTTTGGACAAGAGTCCACTCCCCATCCCTTTGCCCAACTGCAACACTGTCGCTCCACCTTTTACCTGCACGCAATCTGTTCACTGAGAAATGTCGACGTGACATCAGTCGCCTCAATTTCACTGCCCCTCCCAACAATCCAACCTATCTCCTTCCGAACCCCCTGCACTCTACGCACTCAGATCCAACCCTAACTCTGTCCAAGATGTTCGGTCAGTTTTATAATAATCATCTTTCTAAAAAATACGTGTACACCTTGCACATACTAATACTTTTGCAGATATCTCCTAGAAATAGTTCATAGCGTTGTTGGATTTCCTTGTATGTTTCATTTTCTTCCAAAATTTGAAAGTTTTGACCATTTGCATTGCCAGACCTACATCTCTGTCCACAAACTCCTGAATGAGCTGGGAAGATTCTACAGAAGCTCAATGAAAAGTGTCTTTTCACAAGACACATGGAAACAGGCCACTTGGCCCAACGAGTCCATATCAACTCAATGATAAGTATCCCACCCAGACTCACCTCCTTACCCTGTATTTCCCATGGCTAGTCCACATAATATTTTTAGATTCTTTTTAGATTAGATTACAGTGTGGAAACAGGCCCTTCGGCCCAACATGTCCACACTGACCCTTGCAGCATCCCACCCAGACCCATCCCCCTATAACCCACACAGCTCTGAGCACTATAGGCAATTTAGCATGGCTGATCCACCTATCCTGCACATCTTTGGACTGTGGGAGGAAACCGGAGCACCCGGAGGAAACCCACGCAGACACAGGGAGAATGTGCAAACTCCACACAGACAGTCGCCCGAGGCTGGAATCAAACCCGGGTCCTTGGCGCTGTGAGGCTGCAGTGCTAACCATTGAGCCACCGTGCCACCAGGATATACACATCCTGGGACACTATGGGCAACTTAGCATGGCCAACCTACCTAACCTGCAAATCTTTAGGCTGTGGCTGGAAACTAGCATACCAAAGTCACTCAAGGCTGGGATTGAACCTAAGCCCCTAGCAGTGTGAGGCAGTAGCGCTGAGCCACACTGACTGAACAGAGGAGCACTGTATTTGTGTAGGGCTGCTTCCAGCATTGATACAATTGATGGTAGCAAGTAGCCCATGGCTATAATAAATTTAAGTGAGTCTGTGTAGCTAAGACGCTATGTAAATGATTTTTGTTTTTTCTAAAGTATTAGTTCAGCAGTTTTAGATTATAACCACTGCACATTTTTTTTCTTCTTGCAGAAACTGGTAGTCAGTTTGTTATTGTCATCTCCATATCCTGTAGCACCGTCTGTTATCTCTTTATTTATACAATTACTCGCTCTGTTTACTTTGCACCATCATTTAATTTGTTGTGTAATCTTTCCACACTGTCACAAACTTTCTTTTTGCTTCCCTCACCTATATCTTTCCATGCTTCTGAACTTGCTTAAAACCTATGACAAATGCAACTTCTTCTCGAGCTCTGATGAAAGATCAACAATCTGAAAAGCTAACTCCCAATGTTAAACCCAATTCTCCTTTCAGTGGTGCTGCCAGCTGCCTGACTGCTTTCTGCTTTTACCATAGATCTGACTTCTTTTGTGTTTTATTTCAGTTAGATAAAGTCAATTGAATCTTTACAATTTTCTTAAATTTTCTGTTTGGTTCTCTGAGGCTTCTTCACATTTTTTGTTTAGTTTCTTATGCTGTAGATTTATGACTTTTTTTTAAAATTGAAATTTGCTTGAATTTTCAACAAGTCATGCTTGAAAGCAAAAAAGGAAGAAACAATTTGTTAAAGGTAGAAGCCATGATGTAGGGTTGCTTGTGTTGGACTGGGGTGGACAAGGTCAGAAATCACATGACACCAGGTTATAGTCCAACAGCTTTATTTGAAAACATAAGCTTTCGGAGCCTCAAAACTTGTGTTTTCAATTAAGCCTGTTGGACTATAACCTTGTGTCATGTGATTTCTGACCTTGAAGGTAGAAGACAGTTAACTTGGATTTATGGAACGACACCACCTCCTGGTGGTATGAAGAAGGAATACAATGTTAAACTTCAATTTTACAAAATAAAACTATTGACGAAAGCAATTAAAAGTAAAGTTACTCTATTAAATTTATTCAAGATTTGATAATTTAAATTCTTTTTTATATACAAACTTGAATGCTGAACATATTTATTCATGAAGATTAATTAGAGGGTTAGAAATCACACAACACCAAGTTATATAACCCAACAGGTTTATTTGCAGATAACAAAATGTGGAGGTGGATGAACACAGCAGGCCAAGCAGCATCTTAGGAGCACACACGAGCTTTTGGAGCACTGCTTCATTGTTGAGTGCTCAGGTGAAGAAGGAGGGAGGCTCCAAAAGCTCGAGTTTACAAATAAACCTGTTGAAATATAACCTGGTGTCGTGTGATTTCTGACCTTGTCCATCCCAGTCCGACAACCGTACCTCCACAATTAGAAGGTTAGTATTAGGAGGGCTGAAACATTTTGATAGAATAAATCCTCGGGCCCCCCTGCAGCTTTCTTATATTGTTAATTTACATCAGTAGTTCTATCAGTAACAGGGAAATGGGTTGGTGTAATAAGATGCCCTCTTGCTAATGTATTTTTAAATTAAATTTTCAAGAATTTAATGCTAATACATTTTCATTTTGGGGAGTCTTGTTGACAATGTATGTAGGTGGATGTTGGATATAATCAGACTGGTAATTTTTTTTCAGTATTCACTCAAGGGATGCAAGTGAGAGTGGCTAGATCAGCATTTATTGCCCATCCCTAATTATCCAGAGGGCAGTTAAGAGTCAACCACATTGCTGTGGGTCTGGAGCTACATGTAGGCCAGACCAGGCAAAGATGACAGACTTCCCTTCCTAAAGGGCATTAATGAACCAGATGGGTTTTTCTGGCAATTGACAATGTTTTCACCGTTAGACCCTTAATTCCAGATTGTTAGTGAGATGTAAGAACAATGTTTAATGGATATGTCGGTAGGGAGGAGAATTACTTTTCTATGGGTCAACCAGGATAGGAGCCTGTGCCTATTACAGCTCACCTTACCTCATAAAGTCACAATTGTCTCACAGTTATTGAGGCCAAAAAATGGCATGGGCTGGTATCGAAACCCCATTGAAGAAAAGGTCAACAGACACTCTGTAAAAAAATGAGAACAAAGTATAGGTGGGCCTACATTATGGAGTACCCAAGGGGAAGAACACTCATTCCAATGGATAGAGCACAGAATCCCCACAGTGTGGATACAGGCCATTTAGCTTATCAAGTCCACACTGAACCTCCAAAGGACATTCCACCTAGAACTACTCCTGCATTTCCCATGGCTAACACACCTAGCTTACACGTCCCTGAACACTATGGGCAATTTAGCACGGCCAATCCACCTAACTCATACGTCTTTAAGCTGTGGGAAGAAACTCAAGCACCCAACAGAAACTCACACAGACACAGACAGATGTCCAAGACTGGAATCAAACCCAAGTCCCTGGCACTGTGAGGCAGCAGTGTTAACCACTGCGCCACCGAGTAACCCAAATGCATAAAGCCTTACAAGCAGAGACACAAATAAACAAAGCCTTAACAGTTGCAAACAAAGTGGTGGGGTTAACTACAAAAGGCATAGCAATCAGAAATAGGCAAGTTATACCAAACTTAGGGAAGCTCAGTTATCCAAGTCTTCGGGTACTGTGTATGTTTCTGGTCTTCACAAGTAAAGCTATAAGATGCATTGGAGAAAGTGTTGAGAAGCTTTACAAGGATGACGTTCAAATGGCTAAGGTACAATATTAAGAAAAGCTGAACAAACAAAGTAAGTAATGTAGATATTTGATAGGGTGGATGAAAGGAAGGTTTTCACACTTATAGAGGAGTCCAAATCTAGAGGCTGTATATATACAATAGTATCATGGGTCAGAATCTTCCCAGCCCCAAGGGATATTCATAGAATTCCTAAAGTGTGGAAACAGGCCCTTCGGCCCAATATGTCCACACTGAATCTCAGTGCATCTCACCCAGACCCATCCCCCTATAAGCCACCTAATCTACTCATCCCTAAACACTACGGAAATTTAGTATGGTCAATCCACCTAACCTGCACATCTTTGGATTGTGGGAGGAAACCGGAGAACCCAGAGGAAACCCACGCAGGCATGGGGAGAATGTGCACATTCCACACACACGGTCACCCAAGGGTGGAATCAAACCCAGGCCCCTGGAGCTGACGTGTGTCCATGAAGAGAAATATGGAAATCGCATGAGATGGTCAGCAAGAAGCTTTTTACTGTCAAGAGCAAAAATTCACATTTTCCAATCACGTGTTCAATGGTGAGCCAAGATTGTCACCAGCAAGTGGCAAGAGATGTATTTGCATGCACTAGCTTGCATTAATACCTCACTAGTACTTTGTTAATTGGGCACTTTCACTGTACGGGTTGAACTCATCCATAATCATATCACTGTGCATGTGAAATGCATGCAGTGTCCGACAGGATGGGATGCAAATCCTGGCCACGTGCAAACTTGACCTTGTCATTTGTCATTGCAAATTGAAGATAGACATCTCTGTGAAGTAGAAATAATTAAAGTTGACCTTAGGAGAGGCCTTTGGTGGCCACAAAGCTATGCAATGTTTCAGGCTGTACAGGGGCATGGAACTGATTCCTCTCACTTTGAACTGCAAGTATTTGTCAACATGTTCTTATATGCAATGATGCTTTTCTTTGCCACATTTCTGCTGCTGCATTTATCAGAATAAGGTTGTACATTAAAGTTTAATGTTGAAATTTTCCATAGCCCTCCTAGTCAGAGTAGTCCATATCCCACTGCTCCTACAGCAATGTGGTAGATACTTAACCACCCTCTGGGCAATAAATACTGGTCTGGCCATGATGCCCAGATCCTACGAAACATTTGAAAAAAACAATCTCGGGATTACTTCTGGAGCCATGATCAAATTGGCGCAGGATCTACAGATTAAAGAGGCAAATGTGTGGCTCAAAAATTGGTGTGAGAGAAATCGGTTGATTTCATGGGATATTGGCATGAAGGAAGGCACTGTTCTGAAAGGATGGAGGCCAGCTGAATCATGCCAGAACCAGAGTCCTGGTGAATCGCATAACTAGGGCTATGGATAGGGCTCCAAACTAACTAGATGGTGGGGAGTGGGTTCAATTACATGGAAAATTATGGAATAAATTGAAGAGGGCTAAGGGCTCAGCTGAGGTTATTAAAGTTTCCAGAACAAGTAATCAGACAGAGGATACAGAAAGGCTCAGGAATCTAATATCAGGCACAGCAGATGAGGAGACAACTCTGAGAAGGGAGGATTGACCCCCACATATTGGATTGGTAAATGGCATCAGTTCAATTGACTGCAAAATCTCAAACATATTCACTTAACAAATAAATTATAACTCACTGTTA
The DNA here is from genome assembly GCF_030684315.1 of Stegostoma tigrinum. Lineage (NCBI taxonomy): Eukaryota > Metazoa > Chordata > Chondrichthyes > Orectolobiformes > Stegostomatidae > Stegostoma > Stegostoma tigrinum. The sequence continues at coordinate 67,664,244 of NC_081354.1, forward strand.
CAATTGATTGCCTCTTGGAATCCTCAAGGTTGCAAATCATGTGGCCCTTGGTTTATTAGCATATTCAGCTCCAAAGCTTTTTAACACAATTGTTGTAGCTGGCTCAAAAGTGTAAATTGCTGGGCTAATCAGTGGGTCTAGCGGCATCTGTGGGGAGACAAATCAGAATAAACATTTTGAGTCTGGTGACTCTTCTTTAAAATTCAACATTTTATTTTGGTTTGATTGTTTTATTTTAATTGTGGTTGTTCTGACTGAGGCTGTCTAAAGGCTTTGCTACTTACCTGGCAGGTTAAGGTTGTTGCTGATCGCTTCTCCTTTTGGAAATGCAGCTGTGGAAAATGTCATTTTCCTTCAAAGATTCCCAGTTTGCGGGAACGTAAACCTGTGCCTGTCTATCTGTCTGTCTTTGGGAGGTGATGGCCACGTGGTATTATCGCTGGACTGTTAATCCAGAGACCGAGATAATGTTCTGGGGACCTGGGTTCAAATCCCACCAAGGCAGATGGTGGAATTTGAATTCAATAAGTATCTCGAACTGAGAGTCTGATGATGACCATAAATCCATTGTCAATTGTTGGAAAAACCCATCTGGTTCATTAATGCCCTTTAGGGAAGGAAACTGCCATCCTTACCTGGTCTGGCCTACATGTGACTCCAGACCCACAGCAATGGGGTTGACTTGTAACTGCCCTCTGGGCAATTAGGGATGGGCAATAAGTGCTGCCTGGCTAGCAACGCCATCATTCCATGAATGAATTTTTAAAAGTGTGTGCGTGTGTATGGACACAGTAAAGCTCAACAAATAAAAGCCAAAAGAACTGCGGATGCTCTAAAACTGGAAAAAAAACAGAGCTTGCTGGAAAAACTCAGCAGGTCTGGCAGCACCTGTGAAGAAAATATCAGAGTTAACATTTTGGATCTGGTGACTCTTCCTCAGAATAGTCCAACAGTCCTGAAGAAGGGCCACTGGACCTGAAACGTTAACTCTGATGTTTTCTTCACAGACGCTGCCGGACCCACAAAGCTAAACAAATGTGGTGCCACCTTAGATGGAGATAGACAGATAGAGGGGAGACAGAGAGAGAGAGAGATACAGAGAGAGAGATAGAGAAAGAGTAAACAGCTGCTGTCTCTCCAAGCCTCTCGCGGGTGATGCAGGAACATGCCTGGCCTCTATCTAAATGCCAGCAGAAGTTCAAAATGCTGTTGCACATTTTATATATGAAGAAATAGCTTATGATTAGTTCATGTCTGTGCAGTCACCTGAAGAAAATCAAGGTCTTTTGTCTTTGCAATTAGCTTCTGAGTGGATATTCTCCACAGTTGAACACTGTGAATATCTCCTTTTTGATAAGAGAGAAAGAAAGCCGTTCGTACATTTCCAGGGGGATTATTGTTTCTGGGAGGTTCTTGATTCAAATGGAGTAGAATGTGAGCTACATTGTAATGCAAATTACGTCTGTTTTCTGTTTCAGACTGTTTAAAGACTGGCTTCTTTTTAAAAATGACGAGTAGTGATGAATTTAAAAAAATAATATTTGACGTATGTTATCGTGGATATAGCTGATCTAATTCAGCCACTCGCTTTGGGTAAGGCATTGTGATGTTGAGGGTGATGATTCAATGATGATGTTTTTAATAAGGTTATATCTTACTTAAGGACAATATTAACAGAATGAAAGTGGTTCTTACCAATGACACCGAAGACCTAATGCTTATGGCCGCCTCTGACAGATGCTGCCTGGAGCAAGAGTGTGCTCTGTATGTCTGCCAGTGGAAAACTGTCTCCTTCTCAAGCTCTTCAGAGAAACAGCGATACATGTGGGTTGTGTGTTGAGCTGCTCCTTGAAGCATATCCTGTCTTTCAGGGATGATCAATGATTGGACTCAAAAGACCAAAAGCAGTTTATCAAATGCATTGCAAGCTGCAGTACTGTTCACACATCCAATGATCACTGAAGGCCATGGGTGTGAAATCCTGGCTTCCTATTGGTGTTCATGACATAGTGGGCATGGTTTGAGCAGGCACCTTCTCTTCTGGCAAATATGTGCAAGGTCCAGCATCTCAAGGCATGTTTGTGCGCTGACTCCATACATTATATGATCACAGTTGCAGTCATGTTGATGGCACTGACTCTCAGTATGTCCTGTTTTCTTCATTGGGGATAGGCACTTCCTCAAAGAAATGTGCCTCACTACAGACTGGTTGATGTAATTTGTGACATTTCAAGAGTCTGGGAGAAGTTAATCTGAATTAGAAAGTTTCTGGTGATGACCCCCTTCCTGTAAACATTCAGCAACAGCTGCATGGCTGTGCCTCACTGTTGGTTCACCCATTGCTACCCACTTCTTCCTCCTCTGTGTAGGGCCCATGGCCATGGACAACACCTCATCCTCCTGTTCCACATCATCTCCCTCATCATCTTTTCCCTCAGCTGCTATAGGTTAGGCCCTGCTTCTGAAAAGTGACATGCCTTTCCTCTGCACCATATTGCGCAGCGTGCAACACACAGTGACTGTGCTGGAGAAACCTACAGGATAATACCAGTGAGTTCCCGAAGAATGTTCTAAGCACCTAAATTGCACCTTCAAGGTGCCAGTAGCCTGCTCTATTGTACTGTGAGTCAGCGTACATCATTGTTGTAGAGACTTTCGGGTTCTACTCGCAGGAGTTTATCAGTCACCTCTTCCAGAAACAAAAATTGACTTGTTTTGGTGTCTGAAAAAGCTGAGCAAGTTGCAAATTCCTCAGGAGAAAGGAGTCATGGCAGCTTTCAGGATGCAATGCATATTGATACAGGAACAGCTTGGCATGGCCATATTCAGAGAGTAGATGGATTTCCTGTTTATGAAGGTGTAAGCTTGATGATTAGATGCCCTTTTGTTAGACTGGGACAGCATACCAAGTGAAAGCATAGGTGCCAATGCTGCATTCATGACTTGTAGGCATATGATATTACTTTGGAAAGACATGAACACACTTGCAGCCTTAATATTCCAATGAGGAAAGCAATTATGCAACTATAGAGATAGCCTCCAACCTCATCGTTCCCTAAACCCACACCGCCCATTTCTATATCTTTCCAAAATCCACAAACCCAGCCGCCCCGGCCAACCCATTGTCTCTGCCTGACACTTCCCCAATGAACTCATCTCCACTTACCTTGACTCCCCACCTACATCCGGGGCAATGCCCATGCCCTCCACCTCCTCCAGGACTTCCAGTTCCCTGGCCCCCACTGCCTTATCTTCACTATGGACATCCAGTCCCAATACACCTACATTCCCCATGCTTCTTCCTGTCCCGCAGGTCTGACCAGTCCCCCTCCACTGACACCCTCATCTGCTTATCCAAACTCATCCTCACCCTCAACAACTTCTCCTTCACTCCTCGCACTTCCTACAGACTGAGGGGGTGGCCATGGGAACCCAATGAGCCCAAGCTATGCCTGCTTCTTTTTAGGTTACGTGGAACAGTCCCTCTTCCGCTGCTACACTGGCCCCATCCCCCACACCTTCCTCCGCTACATCAATAGCTGTATTGGCACTGCCTTATGCTCCCACAAGGAGCTTGAATAGTTCATCAACTTTACCAACACCATTCAACCCAACCTCAAATTCATCTGGATCATCTCCGATACTTCCATCTCTGTTTCCAATTCTGATGACCACCTCAAAACTATTTCAAGCCCACCAACTCCCACAGCGACCTAGGCTACACCTCCTTTTATCCACACTCCAGGAAGAATGTGATCCCCTACTCCCAAACTCTCCACGTCTGCCGCATCTGGTCCCAAGATGGAGCGTTCCACTCCCGCACCTCCCAGATGTCCTCTTATTACAAGGACCGCAATGTGCCCCCTCTGGTGAGACCAAGCAGAGGCTTGGAGACCATTTTGTAGAGCATCTGTACACAACAAATGACAACACCCTCCGGTCTCCAAACATTTTAATTCCCCTTCCCACTCCCTGGGTGACATATCCATCCTGGGCATCCTCCAGTATCACAATGACACCACCCGCAAACCGGAGGAGCAGCACCTCATATTCTGCCTTGGGCTCCTACAGCCCAATTGCCTAAATGTGGACTTTATCAGTTCCAAAACCTCCCCACCTCCGATCTCATCCCATGACCAACCCTCCCTTTCATCCCTGTCTCCTTGACCTGATACAACCTGTCCAGCTTCTCTCCCACCTATCCACTCCTCCAACCTCACTGACCAATCCCTATCTTCACTCACCAATCTCCATCCCACTTACCTTTCCCCAGCCCCATCCTCCCTCTCTTTATTTATTTCCCAGCTCCCTTCCCCTCCCCATTTTTGAAGAAGGATCCCGACCCAAAATTTCAACATTCCTGCTCCTTTGATGCTGCCTGGCCTGCTGTGTTCCTCCAGCTCCACACTGCGTTATCTCATGCAAGTTTCGACATGTCTGCTGACACATTGATGTTTCATTGTGTAAATTGGAAACTCCTCACTCAGAAGAAAGTCCTGTCAGTTGACTTTTGCTGAGGAGCTATCTGTAAGAGAACCTCCTGAACTCTTGTGAAAGGTAGTTCCCAAGAGTCTCTACAGCTGAAATGCCTGTTGTTCAAACTGGATTAGAAAATACTATTAACATCCATCTCAACCAAATGACTGTGGACTGGGTTTTGCTGTTTGTGTTAGGTTGAAGCAGGTAGAATGGGAACTGAGTGGTTGCCTCAACTCAGTGAATCAAGGGTTTGATGGTCAACTAGCAGCTGCCAGGCTGGAGGGCTACCAATTAAAATTGCAAAGGGGTCTCTGTGCCTAACTGGGGTTCCAGGCTAGATCGTCAAGTGGGAAAGAGTCTATCACAAGCAGGAAGGTGGCCATAGCTACAAAAGTAATGGTCTCCTTCCTATCTCGTGTTTTCTTATGTCAGGCTCAAACATTGAGGTGCAGCCACCTGCACTAACAGACTCTGCAGCCACTGTCCGGGTAGCAAGGTGCTTTATCTCACCCTTCAAGCTAGTGTTGCCAACCACACATTGCAATGCCTGTCAGGGGGATCTCAGACTGTGGGTGTTTGCGCATTCAGTGTCCCTAAGGCGGCTTACTCTTCGTATCCAAGTAAAGCTCTTCAGCTCCTTGTAAACCATTAAACCCCTTCTGTTAAATCTGTACATAGCAGGTTGCAAAATACAACTTTCCAGTGTAATGTCTCAGGCCTCTCTCTTGTCACATGGTCGTTCACTCCTACTGAAAGCAGAATCATGGATCAGTACTGTCATTGCGATTTACATGAATCTGATTGTACGTATTTTATAATCAGAGATATTATCACATACCTCCAGTGCAGGTGGGATTTGAACCCAGGCCTCCATAATCCAGAGGTAGGGACTGTAACATTGTGTCCACCTCACCATCCTGTCACCCAACCCCACTAAATTTTATCTTTACTTGCTCTGCAACACTTAAGTGGCTTACTTTTACTGACTTACACTGCTTTGTAACCAATAATATCATTATGAAGATCATTGTCATTATTAACATCATCACTGTTATCACCATTAGAATACATCCCTCTGCCCAAAATCCAAACTTTATAAGTCAAACTCTGACTGTTCTGGTTTGCTTGAGTTCAACACTAGGTGATGATGTTGTACTGTTTCTGGAACGGTTGTACTGTTCTGCACATTGTTTAAGTATGGCTGTCCAAATTCTTTGGTAATTTTACTTGATCACACTTCTTGGTTCGATTCAGATCAGCATATTCTGTTGAGATTTTCCAGCAATTTCTGGTTTTTCAGATCTATTCTTGATTCTTCTCAATGCCTTTTCAAGTGTTGTGACAATATAAGAGCTCAGTTGATCAGTTTTTCTGTTGACTTTAGCTTCTGATTTCGCATCTATTAACCCAAAGTCTGTCCTGGCTTTAAGGTTGGCAGAATTTTCACTGTCCAATTTGAATTGTGGTAATTTTGTTACTTTTGCTCCCACTTCAACCCATCTTAAATAATAGTCAGTCTGGACAAAACACATCTTCATTTTAAAATCAGACAAATTCATTGTGAGTCTTTTCCACTGTTTTCCCAGAAAGCTGCGGTGAAATAGTCTGATCTGTAAGCATTTGGCCATATATGGTGCAGAATTATCATGATACATGTAATCCTATATGTCTTTGCAATGTGTGATCCCCACACTGATTACTCTTGCTCTGTACATTATGATACCCAAATGTTCCTGTGGAGTCTCTGTAGGATGACTCTTTGTATCAATTAGGATGTAAAACTTGCTAAGTTCCTACATCAATACATCTTCTACTATTGCCAACTGTTGTTTCTGCTAATAATATGTTTTCAGCAAAAGCTCTGCTGCTTTATATTTAGGTCATCCTTGCAGACAGAGTTATCTGAACTTTGTGCACTCCTTGACAAATTTTTAAATGGTACAAATTTGTTTGAGTTTGCCCCTTTATTGGTAAAGTATTGGTTATAGCTATAGAATGAGGCAACTTCAAAAAGGATAAGTTGTTATTCTGCTCAATCCATTTTTGCCCTCAAGAGTATATCCACCATTATTTGTGCCTTTCCTGGAATTCACTACTGCTGGCTTATCTTCAAATGCTCTCGTACAGATTTGATAAATCTGGTTAAGTGGGATAAACATTCCCATTTGGCTCACCATGCCTCAGAAGAGCTGTACATCATTTATGCATTCATGGAACAGAAGCATTAGAATCTCTACAGTGTGGAAGGAGACCATTCAGTAATTCAAGTCTACACTGATGCTCTGAAGAGCATCTCAGCCCCCATGCTAAACCTATAACCTTGCATGGTTAATCCACCTGCCCTGTATATCCCTGGACACTGTGGGTAATTTAGCATGGCCAATCCAACTAACCTGCACACTTTGAACTTGAACCTACACAGACACAGGGAGAATGTGCAAACTCCACACAGACAGTCTCCCAAGATGGAGTTGTTCCTGGGATCCTAGCGCCGTGAGGGAATGTTGCTAACCACTGATCCACTGTGCCACCCCTTTAAAGCAAAACAAATCCAACTCAGTGTTGGGAATTCATTGAATTCACATGATGCCTTGTAATTTAATAATGAGGCTGAGAAATAGAATCATCGATGTGGAGACTTTCTCATATGGTGTAAGGCCTGCATTCTGCAGTGCCTTTAACAGGTTCATGATTCTCTGGTCATCCTTCTTTGGTTTACACTACATTCAAATATCATCCAAATGACCATTGGCTCTCTGTTTCCATTCCAGGATTCTAAACATTCTCTTCTGGAAAATCTCTGGTGCAGACGACATGTCAAATGGTAGACCATTGAAGCAATAGTGCCTGGAGGGTATAATAATGGTGGTCAGCAAACTTGACTCTCAGTCAAAGGCCATCTGCAGAGCAGTTGTATCTGGTTTTGTGAAAAATTTCCTTGGTGCCAATTTTGCCATGTTACTGTCAACACATGAAATTGGTTGTATTTCTGTTCCCACTCATTTGTTTAGCTGATTGGAATCCACACACAATCTTTTTGCCATGGGAACAGTTACTAGCTGTAAGTGCAGTGTTTTCGTTCTTTCACTGACCATATGACTTTGCTTTCAATTATGCTGTCTGTGTGAGATTTTACTTTTTGTATCAGGGGTGTACAAGCAGATGAGTTTAACATCTTGTTGCAGAGTAATGTGATACCCCTGCTTCAATTTGCTTAAACCTTTGAGTAGCTTTGAAGATTCTTGAGGCCTTTCTCTCCTGTATTCAATGTGATATATCACCCTCTCTCAGACACCCAGTGAAATAGATGCATTTCTGCTCAACAATGTGGTATCCTGACTCCTCAGTATAAACATTTCACACTCTATGACTAAGCTTTGTCAACACCCCCGAAGATCTATTTTTCTTGGCCCATGAAGTTTTATATTAGCTGGTCTTAGCATCACAGAGTTCCACCATTGCAATTATTGAACCATCCTCTCCTGTGTCAAGTTTAAATTCTGTTCAAACCCTTGTAATTTCAAGGTAATTGGCCAGAACAGATTTTGATTATCAAGCCACACTCTACTCATGAACCATAAATTTTTGATCCCTTTGGGTTTGATATGCTTGCAAATCTGACCCGGTGAAGGCAATACTAGAAAGTTTCAACAGCAAAATTCTAGATCTTTACCACCAAGCGAAGACTCCACACTATAATGACCCACTGAAAGGAAAAAAAATTCTCATCTCTTCAGCGTTAAAGGGTGAACATATCATTCTCAAATGGCATCCCCTAGTTTTATTCTCACCCACAAAATGCAACATGTTCCAAGCACATACTCTTATCTGGTCCCCTGAAAATGTTGTGTTTCAATAAGATCACCCTTCATTCTTCTAAATGGGTTTCAATGAAATCTGTTCAACCTTTTGTCATAAAATAAGGCGTTTATCCTGGGAAGACATCGAATGTACCTTCTATGAACTGTTTCTAATGCATTTACATCCTTTCTTAAATAAGATTACCGAAATTGTACATTGTTCTTCACATGAGAAATAAATATAACTGTAGCAAAACATCCTTATCTTTTACATTCCACTCTCCTTCCAATTAATGCAACATTCCATTTGACATTTTTTAAATGACTTAATGAGTCTGAATATTTGCTTGATATGATTCATGTAGGACACACAAATCCCACAGTGCTACCATGTCCTGTAATTTCTCTCCATTTAGCTGGTTTACTGCTTTTCTGTTCTTTCAAAATGATCAAATTCACACTTAGCCACATTTCGAGGCCATTTGCCAATTTTATGCAGACTCTGTTAAGCTGCTTATATCCCTGCAATCTCTTTATAAATCACATAAAATTTCTGCAGAAATCCTAAGTGTCTGGGTCAAAAAACATTCACTTGTTCTCCTTTTTCACCACTTTCTACTTCTGCACAAAGTCTCTGCAATGGGGTTTAAACCTACAACTTTATATCCCAGATGTGGGAGTGTTAAATTTAAACAAGTTGAGACTTCAAGTAAAGCCTTGAGAACATAAGTAAACATCCAAACATTTGTAGCCTCTATGAAGCACCATTATGAGCAAATGAATTTAACGACCGTTATTCGAAGGATAAGCTAAAGGAACACTTGTGCAATGATACATTAATTAGAAACAGCCCAAACACATTATACAGGAAGGGCAAGCATGATGACTCTGAGGATGCTGCAGATTTGTTGCTAATTGAGTTTTAAACAAAGTTCTACATAAAAGTTTTTCCAATTGAATTAAAGATCACAGGAATTAAAACGAGAACTTGGTATGAGATAAGAATCTAGTTAATACATAAAAATGGATAAGTTCATTGGAAACATCGAAGCACTTGGGGCTAATGGGTGGGGCTTTTCCAGTGGATAACAGGCATTTAGACATTTCTGCTGCTGTCAGATAATTGTAGAAGGATTTACTTCAGGGTGAAATGTAGTTTTTAAAAATGAGAGATGGAGCCAAAAGATTAAATACTGTGATAAAAGGAAGGAAAATAAAACATCATGTGGAAGATATTAAGTAAGTGAGGATCATTGACATAATTCAGAACTGCACCACAGCAACAGAGAGGGTCTGTTATGTCTACAAACCAAAATTAAACAGTGGGATGAAGTAACAATATATGGTGAAACAGATAGAGAGCAATTGTTCACGGAGAAAGGCAGTGGTGGGGTTGGGGGCACGGGGTGGGGGGGGTGGCGTGAGGGAAAATTAATAGTAAGCATTCAGAAGTATCTCTGTTATGCTCAGATGTGGTTAAAACTTCCTTTGATATGCTAGCTTGTATTGAAGACAAGATTATTATCTTGACGTTGGAGTAGTGGACTATAAAATTTTTTGATTAGTAAAAAATTCGATCTGAAATGATGGTAACTCAGACAACAATTAATTCATATATGTCATATCTCCAGAAGGGTTCAAATCAGTGCTAAATAGCATGAATTTTCAACAATTTGGGAGCATTTACTTCCCATGGATTTAACATTACCCTGTGTTGTTTTCCTAACATTGTGAGGAATCAAATTAACTTATTTCTAATTGCATAAGTGTGACTGTGCTGGAATCAGCAAAAGCTCTGTGCATTGTAACCGCAGTATGGAAGATGCAGTATGCAGCATGGACCAAGCATTATAAGTGTCAAAGCAAATATTACAAAATCAAGGAAAATGTATTGTACTATTAGGGTTAGAAATGATTAAGATTATGTTTTATACCTTCTAAACTTTCAAATCCATGACTGCTTTAATCTAGAAGGACAAAGGCAGCAGATATATGGGTGCACTAGCACCTGTAAGTTCACTACAAGCCACTCACCATCCTGACTCGAAAATGTATCACCCTTTCTTCACTGTCCCGGGATCAAAATCCTGGAAATCTTGCAAAAACGCTGGCCCAGCCAGTGATGTCATGTCCCAAGAGTGAATTAAAAATAATTGAGGGAAATTTACAATGATGACAATTACTTGAAATATTAGTGGCTATCTTAAGAAGGAAGATGATAATTGGGCCAATTTTTCTATGTCCCCTTTGCCAGGGCATTAGAATGGCAAGGCACATCAATGGTACATTCTACCTGTAACACCTCAACCATATGTTTATCCATGTTCAGGCCATTTTAATAGACTGCTTGCATCCATATTATGTTGGGCAGCATCCATCCTGGCTAGTTCCTAGAAGCTATAATGTGGAGGTGCCAATGTTAGAGTGGGATAGACAAAAGTCAGAAATCACATGGCACCAGGTTAGAGCCTAACAGGTTTATTTCAAATCACAAGCTTTCAGAGTGTTTCTCGTTCATCAGGTGGAGCTTGTGACTTCAAATAAACCTGTTGGATTATAACTTAGTGTCGTGTGACTTCTGACTAGCTCCTAGAAGTCAGTGGGCAGACAAAATGTAGCAGAAATTGCCACAGAGGATATCAGGCTCTTCTGCCTGTTGTCTAAATGGAACAGCTAAAAGCCCTCATTCTTGAAAAACCTCAGGTTCGTTGTCTTTGCTGCACGGCCATTTCTGAGTAGTGAAGCCTACTCTGTGTCCTTAACCTAGGCTTCTTTGGGGAAGAACTGAAAATCTCAAGGCCACAATGTTTGTCTTTGCCTTTACTTTGCCTAAGTTTTCTCTGATGCAAAAGTGTAAAACCAGCTCTGTGATTATGAAGAACATGAACAAGCAGAAGTTGATTATTTGGATAAAAATAATGTTGTATTAAAGGGGGATTGCAAATAAAAGAAGAAGAAAGAGATCTAAATTGCTCAGGGCGTTATTTAACGATTAGAGGCAGAACGGTAGGACTCAGAGTTTATTGAGGAAAACCGTTTTCAATAATGGACTTTTAGAATAGGAACTGGCCGGCATCATGATGGCAATGTAGAATTTGTGCTGTGCTATGCTTTGAGCTACCTATTAAATTTCCATCTTACTAATCGAAGGCAGAAAGCCCAAGTTAATTTTATCTGTTCAGGCAATGAGATCTTTGACGTGGAAAGAACGACAGAAGTCAGTGGTGATACCATAAAGGTATATCAAATTTAATTTATTGTGTCATTTTCGCATTCACTTAAGCTCCATGTACTGTGGATCTTTTTAGACCTGATCAGAACGGCTTGTAGTTGAGAGAATTTTATATTAAGTTGAGGAGTTGAATATCTAATTTTTGAACCTGCAACGTTAGGAATGTTATAGTGTCCTGATGTTTGAATAAAAGGTTTCATTTTAAATGACAACACTGACGTGAGGGGTGAATGATCTGCCTATCACGAACAAATTAACATTTGGGGCTCTCTATGCAGCAGAGGTCACATCAATATTTTAAAGAGACACATAATAAGGTTGGTACAATTATCCTGATGTGTTTTTGAAGTGTCTTTTTAAATACTAATGTCTTGACACATGGAAATGTATTTGCGATCCCACTGGAAAATGCAAAAGACCACCATAACAGGCAACAACTACTTCCAAAATTTGACCACCTTCTTAAACAGTGTTTCTTTTTTAGGACATTGCTGTATGTCATTAGTCCCCTGACACTTGGCTGAACTTTGTTAAACTGTGGTTTTGGGCATTTGGAAACAATTTGATCAGAGAAGTGACATATAGAAATGGGCTGACTTCAAATATTTCCTGCATTACGAGGAACCTTACAGAGATGCAGACATTGGCGAAGTGCCATACAGTATGAGATGTAAAAACTGCAGATGTAGCAAAAGTTTGAGCTCCACTATATGTCGAAAGTTTGTGTGAATTCGATTTCTGCCTTAGACGGCCCAAGGAAGATCCTTAAAAGCACATTTTTCTTGCTATGAAATTTCATGGGCAACCTTTGAGAAGGGAATGGGTCAGACGGCATGTGATGCACTACACAATTCAGGACTATAGTTTTATTTGTGGGATACTGACTTCAGATGGTTAGTACTGGTCCCGGAGGAAGCCTCTTCTCTTTTTCAGGGAGTGCAAAGTTCAGTATTCTCCTGTCAACCCTACCATATCAGCCCAGACCACTTCAGCCACTCTGTTCAGAAACTTTGCTGAGACAGACGCTTTAGTCTCTGCAGGTTATAACTACCAACAGTCTATTACTTACAGCCTCTAACCCATGAATATCAGTGAAGACTACAGGCAGATATGAATTGATACATAACCAGGATGTATCCATCCCTACTCACAGACCATTTCGACCTGTATATTTTCCATGATCACCACATTTGTGGATTCAAAATGTTTTGTGAGTGATTTAGTTATTGCTGTATAAATTCAGCTTTGTTAGAGGACAATCTGTTGGTGAAATGGTTACTAAAACATCAGTTACCTGCTTTGAGCAGCTGTGTATGGTGCTTTCATGTCATTGATATTATCCAATTGTTTGGAGAAAGCGTTCATTCCATCTTTGCCTATTAAAAGCCTGAAATTAGCAGTCATCAAGATCACTGCAGCATCTAAGCACCTATGTTCTCTTTTTACCAAGTTACCCTGTATAAATTTCTAGACTACTGAATAAAAAATTATGTTAAGTTGTAAGGGATGTGACAGACACATGACTACAGAAAAGAGAAGGCATAACAAAGTGTGGAGCTGGATGAACACAGCAGGCCAAGCAGTATCTTAGGAGCACCAAAGCTGAAGTTTCGGGCCTAGACCCTTCATCAGAAAAGGAGGATGGGGAGAGGGTTCTGAAATAAATAGGGAGAGAGGGGGAGGAGGATCGAAGATGGATAGAGGAAAAGGTAGGTGGAGGGGAGGCAGACAGGTTAAAGGGGCGGGGATGGAGCCAGTAGAGGTGAGTATAGGCAGGGAGGTAGGGAGGGCATAGGTCAGTCCAGGGAGGACAGACAGGTCAAGGGAGTGGGATGAGGTTGGTAGGTAGGAAATGGAGGTGCAGCTTGAGGTGGGAGGTGGGGATAGGTGAGAGGAAGAACACGTTAGGGAGGCAGGGACGAGCTGGGCTGGTTATGGGATGCAGTGAAACTTGTGAAACCTACATTGATACCATTGGGCTGCAGGGTTCCCAAGCGGAATATGAGTTGCTTGTTCCTGCAACTTTCGGGTGGCATCGATGTGGCACTGCAGGAGGCCCAGGATGGACATGTCGTCTAAAGAATGGGAGGGGGAGTGGAAATGGTTTGCGACTGGGAGGTGCAGTTGTTTGTTGCAAACTGAGCGGAGGTGTTCTGCAAAGTGGTCCCCAAGCCTCCGCTTGGTTTCCCCAATGTAGAGGAAGCCACACTGGGTACAGTGGATGCAGTATACCACACTGGCAGATGTGCAGGTGAACATCTGCTTGATGTGGAAAGTCATCTTGGGGCCTGGGATAGGGGTGAGGGAGGAAGTGTGAGGACAAGTGTAGCACTTCCTGCATCTTCAGGGAAAAGTGCCGGGTGTGGTGGGGTTGGAGGGGAGTGTGGAGCGGACGAGGGAGTCCCGGAGAGAGTGGTCCCTCCAGAAAGCAGACAAGGGTAGGGATGGAAGAATGCCTTTGGTGGTGGGGTCGGATTGCAGATGGCGGAAGTGCCGGACGATGATGCGTTGTATCCGGAGTTTGGTGGGGTGGTATGTGAGGATTGTTCAAGCTCCTTGTGGGAGCACGATGCAGCGCCGATACAGTCATCAATGTAACGGAGGAAGACGTGGGGTTTGGGACCAGTGTAGATGTGGAAGAGGCATTGTTCCACGTAACCTACAAAGTGGCAGGCATAGCTTGGGCCCAGAAAAGAGAAGGTGCATTCAGTTCCCCAAATTGTTTGGTAGCAGAAAATGTACATATTGCTGAAAAAAGACACAGAATGTCAAAGTTTTCCATTTTGCTTTCAACTAAATTTCAAAGGGATGATCAATTTATACTGCAAAGAATAAGTGTCCTGGTCAGTGATACCTTGGCCATGGTCAATCAAGATGTTGCCATGAACTGACAGATGAAACTAGTCATTCCCCAAAGATGCCATGTAGTTGTTGCACAAGTGGCTTAATCCATTTGCATGGTGTTGATACTTTGCCTGCAAAGATATATGAATTGCAATGCCATTACAATACCAGATACATCACCACCAAGGGCTGGCGGATGGTATTAAAGATCAAGTGGCTTTGGATGTTTACAATAGACAGAGGATTGAACCGTGTTCAACCAACCCAGGCTAGAAAAACTCCCAACATAATGCCTAATGTTAGATGTAATTCCATAATTAAATACCATCTGGTGAACAATCCTGATAAAGCTAAGACTTACACTATCAACCACCTGAAGATTATCAGTCTGGTTTGTAAGGTGGCTCAATCAAGTTAGCCAGAAGTTACATATACATAGACATGTACAGCTATTGAGCCTTTTCAAAATTAGACTATAGAATGGGGAGCAATAAACTTTGAACCTCTTTAAATGGGGCGACACAGTGGCTCAGTGGTTAGCACTGCAGCGTCACAGCACCAAGTACCTGGGTTCGATTCCAGCCTCAGGTAACTGCCTGTGTGGAGTTTGCACATTCTCCCCGTGTCGGCGTGGGTTTCCTCCGGGTGCTCTGGTTTCCTCCCACAGTCCAAAGTTGTGCTGACTAGGTGGATTGGCCATGCTAAATTGCCCGTAGTGTTCAGGGATGTGTGTGGGTTATAGGGGGATGGGTCTGGGTGGGATGCTGCAAGGGGCGGTGTGGACTTGTTGGGCCAAAGGGCCTGTTTCCACACTGTAGGGAATCTAATCTAATCATTTTTCATGGAAATGCCTTGACCAACCACAGAACTGTTACAGTGCAAAAGGAAATTGTTTGGTCCATTGTGTCTGCACCAGTTCTCCAAATAAGCATTCATGACTTGATAGTATTCTCCTGCCCTTTCCCTGTAAATTTGCACGTTATTTCCATTTAAATATATATCTAATGCTGTCCTGGATGTTTCGATTGATTCTGCCAGCAGGTTGGACTTGCAGGGAAGAGAAGCCATCAAAGAACATTTCCATCACAGACCAGTGTAATAAGCCATTGTTTGTATTTTGGAGCCGGAAAGAATAGCTTCCTCACCCTGACCCCAGAAAATTTCTCTCATGAATACTTGTGGAATTTATTGTAGTATATGGGCAGAAGAATGCTTGTGGTGAAAGTTGATTCCTGAATTTTCCACGCCAGCATGGAGGGGGGGTCATGTTTAAAGTTGTTACAGTTTAAATGCTCATTTAAAAACACTCCTGCCAGTGTGAGTTTCAGTTCTTTGCTCATCCAAGATATGATAAATGACCTAGCAGCAAAAATCTTTTCTTCAGAACGCTGGCTAGGCTGGCTGGATCAAACTTACTACTGAGGAGCAAAATAGTGTGAGTTAAGGAGGAAATTGGAAAGTAGATTGTAAAGATTTCCTTTAATCTATTGAGGCAAGCGTGTAAAAGATTGGGTCAGGGTTAGGCTGAGCAAAGTGTTTGAGAATCCGACGATGTCAGCTCCAAAAGAATGATTTAACCTCTGCCCTTACAGATGAAAAGCTGAACGAATGCTGAAGGTAGTCAGGTTATCTCCAGAATCGAAAACATGGCAGATAGATTAGAATAATGCAGACATTCTACAAAGTTCCCATTCTCTTTCCCCTTTAACACTATAAGATGTGGGAACAGAAATCGGCCATTCAGCCCATCGATCAGTTTCATGCTTTGAATATATGCATTGCCTTTAATCCAGTCTTTATCAAAAAAAATGAAGGGAGGCAACGTTATCAACCTGCTTCTCCCCAAACTCTCTGCCGATCTCTAATTTTATCTCCAATCCTCATTTCCAATATAGTGAGTATTATACAATATTGCTTTTTATTTCTTAACCTGTAAGCGGTATCTTAATGCCACCCCCAAGGACATCCATAAACTTTAATGGTGTCGGAATATCACTCACAAATGAAGCAATCCACTCTCTGTACTACTTAGGACCATAGAATCCCTACAGTCTGAAAGGAGGCCATTCAGCCCATCATGTCCACACCAACTTTCCAAAGAGCATCCCACCCTGATGCACTCCCCTTCCATCCCTATACCCCTGCATTTCCCTTGGCTATTCAACTAACCTGCACATTCCTGGCAAAGTATGAGCTATTGAGCATTGCCAATCTGCCTAACACATCTTTGGACTGTGAGAATGTATAAACTTCACACATGCAGTCGCCTGAGGCTGGAATCAAACTCAGGCCCCTGGTGCTGTGAAGCAGCAGTGCTAATCACTGAGCCACCATGCCACACATTATTTATTTCCTGAAGATGTTGTGACTGAGAATACTGTATTTCTAAATGAAAATCAAAAGAACTGCAGATGGTATAAATGAGAAACAAAAGCAGAAATTGCTGGAAAAGCTCAGAAGGTCTTGCGGCATCTATTGAGAGAATTCAGAGTTATTGTTTTTGGTCCAATAACGCTTCCTCAGTATTCAGTTCTGATTTGTCTCCACAGATGCTGCCAGACCTGCTGAGGTTTTTGATACTGAATTTCTAGCCCTGTACAGTTTTAGTTATATTTCATTACAGTCACTGTATCTAAACCCTCCATAATTATGAATGCAGTCATGTGGCCTTTACATACCACTGTAGCAAGTGGATATTCCACAAAAGGCATGATACCTGGTAGAATTGCTTCAGGATCCAGTATTGTTGCATGCTTTTGAGACTCTATAGTGGTATACTCTATAGGGTATAGTGATTGTTTCAAACAACTGTTCTGTTTTCTCTTGTTAACTTGGCTTTCCCTTGAAGTAACACTGTCCTTGTAACCCTGACTTCTATGATATCATCAGCAACTGCTTTGCGATTTTTCGATAAAGTTTCTGTGATAAATCACTGTGGAGGCCAACTTTTATTCAACTTGGGTCAAGGTGGCCTGAACTGGAGAAAGGCCCCACAGAGTTTACACTTGAGGGGTGCCCTACTAATGCACATTGCAGATGCTATTGAATTATGCATAAGATGATTTTTGATTTGAGCTGAAAGTTTGCAGAAGAAACCGTGAGCTACTTTTGCTCGTTTGAAATAAATCTTCTGGCCCACAGTGATAGGTTGCTCTGAAGGGAGCTTTAACTCTCAAGTCTATTCAGAGTAACCCATTGTCTGCCATTTATTTCTGAGCTTGCAGCATTAAAACAAATGTTAGAATTGTAACAATGAAAGACTGAATTTTTGAAAATGCTGCGCAGAACATGTTTACTAAAACCATTTAAAGTATTTAAAATAATGGATTTTCAATTTTTTTGATCTAATTATACACATTAATCTCTTCAAATATTCATACATTTTGTTGGGCATGAAATTAAAATATTAAAATTATCCTTATTTCATTTCTAAGTACTGAGATTGAGCATTTGGTATCTTGCACTTATTTTACCATTGAGGCCACTGTTGCAGAAAAAGACAATAAACTATGTCAAATATTAAAGTGCATCAATGATTTCTGTGATATATTTGGTACCAAAATATTATCTTACAATTTTACGCAAATGAAATTTTGTAATTTGCTGTTGCAATGGGGGCAAGGTGAGGAACTGAGAAGATGAAGGCGATTTTTCTTGAATTTTTTCATTATGTTCTAAAATGAATGCTTCCTGGTAACCAGGGTATCTCTTCCTGTGTCAATGCACTTATCTAATCTTCCTGCCACCTATCCCACTATCAGGGGAACATTTGTTCCATGTTTTAATAACTCACTATAACATTGAGGAAATCTCCTGTCACATTGCTCATGGAGAATTGAGGATATATTCTTCTATTACTGAAGGAACATGATCAGGCAAGTGTGACAAGGAAATTTTGACTGGCAAAATGTTGTTAATCGTATTTGTGGTATGGGTCAAACTGTACATTATATTCAAAACATTTAAGTATGTAAACTGGTAGAAGAATTAATTCATTACTTACATCTAAATACATACAAAGTTAAGATTTTGCTTGCTTTATATCTGTACTTAATTTCCTTCTAATAGTGAAATTATATGGATCTTGCACAAGATTGCAAGCTGAAAAGATCTTGAAGATAGATTCTGTTGTGTTTTGGAATTTGGATACGATCGTGGCAAGTGTATACTTTTTGCAACCAACTTCCAATAAGTGCTAATTCTAGATTCATTGGCTTACTGTGCGATCCCCATGGCCAGGTCATGTTTGAGTCAAAGGTTATTAGTTCAAGTTTCATGTTACAACTTGAGTGCATAGCTTAGGTTTGGTGCTGAACCATTTCCAATGCTCCTTTTCAGATGGGACGTTATGTTGATGCTACATCCCCCTCTCTGTGCAAACAGAAAAGATCTCATGGCACTAGTAAAGGAATTAATACTGGAGAAATATACATGTTACTTAATGGAACAAACACAATCAAAGCAGAAGTAATGGTGCTCTCCTGTTCTCCTTGCTAACATTTAGCACTAACTTCACATGCATAAATAATTCATCACATTGCTCTTCGTGGGAGTGTCCTGTGAAAATTGACTGCTACCTGAGTGCTCTGCCCAGTGTAAATGAGTGGCATCCCAGCAAGCTCTTTGTTGGGATGGGTTTGCCATGGTAGCAGTGTTAACCCTCACTCTGCATGAACACCTATCAGCAGGTTGCCCCAGTGGTGGTCACCTCACAGGTTACAGGTAGGGATGTACCTCCCCAGATCCTACAACTAGGTCAGATAAACCGGAATTGCCTCCCACTTTCAGCTCTGACACCTGATGCCCCAGTAAAATTCCACCCGTTGTCTACCAACTGTTTGATGCTTGGAAGGTATTGTATTATTTCCTTATTTGCTGTTGTGATAAAATTAGGTGAACACTGTTTCAATACAAGGCACTCAGTTTTATTTGCAAATTTTCTATTAACAATTAATAACAGGGTAAAAATTTGCATTATAAAATATACATGACAGAAAAGTCATTTCATGATCTGAATTATGAGCACTTTATCTGTCACGCATCGCTCGTCTT
Organism: Stegostoma tigrinum; assembly: GCF_030684315.1. Classification (NCBI taxonomy): domain Eukaryota; kingdom Metazoa; phylum Chordata; class Chondrichthyes; order Orectolobiformes; family Stegostomatidae; genus Stegostoma; species Stegostoma tigrinum. The sequence goes on from NC_081354.1 coordinate 67,683,651, forward strand.
ACTCCTCATCATAAAATATCATACCTGCAAGGGTTTCTTTAATGATCGCCATTTGTAGGTAACTGCATGAGAAGCATCAAGTATTTATTACACTGAAGAACAAACCAAAAAAGTGACCTTATTTTGAAAGTGTAATTTGTCTTATACACAAATGGAAATATAATCCTTTTCATTCTAGATGACTGCAGCACAATTCTAGTTTGGCAATAAAAAGAGCTCACATTGTAATTTTACAGGGTTTAATAACTGAGTGTTTTATGTCTATTACAATTTAAAATGACAGAAGTTTAACATACCACATGCATTAAAGGCTTCCCCTGTCATTTAATATGGCCATATTTCAAATCATTGGGTGCTTAATGGTGGTCTCAAACTGAATACGTGCCGCTCACTAAGAATGATATTTCAATTGAGTGCCTAACCTTTTCACAAATTACAGGAAAAATGATGACCAAGTGCCCATATCAATCCACACATTTTCAGCACTTTGCATCATCACAGAACAAATTGCTTTCAACAGGATAAACATGACTGAAACAATGACTTGAGGATAAATAAAACCATCAGTTCATAACTGTTATCAACTATTTGCCTTGCTCTCTCCTCATCAACTATATCCCACAAAAGATTGCAAGCTGAAAAGACCTTGTCTTGTGACAGTTTTTCAAAGTTACAGGCAAATTTAAATTTGTTTACTTTACTCCAATGCTCCCTGACATAAAAAGGCATGTCGATATAAAATTTATGTCACCAAACCTAAAAAAAACTATTGAAGAGTACAGGTATTCAACCTTTCATTGTGCTTTGCATTTATTTACATATATTTAACTCAGTTAATGCTTGTTATGTATTTTGAAAGATTTACAGAATTAAGTGTGCAAAATTCTTCCAACAGAAATTACGAGGCTCTCCACTCATTACAACCAAACATTGGTGGAAGATAGGACCGCATGTGACTTTCAGTTCTGCACTTGCATCTAGCAAGCTTTCTTTCCTGCTTGTTCATACACAACATTTGTAATAATTTATCAAAGTCCACATAACCATATTATTGCATTATATTAGCTGAGGGTGAAATTCTTTAGGTTCCCACTGCTGTCTTGCTTTAGGTCCAGTGAGACACTGATGAAATTTCTCAGAAAATGGTAGAGACAGGTGGCATCATACCACTTTTTTTTCTGGCAGTCTCCTGTTTGATCTTACCTTCTTCAGACAGGGCAAAGTGGGAGGGAGGGGTTGCTGCGCTGAAATAAAGGGCCAGAAACTGGATGTAGTATTGATTCAGGGCACGAAATGCACGCTGAATACAAATCACCACCATTCCTGTATTAGATCATGACTGAACATTGCATGCACCTCTAACTAATATACAATATGGTACGTAGTCACATTTCGTGAACATTCTGATAGCTAGGCCCTTGATTTTGCCTGTGCTGGTCAAGAAATGGGCCTTTATTAGCGAAGGTAAGTCCCATGTACATTAGGTGCCCTTCTGCTGACCTCATATATCCCACTGGGTCAGCACCAGTGAACACCGTCCCAGCATAGGTGCAAGGATCATGACCTCTGAGTTATCTGTTCCTTGATCCCTTCTTTAAACTGTGTTTTAATTGTGCCATTGTGATGCATCTATTCGTAATAATTAAGGAGGGTCATCTGAAAATGGGTCATCGGATCCGAAACATTAACTCTGTTTTCTGTCCACAGATGCTGCCAGACCTGATTAGTTCAAAGTTGGCTGCTCTTCACCGCCAATCCTGACAACCTTCTACCACCCTGCACTTACTCCCCCTCAATCACGCTTTAGAAAGTTGCAGTGATCAGATCGTGAAAGTCACCTGTGCAGTACAATCAGCCCTGAAAGATAATGATGCTGGCATGACAAATGCTAATTTTATGTTTTGATGACAGGCTATTTGTAATATCATTCCTTATCATTCAACATCGTGCTTAGGAAAGGTCAAACATTATGCTCCATGACAAGATACTTTGTCCCTTTTGGAAAAAAGCAGCAATGACAATCAGGAGTGGAAATCCAATGTACAAAATGTATGTGACTATAAATCACAACAGCACACAATACTATGAAGTAAATTTGACACACTGTCCATTTGTGACACTTCAGAAATACTGTAAAGACAACATGCATGAAGCAAGGTAAAATAACTATTTAAGACTGTTGGCCCTTTGCACATAAAATGATTACTTCAGTTAATTTACCATTACTATGAAAGAATGAAATCAGTTATAGTTTTTGCATATTAATCTAGCTCTACTTGGAAATAGGTTTCAGTCAAAAAAATACAGAAAATAAATTTTGAGGATGTGTAATTGAAAAGATGTGCATACCCTGACATAAGATTTTCAGTACTCTACCCTGTAGATGTTAAATTGCAGCAATAAATTCAGTAGGGAGGCAGGGGTGGATTGATGTTGGGGGAGAATACAACACAAGTTTGCTGTTTTTTATCAATTACTGATTTGGGGAATGGACTTATCCAAAATTGTCAAAAGTAATAAAATGGAAACTAAGACACAAGTATTATAGTTAGCTTCTTCTTGTTGCCCGCAACTTCACCACCTTGAGATGACATTGTAAGAAGTTTCATACATTTTGAAGAACCTCTGCAACAACTGCCAGCCTCAGTTCAAGTAAATGGCATCAAATTCATAAATAATTTGGATGACATTGTTCTACTTCATTGCTGCTTTGCTTTGGTGTGAGATTTGCTAAACTGCTCCTATTTTATTATCTTCTGCACACATCCAGTTGATTGGAATCAAAATACTTAGTTGCAGGATAAGTTGTTTAGAAAAAAAGAACAAAAAAATCACCTAGTTCATTTATCACCATGTAGCAACAGTGTTTTGTTACTGACATTGTAGTGGAGGAGTTGCAGTTTTGAATCAGTTAAGACATAACTGCATACACAGATGAGAGTACTGATACTGTCAAATGTACACATATGCTTACATATATTAAATATATATGTATTAATAGCAACTATTTTATTTATCAGTGACATTTCGATACTAGCGATTGAGTTATTTTAAAATAATGAATACTAGATTTTTTGTTAAGTTCAAACAAGTTTCCTCTAAGAAAACTCAAGCCCTGACAATAACAGTCATGAAGAAAATACACTGATATATATTTTAAATATGTGTGGTTTACACTGTTTGTTTTTCTTGTGAGCTTGAATAAAAAGGCATCCACCACAATTGGTCAAGCAGGGCTTTAGGTGAGGAGCTGACGGATCTCTTTGTGAACATAGCAGAGGAAATCCATGTAAGAAGCTCCTCCGTGCAAGCCTTTATCTTCCACTAGGAGCTGTCTGAAGATCCCCTCTGATTTGTCTTTTTGCTTTAATATTATTAACTACAAATGGAAAGAAAAAACAGTCAGGCTTAAGATACAGGTTACACAATTTGTTGCAAACACTCCTTGTTTTATATAATTCCTTTTGACCTGACAAATACTTTAATACAGCATCTTTTGCCTCATTTCCCTACCAGAGAGTTGACGTCCTAGTGGCCTTACCGCTATTGCTATTAATCCAGAGACCCAGATAATATTCTCGGGGTTTGGGTTCAAATCCTGTTAAGGCAGATGGTGGAATTTGAATCCAATAAAACTCTGGATTTAAGAGTTTAGTGATGACGAAAAATTCTTTATGGGTTGCTGGTTCACTGATACCCTTCAGGGAAAGAAACTGCTGTTTTCTCTGTCTAAGACTCCAGACCCACAGCAATTTTTACTCTCAACTGGCCACATGACAATTAAGCAATTAGCCTAGCCAGCAATGCCTATATCTAATGAATACAAAATAAGGAACTTTTTTTTCTGAAAGTAAAGGAATTGATGTAACTTTTGCTCATAAACTCAGAGTTTAATTTAAGACATCACATTCAGAATTGTCATGGAACTAGCAAGGACTTTTTAACAGACAGCGCTTCAGTAAGTTTTAGTAATATGCAAGGTGCAAGGCAGCTATGGATGATACTATATGCTAAATATTTCTAATTCCAATTTCTAAAATTCTTTCACCAGATGCAAATATTACCAGCTGTAAAGGGAATTAATACCTATGCTGTGGGCATAGTTACTGAGCATGTACAACAGGAACTATGTCATTCTGGTATCAGATGACATGAACTGGAGTTTAAATCTGTAGAACTCCTAGTAAGATGTCCTTCTTGTTAACCCCTGTGCCCAGTTAGGCCAGCAGTCATTGCCCATCCTTAACGACCTTTTGTAGGTACACCCACAGCTCTATTAGAAAAAAAAACCCAAAAAAGTTTGTAAAGTAAATATTAAAAAGTGACTTTTCACTTCTGTGTTTGCATGTAAAAATCAAAGGGTATATGAATTTGCAATGAGCTATGTTATTAATTGAGAAGGGAACGTGACTATCTCTGTTTCATTCTCCATAAATGTTTTTTTCCAATGACAGACAGTAATTACAATGAAGGAGCATTGGTAGGTCTCCAACAATGCTGCTCAAACAAAGAGCTGTAGATGAAATCCAGATGACACTCTAGCCAATTTTCCTTGTTCCAAGTGCCAAGTGTTCTCATTCAGAGATGAAAGGCTTGTCTTAGGAGGAGAGATTGAGCAGTTTAAGCCTGTACTTGCGAGAGTTTAGAAAAATGAGAGGGAATCTAATGAGCAATGAGATGCTAAAGGGATTTGACAAAGCAGATGCAGAGCAGATGTTTCCCCTTGTGGGGCAATCTAGAATGAGAGGTCAAAGTTTTAGGCTGAGAAGTAGTTGAGGACGATTGACTTCTCTCAAAGGATGATGAATCAGTGGAATTCACTACCTCACAGCACAGTGGATGCTGGGACATTGACTAAATTAAAAGAGGAGATTGACAGATAATTATAATGGCAGGTTACAGGGTTATTGGGAGCAGACAGGAAAGTGGAGTTGAGGTTGAGATGAGCTGACCTGTAATCATAGGTGGGGCAAGCTTAAAGGATTGAATTGCCTACTCCTGCTTCTAGTTCCTATATTCTCAACATCTCTCTAAAACAGTATTCATTCAGTGAAATCACTAGCCCAGCAGTGGTGAGCGCATCACAAGCAGAAAAGATGTTCACAACTGAGCAGTCATAACACTTTAGTTACAACATTCCTGTTTTATTCCGACCAAAAAAGAAGTTGCTTTATGGAAACTCCTTTCTCATGACATTTCACTTCCATTATTGTGCTTCAAATGATTCAGCGGAGCTTGCATTCTTCCCTACTCATTTAATATACTGCAATGTCATGTTCTAGGTTATGAAATTGGGGATGTGTACATTGTGAAATATGTTTCTAAACAGGGTGAATATAACCAGTTTTCTCTTAGAATTTCCATGATGTCTATTACTCACCAAGTTTAGCACCAGGTTTTGAACCAATCGAAGCAAAGCAGTGATAATTGCGATTAAACACCTTGGAGGTGGAAAACAAGCCTCTTGGTCTATTGAAGCAGATTTGTGCCAGTAGTTTTCATGTCAGTAGATTGCACAGAGGGGGTCTGCTGACATTCTGAGATCCTCACACTTATGTACTGCGTATGTGATCCCAAAATGATTTATGTCATCAGTAAGGAACAGGTATGTGGAAACTGCCCCCAGCTTCTACCGTTGTACAAGTCACTTTGCAGCAATACACTAGAGACTAAAAGAAGGCCCAGAGAGGACCACCAAAGGAATATTCTCAATGTTAAAGAAATATAAAGCTGAATAGGAAGTGACCAAGAAATGCCTGGTGACAATGCATTAATGTGGTAGGACATGGAGGAATGAATCAAGAATTAAACAACACCACTGGAGCCTTCTGCCTGACAATGCCAGATTGCTTGCCTGGCTGGTGGGTGGAATACATATATGTAGCAGGGGCATGTAGCTGGGGGTCCACAGCAGACAGTGGGAATCAATGTCATTAATGGAATGGGAGAGAATTATTAAATCACAGAGCCCCTACAGTGTGGAAAGAAGCCATTCAACCCATTGAATCTGCACTGACCCTCTGAAGGCTCACCACATCCCCCTATCTCCACAACCCCATATTCTCTGTGGCAAGTCCACCTAGCCTATATATCCCTGGACACTATGGACAATTTGCATGGCCAATCCACCTAAGCTGCACACCTTTGGACTGTGGGAGGAAACTGGAACAGCCAGTGGAAACCGGTGCAGACATGGGGAACCATTGCAAACTCCACAGAGCCAGTCATCTGAGTCTGGAATCAAACCCAGGTCCCTGACACTGTGAAGCAGCAGTGCTAACCACTGAGCCACTGTGCTGGGGAGCAGGTTAAGAGATTAGCAAACAATATCTGACCATGGAACGGGAATATAACTCTCTTCTAGAAGCATTCCTGTCCCTACTGATCTACAAAAATATCTGAAAAATGAATTTAGCACAGATTATCTCGTCCTCCTTTAGCCCAAGAATCCCCAAAGGTTTTACCCAATAGACAAAGTAACACTGCTCCCTTAGATCAAGAGGATCTGATCCACATTGTTAAAACAATACCCTGCCCTGTGAGAGTTCCGATCAATTGTTCAAAAAATGTCGTAATATAGGGACATGGAGAGTGGGATAGTGGAGCTAAATGATTATTCATGTTTCTGCCATTTCAAATATATTTCACTTATGGAAGCAATACATTTGCTGATGTTTACACTATGGCCCTGAGTTTCACTTTAAGTAGGCTTCCGGTAAGTAACCAGGGAACGTAGAGACCCGCCAAAGCAAAGTAAGACCACAGGAATTTAATCACCAAGGAATGTTCCCTTGGTTGAACTGGGTTAGGGGGTTACAGAGATGATGGGAACTGCAGATGCTGGAGATTCCAAGATAATAAAATGTGAGGCTGGACGAACACAGCAGGCCAAGCAGCATCTCAGGAGCACAACCTGAGATGCTGCTTGGCCTGCTGTGTTCGTCCAGCCTCACATTTTATTATCTTAGGGGGTTACATGCTGGTTGTTGAGAATCAGGCAGCTGGTACTTCTGGGAGCACTCGGGCTTGAAAGAGAGGAGGACCAAAATGCAGCAGAATTCAGCAGGAGCTGGGGAACGTGGATTGGGAGCAGCTGTTTGAGGGTAAATCCACATTTGATATGTGGGAGGCTTTTAAAGGGAGGTTGATTAGAGTGCAGGACAGACATGTCCCTCTGAAAATGACGGATAGAAAAGGCAGAATTAGGGAACCATGGATGACAGGTGAAATTGGGAGACTAGCAAAGAGGAAAAAAGAAGCATACATAAGGTCTAGGTGACTGAAAACAGGCAAAGCTTTGGAAGAATATCAGGAAAGTAGGACCAATCTGAAACGACGAATTAAGTGGGCTAAAAGTGGTCATGAAATATCTTCAACAAACAGAGTTAAGGAAAATCCCAAAGCCTTTTATTCACACATAAAGAGCAAGAGTGTAATGAGAGAAAGGGTTGGCCCACTAAAGGACAAAGGAGGGAAGTTATGCCAGGAGTCAGAGAAAATGAGTGAGATTCTTAATGAGTCAGACTTTGCGTCGGTATTCACCAAGGATATGACAGCATAGGAGGGTGGCAAGTGTTGGGTATTCTAAAAGGCATTAGGGTGGACAAGTTCCAAGGTTCAGATGGGATCTATCCCAAGTTTCTGAGAGAAGTAAGAGAGGAAATAGCTGGGGCCTTAACAGACATCTTTGCAGCAACCTTGAGCACAGGTGAGGTCCCGGACGATGGAGAATTGCTAATGCTGTCCCCTTGTTTAAGGAGGGTAGCAAGAATAATCCAGGTAATTATAGACTGGTGAGCCTGACGTCAGTGGTGGGGAAGTTGCTGGAGAAGATACTGAGGGATAGGATCTATTTACATTTGGAAGAAAAAGGGCTTATTAGTGATAGGCAGCATGGTTTTGTGCAGAGAAGGTAATGTCTTACCAACTTCACAGAATTTTTTGAGAAAGTGGCAAAGTTGTTAGATGAGGGAAGGGCTGTAGATGTCATATACATGGGCTTCAGTAAGGCGTTTGATAAGGTTCCCCATAGTAGGCTGATGGAGAAAGTGAAGTCACATGGGGTCTAGGGTGTACTAGCTAGATGGATAGAGAACTGCCTGGGCAAAGGAGACAGAGAGTTGTAGTGGAAGGGAGTTTCTCAAAATGGAGAACTGTGACCAGTGGTGTTCCACAGGGATCCGTGTTAGGACCACTATCGTTTGTGATATACATAAATGATCTGGAGGAAGGTATCGATAAGTTTGCAGATGGCAATAAGATTGGTGGAGTAGCAGATAGTGAAGGGGACTGGTGGAGAATGCAGCAGAATATAGATAGATTGGAGAGTTGGCCGGAGAAATGGCAGGTTGAGTTCAATCTAGGCAAATGCAAGGTGATGCATTTTGGGAGATCCAATTCAAGAGTGAACTAAACGGTAAATGGAAAAGCCCTGGGGAAAATTGATGCACAGAGTGATCTGGGTGTTCAGGTCCATTGTACCCTGAAGGTGGCAACGCAGGTCGATAGAGTGGTCAAGAAGGCGCACGGCACGCTTTCATTCATCAGACGGGCTATTGAGTACAAGAGCTGGCAGGTAATGTTAAAGTTGTATGGGACTTTGGTTTGACCACATTTGGAATACTGCGTATAGTTCTGGTCACCACGTGACCAAAAGGATGTGGATGCTTTGGAGAGAGTGCAGAGGAGGTTCACCAGGATGTTGCCTGGTATGGAGGGTGCTTGGTATGAAGAGAGGTTGAGGAGATTAGGATTATTTACATTAGCAAGACGGAGGTTAAGGGGGGTGCCTGATTGTGGTCTACAAAATCATGAGAGGTATCGAGAAGGTGGAGAGCAAGAAGCTTTTTCCCAGATTGGGGCACTCAATTACTAGGGGTCACAATTTCAAGGTGGGAAGGGAAAAGTTTGAGGGAGATATGCATGGAAAGTTGTTGACGCAGAGGGTGGTGGATGCCTGGAACGCGTTGCCAGTGAGGGTGGTAGACGCAGATACGATAGTGTCATTTAAGATGCAACTAGACAGACATATGAATGGGCAGGGAGCAGAGGGATACAGATCCTAGGAAAATAAGCAACAGGTTTAGATAGAGAATTTGGATCAACACCGGCTTGGAGGGCCGAAGGGCCTGTTCCTGTGCTGTAATTTTCTTTGTTCTTTGCTCTTTGACCAGTGCAGAGGAGACTCCTCAAGGTCCCAAGAAGAATGCACAAAACACACCCTGAATTGTCTCTTCTGCTTCTTCTGACAAACCTCTACCTGGTGGGAAAACCAGCTTTCATGCTTAGTCATAAGGTAAAACTGCAATTGGCACCAATAATGGCACTGGATGCCATGTGTCTTCATTAGAGATGGGCCCCTCTAGTCCTGGATGGGAGGTTTCAGCACCTAACACTGGAGACTATAATTACAAACCTATACCTTAATAAATGCTTCATGGACATAGTGCAGGCCTTCAACAGCAGGGTGTCAAGTGGTCTCTTGTTTAATGTCACCCGTTGATAAACTGAAAATCTGTTCTGCTTCGCACTTAAATCAACAATTAGAATAAAGAATGAATTGTTTTAAGACCTCTCAAAAAGAAACCTGAAAAATAACAAACATCTCTGCTTACCTTCATGGAATAAGGATTCTGGTTTCTTAAGTTGGCAATGATTGACCTAATCTTCTTTGAATATGGATTGTCCAGTTCAGGTAATGAGGTCTGTAACAAAATGCAAGTTGACTTTGGTCAAAATGTGGTGATGTACTTTCTGGTGATTACCATCCATTTTCAGATGGTCATAGTAGGTTTAAGTTCAGGATATCATGTTGTGATATACACCTGTCCCATCACAAAAGTGCAATGTCATTGCTACTTTTACATGCATTTTACTTAGATAATGTGAAAGTTAGTAATAATCCGTAGCTGATCCCAATTTTCCAATCTGAAATGTAAACTCGTGTTAGGGGCCTAGTGGCGTAGCAGTGGTGTCCCTTTCTTTAAGTTAGAAGACCTGGTCTCCAGCCTCACTTGCTCTTGAGTTTGTGTCATAACATCTTGGAACAGGTTGATTAAGAGAAAATGTAAATCTATGTTAAGGGAAACTCTAAACATCTCAAAAAGTTCAAATAGCTGGATTTCTATTTTCAGAGAATGGCAGTGTTTTGAACATTTATGTTTTTTACAGGAACTGTCCCTCATGCCTCACCGCTGGGATATGTTTTTCATTGTATCATAGTGTGACAGAAAGTGATATAAATTTGCCATGTGCACACAAATATCCTACCATAACAACACTACGTACAATTTTGAAATGTGCAAACCTAGTCAGAATCTTTAGACCTGAGCTGGAGCGAGTGTGGATGTGGCAGGTGTGGAACATCACCCTGCTGGCCAGTGTACCAGCTGGCACCATCCTAGCTTAGGTCATTTCTCTGGAGGTTGGAGTGTAGGACTACTCACTAAATCAACAAATAACTGAGTTAAAGCCCTATTAAGGCCAATTGTCAGAAATCCAGTGGAATTTTCTAGTCAGCCTCTGGGCTTTCAGAGGTATGGGAAGCAGGCGAGTTTCCCGGAGGATGTCTCCTGATGGAATACTGGGAGACCAGTGCTCCAGACAGCTTTAAGGCTCTCCGAGATCTCATGGATCCAGTTGCAGGCTATCTTGTACAGGGCATGTTTTTGTTTCAAATTTAAGGAAGTTGCAGAGGAAGTGCCTCACAATGGAAGCTTTTACTTACCTGAACTGCATGTTGCTGCTTTCTCAGTGTTTATTACAGGCCCTTCAGCCTTGACAGCTTGCCAGACTACTCGATAGTGACTGCACCCTCTGGTCACTAATTAACCAATACAGGGAAAATCACTTTTGGGTCACAATTCACCATACAGGACAGGCTGTGACCCTCCATGTCTCACTGTCAATCCAAAGTGAAAAGTACTGCCCGTGATGTCAACATATGAAATATTTAAATGAAACATTTACAAGTGCCTACCCTTGACGTGACAGATCGATCTCCTGCATCTGAAACAAAGAATTTAACCCCAACGTCAGTGACTTGAGGACAAAGTTCAGGGCTGGTTCTGTAGTGCAGTTTGGATAGCACCATCAGAAGTGCCAGCTTAAGGATGAACAGTTAAGCTGAGGCCTTGCCTATCTTCTCGTTGGATGTAAAAGATGCTGCAGCACCACTTATAAGAAAGAAGGAAGTTTTCCTCAGTGCACTGGCTAATATTTATGCCTCAATCAACATCAGTAAACATGGGGTTACTTGGGCATTACTTGTAACTGCTATCACTCTCCCATTGTGAGGTTGTGGAACACATCAGTAAATCATGTTTCTGCAAATAATTGGGGTTTCTGCCATATTTCTGCAAATAATTGGGGTTTCTGCCATATTTCTTGTCTGAGTTTTGATTGGGGTATGAGCAACTCTGAGAAAATTCTGTTTGAATGATGTTACAAATCAATCAGCATCTGCAAACATTTTGGTCAATTCCTACTAAATCAGTTTATTAGATTTCTCAAACCTAATTCTTCTAACCCTCTTTCCTGCAAAATATAATTAAATTAGCACATGGGGGAAGAAAGCAAGGTTAATTTTAGCAATTTCAAGTCAAATGTTAAGTACTTTCCACATATAACTTACGAGATCTGTGTTGATATGTGCAAAGGAGGGTACATTAAAGATGCTTTGGATCAGTTCAGGTTGAGAGTTCAGTCCCAGCCACAGGAACATATTTATCCCATTCTCCAGCAAAAAGATTCCTCCGTCAGCTAAACGTTCTTCTGAGCAACGGACAGCAGCAGGAATCTCCTCACTATTTACATCCATCTTGTGCTGTTACAAAACAGTGTTCAGCTGAGTCAGTAGTTAGTGGGTTGCATTAACATAGTGAACATAGGAAAAGAGTAGATCATTCAACCTCTCAAACTGTTCTATTACTCAATTAGAATAATACTAATCTGTATCTTATCAAACAAAAATTCCACTAATTTCATCTTCAAAATGTTCAAGAGACAGACATCCAGATTTTCACTGTCCTACGTGTTTCCTGATATCACTATCGCGAAAGCTAACTTTAATTTTAGGATTAAGTCCTGTTGTTCTGGCCACCTTCACCAAAGAATCGTAGAAGGGTTATACCAAAGAAGGAAGCCATTTGGCCTATTGTTTGTATGCGTTGGTTTTCTTCAAGAACAATTTACCTTGTGTCACTCAGAGTCATACAGCACGAAAACAGGTCCTTTGGTCCAACCAGTCCACGCCGAACATAATCACAAACTAATCACACCTGCCTGCATTTGTCCCACATCCCTCCAAACATTTCCTACTCATGTATGCATCCAAATGTCTGTTAAATATAACTGTGCCCACATCCAACACTTCCTCAGGAAGTTCATTCCACACGTAAATGAGACTCTGCGTAAAAAAATTGCCTTTATGTCTTTTTAAAATCTCTCTCCTCTCACCTTAAAAATGTGCTCCCTAGTCTTAAAATTCCCCGTCCTAGGGAAAAGACATCTACCATTAACCCTATTCATACTCCGCATGATCTCATAAATGTCCATAAGATCACTCATTCACCCACCTATTCAAATTGATTCAAATTGCCTCCACCACACCTGGGGCATTGGATTCTGGATTCTAACCACACAATGCCGAAAGGATTTCTGCCCCACATTGCTATGGCATCCTTTGCCAATCACTTTAAATTTATATCAATTGATTCTGAATCCTTACACCAGTTTCACTCTAACCATCCGATGACATGTGAACTGTTTCAAACATCTTAATCACCTCAACTTGATCATATTTTAGTATTCCTAACGCAGGGGAATACGAACTCAATCTATGTAACCTGCCTTCATAACATCTCTTTTAGCTCAGGCATCATTCTTACTTAGCTGCATTTCTCTCCATCCAGTTCCTATATATCATCCTGAGGTTTTTCATTGTTTGCAACACATAAGATTCAACAGAAACTTCAATATAGATATAATTCATACAGGAAAACCTTAACTAATAGTTAAAAACTCAGCAGCATTTGTGATTCCTCTATGAATTGATTACTTTCTATAAAGCTTTAATTAGAGTTTGAAGTGTGCTGGAAATGAAATAGAACAGTAATTAATACTAATTATTTATGATCTAATATGAAAAGTTAGCACATTTTGACAGCTCTTCTGGTTTTCTTCAAAACCTCCTAGAGTTAAAATTACTATTGTAGTTTAACCCATTTCTAGCCTGATACTTGCAGTCGAATTTTAAGAGCTGCGGAAACCTGGCAACAATTTAATAATATCTGGCATTTCTTTATCTTTTGATATCATTAAATAAACAGGGCTATTTCATCCTTGTAAATCTAACATCTTAACAGTGGTGTCATATTTGTCTGGCCTCAATGAGTAGTAAAATCTTAACTGTTTTCTTAAAGCCTTGAAAAGGGAAACACCAACAGTTTTGAATCTAAGGACCACTCGGTCCACTGTGGAAGGCAGACAAAAGTAAATCTAGAAACGTATTATAGCGTATACGTTGAGCAGAGGTTTCCTGGGACTCCATTACAGACGACAGAGAAGCATCACCCAAATCAGATGCAAAACTTCCGAAATGTTAAACTTTCATGTCTTTACTTACAATAGGTAAAAGCCGTGGATAGAAAAAGGATTGGGTGCTGACCACATCCATAGAAGTGACCAATAGTCGTTGGAAAGCTCGCTCATCTGTAGGAAGGTCAGAACTCCCCAGTAAAACGTAACTCTTTAAGAGACAGTTCATGTAGACTGGCAGCAACTTCATGGCCTCTGGAAGGATGAGCTAGCACACAAAATAAAAACATAGTTCAATAACAAGGACTCTTCGCACAAAAGAACAGACCTTTATTTCTGTTTAATCAAGTGAAAATTACTTTGCAATGTGCGAGTAATATATCTGCTAATTTTACGTTAGAAAACAATGTGATTTCTCCTTACAAATTGCATTCTTAAATGTTCTACATTAGTAAAGACAATGCTTTGAAGTCTGTCCAACACAATCCAGTGCATGACTGAAAGTGTCAGCTGATAAAGTGAGGAGTGTGGGCAGTAAATATGAAAAGTGCCTTCTTGTCTAGTTATTCCAGTTTAAGTTTCAATCCTTCTGTCCTTTAGTGGAGATGATACACAATTTTAATCAAACTCGATAGAAACCTATGTTTGCTTCAGGCTAAAATATAGATTCATTTTCTCAAATACTTAGGGTCAGCCAGAATACAGTACAAATGCTGCTTTTATACCATACTTTTAAATATCATTACGTTTCAATATATTTTCCAAAATGTAGTACTTCAAACGGTCTTTGTGAGTTTTACTAAGACTCCTTGTGTGCTATATCACATGAAATGTGGGTATTTAAAAATATATATTTGTATAACACTGGGCCTTAGAAAATAAGCTACAGAGCATTGCAGTTACATGACTGAAGAGTATCCAGAGACCTCGAAATGTGATCTGGAGAGATGAGGCCCAAATTTAAATTTGTTCAAGTTATGAGCTTTGAATGAATTAAAATCATGCCTAAGGATGGAAACTTGCCACTTTTTTTCTGACAGTGAGTCACACAATTTAGTGTAAGAATTCTCAATATGAGGGGGCGCGAGTTTTCTCAGGGTATCTTGCCAAACTTACTATTTTAATTGCCATTTGAGCCGTACTTCCACCCTATCCTTTCATGTGCCATTCCCAGAACAGCTCACCACTCACTAGAGATCCTGGGAATTGACCATCGTCCTTGGAGCCAGCACCATATTTAAATGCCCACTGTGCACCCAGACACTGTCCATCAGGAGCTGCCCTGCATGGTTCCTGACATTTGCCCTGGATTTGACAGACAGGGCGAAACCCTTTATCGCACTTTGCAGGCATGGTCCTGGAGGTCCTGCTTGTCTTCTTCCCCCATGATCAGCAATGAAGACCATGACACACAGAAACATAGGATAGAGCATTAAGAGTTAGCCATTTGATCCCTTGAGTCTACTGCGCTAATCAACTCGTCATGGTTGACACCGAGCTGAATTCTCTAATCCCTCCCTCCCCCATACTCCTTGATCCCTTTAGCTTCAAGAGCTACATCTACACCCTTTTTGAAAACACAACATTTTGGCCTCAACCGCTTTCTGTGTTAGTGAATTCGACAGGCTCATAACTCTCTGGGAGAAGAAATTTCTCCTCATCTCAGTCCTAAAAGGTTTACCCCTTTTCCTTAAACCATGACTCCTGGTTCTGGATTCCCCCGCCATCGGGAACATCCTTCCTGCATCAAACCAGTCCAGTCGTGTTGGAATTTTATAGATTTTTATGAGGCACCCGTCATGCTTCTAAATTCCAGGGAATACAATCCTAACCAACTCAATCTCTCCTCATACATCAGTCCTGCCATCTCAGGAATCCATCTGGTAAAACTTTGTTGCACTTCCGCTACAGAGAAAAATAAAGTCTTTCCTCAGATATGGACACCAAAACAGCCCACGATATTCCAGGTGTAGCCTCACCAATGCCCAGAAAGGGGCAAGACATCCTTGTTCCTGTACTCAAATCCTCTTGCTGTAAAGTCCAACATACAGTTTACCTTCTTTACTGCCTGCTGAACCTGTATGTTTACTTTCAATGTACGAAGATAGCCAGGTCTCACTGAACATTCTCCTCTCTCATTACCACTCACCCTTGGACTGGTTTCAGAGGCTGTGCTTGAGTTACTGTGCTGGGGTCCCCTGACAGCAGGCTATACCCATTGACTGGGCTGAGGCCTACTGACAATCATAGTAACCATGGCTTTGTGCCCATATCAAATGGCACAGCAAGGCAGTATTAAAATGAAATAAAAACAGAAACTGCTGGGCAAACCCAGCAGGTCTGGCAGCCTCTTTGGAGAGAAAGCAAAGTTCTTGTTTTGAATCCAGTGATCCTGCTTCAGCACTGCCTGCGTATTAATATGAGCCAGGTTTGTCCAGCTGAGAGAGCGAATTGCGAAAATGGCCATTCGAGACACTAATTAGACACAACGTAAGATTACAAGAAGAATAGTCCCAATTGATATGATACATCAGTAAACATGATAAATGCACAAATAGTCAAAATCAAAGCTGCAAAGTGCTCCTCATTAACATTAAGAGAGTCATCCTATACACGAATGAAGCAAAATCCTGACACAGTCACACACACACAAACATAAATTACAGACAATATCCCAGACTTTTCCATCACTGTCCTTGGGTGTATCCACAGGAAGGATAGAACCACCAGAAATGGCAATACAGCAGTACACAAACAAAGGGAGATGTATGGGAATCTTCAACATTGACTTCAGAACCTAAGAATTCTCATCACATATGGACAAACGCAGGCAAAGAAGCCTGCTGCTGTTTATCAACCACTAACCCCATCACCCTGGATGAATTAAATGCACCTTCATATCTAATCCTACTTGGAAGAGGCACTGAAGGAGTAGCACAGGCACAGAATACACTCTGTGTATCTATCCTCTGGAGTGGCTCAGGACTATCACTACTTTTTTTTTCTTTATTCATTCACGGGATGAGGGCGTCGTTCGCTTTTGCCCATCCCTACTTGCCCAGAGGCCAGTTAAGAGTCAACCAAACTGCAGTAGGTCTGGAGTCACATGTAGGCCAGACCAGGTAAGGAGGATAGTTTCCTTCCCTAAAGGACACGAGTGAGCCGTATGGATTTTTCTAACAATAGGTAATGGATTCGTGGTCATCATTAGATATTGGTCATCATTCTGGATATTTACTGAATTCAAATTCCACCATCTGCTGTAGCAGTATTCGAACCCAGGAGGCAATGAGCTAGTGGTATTATCGCTGGACTGACTGAGCTTGCTGAGTGCTGAAGGTCATATCATCCAGACTGGGGCAAGTGATAAGAGAACTGACAAGATAGCAAAAGTACCTGACCAATCAACCTGTTACTCATGCATGTGTCCGGTTATCACAGTCTCATGGAAACAATCTGCACACTGAAAAACCAAGCGGAGGCTTGGGGACCGCTTTGCAGAACACCTCCGCTCAGTTCGCAATAAACAACTGCACCTCCCAGTCGCAAACCATTTCCACTCCCCCTCCCATTCTTTAGATGACATGTCCATCATGGGCCTCCTGCAGTGCCACAATGATGCCACCTGAAGGTTGCAGGAACAGCAACTCATATTCCGCTTGGGAACCCTGCAGCCCAATGGTGTCAATGTGGACTTCACCAGCTTCAAAATCTCCCCTTCCCCCACCACATCCCAAAACCAGCCCAGTTCGTCCCCTCCCCCCACTGCACCACACAACCAGCCCAGCTCTTACCCTCCACCCAAAGCATCCCAAAACCAGGCCAACCTGTCTCTGCCTCCCTAACCTGTTCTTCCTCTCACCCATCCCTTCCTCCCACCCCAAGCTGCACCTCCATCTCCTACCTACTAACCTCATCCCACCTCCTTGACCTGTCCGTCTTCCCTGGACTGACCTATCCCCTCCCTACCTCCCCACCTATACTCTCCTCTCCACCTATCTTCTTTTCTCTCCATCTTCGGTCTGCCTCCCCCTCTCTCCCTATTTATTCCAGAACCCTCACCCCATCCCCCTCTCTGATGAAGGGTCTAGGCCCAAAACGTCAGCTTTTGTGCTCCTGAGACGCTGCTGGGCCTGCTGTGTTCATCCAGCCTCACATTTTATTATTTCACACTGAAGAAACAGGTTTCAAACTGTCCATTAGTGAATTTCATAATGAAACTGACAAAAATCAGTGTTAGCTTCAGGATTTCAAAATGTGGATTTTTTTTTCCTGAGATATTAAGAGTCAGCTAGAACAGAACACAAACACTTGGAATGGATAAAATTTCAACAAATTGAACAGTTCAAAATTAGGTATCATGAGATAATATGGAACATAACCAACAGCAAGAGAGTTGCATTCCACCTCAGTATGTAACCTCATGGCTTGGCATTTCACTGAATCCAGAGTCACCATTAAGCCAGAGGACCAACTTGAGTTGAATGAAGATCATGATTTACCATCACAGGTGTCAATCTTCAGCTAAATGGATTCACTCTACATTATTTCAAAAGAGTCAGAGTTCATTGGATGCTGAAATAATTGTATGTGCAGACAACTTCCTGAATGGAACATGAATGGCTAGTACTCCAGAACCAGCTAGGCTTTTATCCAAGGTGGTTGAGTGCAGCTACAAGATTGGCATGAGTCCTACAAGCAAAAAAAAAATTCCCAGATATGTCCTATGCATTAAACGAAAAAGGATGAAATCTAACCTGGCAAAGTGCTGCCCATTATACACTCATCAACAAACTGATGGAAGGGGCCATCGATAGTGCTATCAGTTGGTATTTTGTCACCACATCAGATAGTCATTGATGCTCAGTTTGGGTTATTTTAGGACAGGTCTAATGGTCTTGGTTGTTGGAGATCAATCATTTAGTCATAGGATATCGCTGCGGAAGTTCTCAGGTCAGTGTCCTTGGCCCAACTATCTGCAGTTGCTTCATCAATGGCTTCCCTTCAATGTAGTCAGAAATAGATATGTTCATTGATGATTCCACAATGTTTGGCACCATTTACAACTCCTTGTATAATGAAGCAAATGTGCCTGTGTGCATCAAGACCTAGACAACTTTTACGCTTGATGTAAACGCTGGTCAGCTGGGACCAGTGATAGTAATGTCACTTGCTATTTACACAGCAAGTTATTCGCATCTCCAACAAGAGTGAACCTAACCAGTCATAATCTTTTCAGTATTACCATCTCTGGATTCCACACCAATCAACATTCTTGGAAGTTACAATTGGCTAAAAATGTTACTGGATCAGTCACATAATTACTGCGACTACAAGGGTGGGTCAGCTCCTGTCCCCAAGTCTTTCCAACATTTACAAGGTCAAAGTAAGAATGTAATGGAATCCTTGCAAATTAACAGCAGCTAAGAGCAGCTCCAAAATTATTCTTGACACCAAACATTACTCAGGACCAAGCAATCTGTCTGCTTGGTACTCCATTCAACACTTTAAATGTTAATTCCGTGTGTATGTACCATACGCAATATACATTACAACAACTTGCCAAGGCTTCTTTTGACAGTACTTCACAAAAACACAACCTCCACCATTTAGAAGGTCAAGAGGAACAGAAACAGGCCATCATCATGGATCAGAATCCTGACATTCCTGACCTAACAGTGCTGTGACCGCACATAGATGACTGAGACTGCCCCAGTTCGGAAGGCCAGGTCATGTTCTCAGCGGCAGTCAGAATTGGGCAATAAATGGGGCTTGCCAAAGCATCCACATCTCACATCAAGGAACAGATGAAGTGTATGATAAAATAAGATCAATGTATTATTAAATAAAAGAGAGTTGATTCTTACTTCTTTTGACTAAATCTGAGTTGTATCAAGCCATTTGGAGGGATTTCTCCATGAGGACTAGAGGATTTTCTCACTGTATCTTACCAAGCTTGCCTCATTAACAGCCGAGCCTGCCCCTATGGTGTTCCTCATGTTTGATTTCAGCCCCAACTTACCAAGCACGTTCTTGGAACAACTTACCGCTCAGCAGGTATCCTGGCATTCACTGGCATCTCTTGTACCAACAATACTTTTAAAAGCAGGTTGTGTATCCAGACAAGCACTACAATCCAGAGCTGCACTGCACAGCTGATACGTGCCCTGGATGTGGGAGAGAGGGGCAAATCATTGCCCCGCTTTGCAGTCAAGGGCAAAACTGCAAAGCTGGAGGTGTACTGTACCCACCTCTCACCAGGGCTCATGCTCTATCACTCTCATTGTTGCCTGCCACATCTCACCTCTCTCACTCTCACTGACTCCAACTCCTACACGACTAACCCTGCATGCCCTCTGCACTATCTCTTCACTTGCTGGGGTCACTCCTTGTTTTCCCTCCCCCATTGTGTGCCAGGATCTCGAGTGAAGGTTATCCATTTGATGTGGCTGAGGCCTGCTGATAACCATGACAAGTTTCCTGGCTTTGTGCCTGCGCTAAGTGGAAAAGCACAACTGCACTGATATCAACCTGGTACCTCTGCTGATGGGGCAAAGTGCGAAAAGACAAGGCAAGACAGGGATGTTATGAGTATCCAGCCAGACTCAGAATGAGGGTGGGTCATTAGAGCAAGCAAAGACCCTAAACATGCAGTCTGGTCCAGTCCACGGGCTGGGTTTGTGTCCCTGAGCACACAGTAATCTCGATGCAGCTTTATAATAACAGTTGTTGGTGCAGTCGAAGGTGCAACTTGAAGTTCAGAAGTGTATGGTAAGTGGATCAGAAATAGGTCATGGTGCTCCCTAAACGCTGGCAATATATTGGACATAGGGTATGTGTGGTCAGTGCCTATTTAGTGTGCCCTGAGCCTTTGGCACCAGTGCGGGTCCTTTGGAGCACACAGTGAGCTAAATTTACTGGGATCTGTGCTGAATTCAATGTTAAAGTTTCCCAAAATCTAGCTTTTTTTTGGTGAGATCGGAAGCTGAATATTAAATAGGCAAGCCAGGCTGTTAACAAGGTATTTCACAAGGAATAATCTGCCTTAAATTGGTAACTCACCACTGCCTAGCAAGAAACTCATTATACCATTTGTGAAAAGCATTAAAATATGGAGCATGAAGATTCTGATATCAACAATAGTGTTGACTGATGTCTCATCTGATTCCACCACAAACCTCTCCACCGCCCACATTGCTCAGATTTCTGTAAGACATCACATTGTAGTTTTATATTTATGGCAATACGAATTGTGCAGCAACAAGCAACCCATAATATTGTTCTACTGGTTGAGCATTAAAATCTTTTAGCACTCGTGAAGACTTTGACTCAAGATGCGATACCCTGGTGTATCTGCTCAATGTATCTGTAACTCAATGGAATGTAATTAACTGACAGCAGTTCAGCTCAATTTGAAATGGTACACTTCAAATATGCTCAGTGAGCCATCATAAACTGTATACACTTTATTGCAAATAATATGTCAATGGGAATTGAATCCAAACTGGTGTTCTGAAAATGCTTCCATCTTTCATGGTTTTTTGACTGTTTATGAAGCTGGGTGTTTGGAAATGCTTCTGAACCACTTGAACTTCTTTCATGCTTTCAGACATTATTTGAACCACTTGACTGGATTATATTCTTCCAACTCTTTAAAAAAATGGCACTGGCTTAAGCAACTGATGATATGTTTATCATTCATTAAACCGTATATGCCAGCATCTCACACCAAATATAATGAGGCAGCATCACAATTAACAGGTTTTAGTAGATTAAGTCATTCAGTGCAAGAGATTCTGAAGTTATCTTTCATTCAATTTTGATGAGCACAATTGAAATTTCAGTGGTTTTTAATATATTATACAGGTAAAGTAATAGATGGAAAATAAGTGCACAGAAGTTCCTCTTTCTTTGGCATTTCATACTGTTTAATTTGTGCTTGAATCACATCCTATTAATAATGTTAGAGCTAGTGCTGGTCACAGAAATGTTGAACGCTAGAAAATTTCTACTCAGCCATAGTCAATTATGCTGAATGCATTCTTTGTCACCATACATCATCAATAATAATGAAGGGTGAAGGATAAAGACTAATACATACTTATTAATTCTTTTCTGTTACTCATTTTCAAATACCTCAAGTGGTTACATTACAGACCACTTCTAATAGAATAATTAATCCTCCTTCCCTTCCTTGGCTTTGACTATTGTACACTTCAGGCCAAGGCAATAAGCATTAATTTCAAGATGGCTGAAGCGAAAGGAAAGGGAGTTGCGCTTCAATTGCATAGAGCCTTCGTTGCACAGTATGTAGAGTACCACATTCACTTTTGGCCTCTGCACTTCAGGAAGGATAGATTAGCCTTACAAGGAGTGCAGTGCAGATTCACTGGAACCAAACTTGAATTTAGAGAATTGAAGTTTGGGGACAGGTTTCATCATCTTGGGCTTCTATTGTTCTCAGTTTATGCAGAACTCTAGGCAAAAAGCCGTCTTTAAGCTGAATCATGTGGCTAATGACTGACCAGCATATATTTTTCTGGGAAGTTACTACACTTTAATGCTGTTTCTTTATTTTAGGTATTATAGCAACTTAACACGTAGAAATGGTTTGAAATTCACCCACATTATTAAAGATACTTTGCAGTTTATAAACTAGTTTGATGAAAACAGTAACCCACTGGGATATCTATGGTCAGATTGTTCCTTAATGCATTTTTAGGTTACTGACTCCATGGCAAAGTAAAATCACAAAGCGATGCAAATATGGAATAGTAAAGTTAGTCCAGTTTATGTAGACTTTTCCTCTGGAGAATGCAAAGCAAATACCTCTTTCAGATTAGGTTCAGATTCTATTGAAGGAAAGAATTGCTGAAACGAAAACTTAGGAGAATGAATACAAATCTTCAGAATGACAGAGCTTCAATAAGTGATAGATCTTCTACTTTCTAATTTTCAGTGTCTGCGGATTTCTGAGGGAGAAATCATATTCAATCACTTCATTGTTTTTTTTGAGGAAGTAACAAGTAGATTGGATGAAGGGGAATCTGTTCATATGTTGTACATGGATTTCCACAAGGCATTTATTAAGGTGCCAGATCAATCTTATCAAACAAGACACAAGCGCACAGTGTAAGAGATAAAATAATATATGAATTGTAGGAGCATCAGCACGAAATAGCTAACAGGCAGATGCTAAACAAAGCTGCAATCACTCTAAAGGTAATGAGTAATCCAGTACCAATTATGTGGATTCTAGGTTGCTGAGGGAGTAAAAACTCTGACAACTTTTCATCCTCCATGGACATGACAGTGGTGTCAGTAATAGGGGAATGAAAACATACACAAACTATTCAAAATGGGATGGATAAATATAACAACTGGCTAACCCTATTAAATTCTTTGAAGTAATGTTGTTAATGAGATAATGTTATTGATATTCCCAATACCCTTGAAGCATGTGGGTAAGTTGACAGTGTTGAGAATGTGTAAGATACTTGGCATTGTAAGTAAGGACACTGAATACAAGAAAGTAAAACCAAATCTTTACAGATCAGCTGGAGGACTAGAACAATTCTAGGTATCACACTTTAAGAAGGATGTCACGGCCTTGGAGAGGGTGTTGATGAGGCATACTATGATGAATCACAGATGTCAGCCTCTGAGAATTTGCATGCATACCTCCAATCCACTTAAAGGATGTTTCTGCACTTCAAATTGCACCTTGGACTGCACCAGTAACAATCTTTACAACATTGCTGCAAGGACACTGTGGGCTCAAGGACATGGATCCAGCAGTTGGAGTGAGTGACGCCTTTGGGTACTTTGCATGATGTCATAGCATTTACTCACGCTCAGCCTACCTGAATGCTCACAGCAGCCCTGCCTTGCATTTCCTTTTTGTATCTTGCCTGCTCAGCCAGATATATCAGGTTCATATCACTGCTGTGGTAACTTGTCATTCACCACAGATACAAAGCCAGGAAGCTGGACAAGGTTGTCAGCAAGTCAAGGCATTGCCTTTGGTCTGGGGGTCCGTGCACAGCAAGTCACGGGCAAACTCCTATACTAGCCCATTCACTTGGACATGGTCAGTTAGATGCTTCGGGCAGCTGTGCTGGTGGGGAGATGTCCCGCTAGTGAGGAGGCAGCTCCACAAACTGACTTGTGGAAAGCTTGGAAATGCTCAGGCATTTTCTTCTTAAAGCACTGAAGATTAGGGAAAAACCTAAATAAGGTTTTCAAAATTGTGAGGATTTGACAGCTTATATGGGGAAGGAAGGAATTCCTTTGCCAAGTGGTTATTCAGCACAGATCATATATTTCCTCAAAAAAGGCAAAAAAAAGGACTACAGAGGAAATAAATTATTTCACACAATGTTCTTTTCCCCAGGAACGGTGATTGAAGTAGATTCCATAGAAAATTTCAAAAGGTAGAAGTCATGTACTTGAAGAGTGTAGTGGCAAAAAGCTGGAGTAAGGTATCAAATTGGGATATTTCTTGCAAATAGCCTTTAGTTAATATTTTCCAAATTTAGGACCTTAGAAACTGTTACTACTTGTTTCTAAATGATTAGTTAGCTTTCACTCAAACTCTGCACTGTCCCCCTTTTCTTTAAGTCAATTATTGCAGGTCCTTAGAATCTAAGCAATCTTCGGACTATCACTAACTAATCTTTGCTGATTTTATGCCACATTTCTTTCAGTTTGGTCTTTTTTCAAACTTTTTTTATTTAGCTGCAGATGGAGGAAACTTCAAAGAGACTATTTCTCACTTAGATACATCTTTGCTGTGAGTTTTTAGCTATCTGTTAACACTGTTGTACATCTTGACTGTCCTAGCCTTTAAACTCATTTCCAGATCACTTTTTCTAAGTCTGTCTTCATTTCCTTTGTATTACTTTATTCAGGTATAAAACACTCGTCTTTGATCCATTCTTCTCCCCTTTGAACTGAATATGAAATTCTATCATGTTACTATTGCTGTCATCTAGAAACTCTCACCATGAAACTATTGATTAATTCATGTTGCATTGTTCACTACCACATCCAGAATTGTCTGAGCCTTGGTTGGATCCAGCATACACTGGTCTAAGGACCTGTCCATGCAGATACCTAACTAATTCAGACAAATGAGACTACTTTAGTTTGAGAAATTTGGTCGATATGGATGAGTTGGACCAAAGAGTCTGTTTCTGTGCTGTATAACTCTATGACTGTAAGCCTGGGAAAGGAGGCAATCTTAGCCAATCTGATTTACACAAGATTAATGCTACCCATTATTACTGAAATTCTTTTCTTATAAAACCATTTCTTTCTTCTTGTTTATTCGTTCTGACAGCATAATGATAGTTAGATGGACCAAAAACTACTCCCATAAGTAATCCAGTGTGGAGCTGGAGGAACACAGCAGGTTAGGCAGCAACAGAGGAGCAGGGAAGTTGATGTATCAGATCAGGATCGTTCTTCGCGATCCGAAACGTCAACTTTCCTGCTCCTCTGATACTGCCTGGCCTACTGTGTTACTCCAGCTCCATACTGTGCTAACTCTGGATCCAACATCTGCAGTTCTTGCTATCTCTCCTCCATGTAATCCCCTACCTTTCCTATTTTTTAAAATCTTTACTGCAAGTGATTCTACATCTTGTCTTTTTTTAGCTAAAGTCATCTCTATATCCTGCACAAAGGACAACCCTAACTAACAGAACCACCCCACCACATTTTCCAGCTTCCTTTCGTTTTGAAATGTCAATACCCTTCAGTATCTCAGTTCCAACCTTGGATGGCCTGCAAACATGGCTTGTAATGTCTATCAGGTCATACATATTTATATCTATGTGCGCTAGCAATTTATCCTTTAAGGTACATGCGTCTGCATTCAGTTCTGAAGCCTTTAATTCTGTCTTTTTACCATTTTTGAAATTTCTGGCCTTGTCTACTTATGCACTTTAAAGTATGTATACTGTGTCCCTGTCTGACACCTTTTGGTTATCATTATGCCTGATTGCTACCCTGCTTTAATATCTAATTGCTTCCCTTTGATTTACTGCATCTCCTCTCACATGATCCTTTTCTCCCACCAGGGCTTCTGGTCTCCTTTCTTCCAATTTAACAACTATTTCCAGTTAGAGGTACTCAACAAAGCAACTGGAGTAGAAATTAGCATGTTTGCAATATCAAATACTTCCAATACTCCTGTTTGTTTGTTAATCAGCCAACTGTTTAAGCTAACGAAATGTGAGGCTGAATGAACACAGCAGGTCCAGCAGCATCTCAGGAGCACAAAAGCTGACGTTTCGGGCCTAGACCCTTCATCAGAGAGGGGGATGGGATGAGGGTTCTGGAATAAATAGGGAGAGAGGGGGAGGCGGACCGAAGATGGAGAGAAAAGAAGATAGGTGGAGAGGAGAGAATAGGTGGGGAGGTAGGGAAGGGATAGGTCAGTCCAGGGAAGACGGACAGGTCAAGGAGGTGGGATGAGGTTAGTAGGCAGGAGATGGAGGTGCGGCTTGGGGTGGGAGGAAGGGATGGGTGAGAGGAAGAACAGGTTAGGGAGGCAGAGACAGGTTGGACTGGTTTTGGGATGCAGTGGGTGGAGGGGAAGAGCTGGGCTGGTTGTGTGGTGCAGTGGGGGGAGGGGATGAACTGGGCTGGTTTTGGGATGTGGTGGGGGAAGGGGAGATTTTGAAGCTGGTGATGTCCACATTGATACCATTGGGCTGCAGGGTTCGCAAGCGGAATATGAGTTGCTGTTCCTGCAACCTTCGGGTGGCATCATTGTGGCACTGCAGGAGGCCCATGATGGACATGTCATCTAAAGAATGGGAGGGGGAGTGGAAATGGTTTGCGACTGGGAGGTGCAGTTGTTTATTGCGAACTGAGCGGAGGTGTTCTGCAAAGCGGTCCCCAAGCCACCGCTTGGTTTCCCCAATGTAGAGGATGTCACACTGGGTACAGTGGATGCAGTATACCACATTGGCAGATGTGCAAGTGAACCTCTGCTTAATGTGGAAAGTCATCTTGGGGCCTGGGATAGGGGTGAGGGAGGAGGTGTGGGGGCAAGTGTAGCATTTCCTGTGGTTACAGGGGAAGGTGCCGGGTGTAGTGGGGTTGGTGGGCAGTGTGGAGCGAACAAGGGAGTCACGGAGGGAGTGGTCTCTCCGGAAAGCAGACAAGGGTGGGGATGGAAAAATGTCTTGGGTGGTGGGGTCGGATTGTAGATGGCGGAAGTGTCGGAGGATGATGCATTGTATCCGGAGGTTGGTGGGGTGTTGTGTGAGAATGAGGGGGATCCTCTTTGGGCGGTTGTGGCGGGGGCGGGGTGTGAGGGATGTGTTGCGGGAAATGCGGGAGACGCGGTCAAGGGCGTTCTCGACTACTGTGGGGAGCAAGTTGTGGTCCTTGAAGAACTTGGACATCTGGGATGTGCGGGAGTGGAATGCCTCATCGTGGGAGCAGATGCAGCGGAGGCAGATGAATTGGGAATAGGGGATGGAATTTTTGCAGGAGGGTGGGTGGGAGGAGGTGTATTCTAGGTAGCTGTGGGAGTCGGTGGGCTTGAAATGGACATCAGTTACAAGCTGGTTGCCTGAGATGGAGACTGAGAGATCCAGAAAGGTGAGGGATGCGCTGGAGATGGCCCAGGTGAACTGAAGGTTGGGGTGGAAGGTGTTGGTGAAGTGGGTGAACTGTTCGAGCTCCTCTGGGGAGCAAGAGGCGGCGCCGATACAGTCATCAATGTAACGGAGGAAGAGGTGGGGTTTGGGGCATTTCCACTCCCCCTCCCATTCTTCAGATGACATGTCCATCATGGGCCTCCTGCAGTGTCACTTTGATGCCACCCGAAGGTTGCAGGAACAGCAACTAATATTCCGCTTGGGAACCCTGCAGCCCAATGTTATCAATGTGGACTTCACCAGCTTCAAAATCTCCCCTTCCCCCACCGCATCCCAAAACCAGTCCAGTTCGTCCCCTCCCCCCACTGCACCACACAACCAGCCCAGCTCTTCCCCCCCACCCACTGCATCCCAAAACCAGCCCAACCTGTCTCTGCCTCCCTAACCTGTTCTTCCTCTCACCCATCCCTTCCTCCCACCCCAAGCCGCACCTCCACCTCCTACCTTCTAACCTCATCCCACCTCCTTGACCTGTCCGTCTTCCCTGGACTGACCTATCCCCTCCCTACCTCCCCACCTGTACTCTCCTCTCCACCTATCTTCTTTTCTCTCCATCTTCGGTCCGCCTCCCCCTCTCTCCCTATTTATTCCAGAACCCTCACCCCATCCCCTTCTCTGATGAAGGGTCTAGGCCCGAAACGTCAGCTTTTGTGCTCCTGAGATGCTGCTGGACCTGCTGTGTTCATCCAGCCTCACATTTCATTATCTTGGATTCTCCAGCATCTGCAGTTCCCATTATCACTGTTTAAGTTCCTCAGCCACCAACAGGTAGTTACTAATTGCTAAACCATTATATTCTGCTTGATCTACAAAAGGATTAGTAAGAACTCAGTGATAATGGGAACTGCAGATGCTGGAGAATCCAAGATAACAAAGTATGGAGCTGGATGAACACAGCAGGCCAAACAGCATCTCAGGAGCACAAAAGCTGACGTTTCGGGCCTCGACCCTTCATCAGAGAGCTCACTTTGGATTTGGGAACAGTATTACAGATTCAATCATTATGAAGATTCAGTTATACTCTGTTTCAAGTGAAAAATTAGCCTTCAATTTGGCTGCTAATCTCAATGAATCAGGCATCCATTTGGAACATTATGAGCTTACAATTATTTCCAGGACATTTAACTGGCCCAAATCCCATTCACGCCTGAGTCAACAGTTTAGTTGAATTAAGACTCATGGTGGTTACTTTATTTGTGACTGCAATTGTCACTCTTGCACACCTAAAACATCGCTACCTTCCCTGAAACACTTTCCTAACAGGAGAACTGGCAATATCCGAAACACAGTATAGTGTGTCTTTTTTAGAAGAAAAAGACGAGGTAGAGGAATAAATGATTATTCAGCTCTCTTTACTAGCCAGCACTGCATATGATCTCTAATATAAAGTAAGCAATTTTCCAAAGTGACAAAAATCTCAAGATATTTCTGTACAGTGCCTGCAAATTCCTCCAGTGCTGATGGGAAGTATGTTATAATATGTGTTTTCCTGCATTTTTGAACAACACTCTTAAGAATATTGTTGTGACTGCTGTTGCAAATCACTATCAATAACAAGACATTCTAAACTACACCAAGAAACCATTTTACATGCCTATGCTTAATTTATTCTGATTTTGGCATTTTTATCCTGGGATTAATGCTGTAGCTGATTAATTTGGCAAATACTTGCTTTGCCTACTACCTTTTCTATATATTTGCAATTTATCATTCCTCCCAAATGTATCTCTAACTACTGAAATACATCATTTTGAAATATCAATGCTATGTCCACAGCATAATTAATGTGCTTTAGCTTAAAATTAGCTCATTGTCTTTGACAAAGAGTAATGAAATTATGTTAGTTGTGTATTTGCATTAAAACTTATAGTCAAAAGGAAATGCTTTTAAATAGAAAATTAGATTGCTTTGTTTGATTTGGGGGTTTAATTATAACTTCAGTGAAAATTGTAAATAATTCAAATTATGTTACGGGGTTTGTAAGAATGGAATCTGGGATGGTGGAGATGGGGGAAGGTGTGGCTGAAAAATTAGGATGGAGGCTGGAGTTTGCATGCTGCTGCTTCCACACTTGCACTGCATTTAACCAGCAACAAGGGAAGTGGTTAATGGCCCTGCTGTACTCAGACTGCATGAGTGACATAAATGGTTAACTGAGGGTCTCTGTGTCCCTCTTCTGCAATTCTATCAGCAGTTGGTAGGGATTTTGAGACAATGGTCTCCCAGGAGCTCGAATTTGGGAAGAAGGTGCCAGCTGACCTATAAAGAGTCCCCCTGCGCAACAACCCTGATCCTACCACCAACCTCACTCCAACATCAACCTTCCCTTGCTCCCTAGGGCTTGTCTGACTTGCCCCAGTGACTCTCCCAACACATACTTTACTGCCAGGATAACATCTATGTAGTTCAGTGGCTACAGCTGTGATCAAGTACTCTTGATCTTCTGATTTGCTGGCAGGTCTTTAAAGGATGTAGGTTCCCTGTCCAAGAAATGGGAGCCCCAAAGGCAGCTCATTAGTTGCTGGGTGGACTTGAAATCTGGTCCAGCTCCTCAAAATGGCTGAAGTGGAACCGCCCATCATTTTCTAGTCACTCATGGGGACCACTGTGACTTCAGTCATTTTTGGTAACATATACAGAATCATTAATGGCACATTCTCAACCTTGAGGCTTTGCCTCAATTAGTGAGAGTCTACTTGCACTGAATCAGCCCTCAAGTATCATTAATCTTGGCATCTCCTTGAATTGGTATTCTTATGTAATGTCCTTATGAGTGCAGGATAAAACAAAAATATGGATTTTCTCAGCAATAACTAAGAGCGTACAAATGGTAAACAGTGGGGCTGGGATTTGCAAAGTGCCACAGGACTGGGTCCCAGTGCAGCTGGGCTTTGAAAGTTGTTGTCTCAGAGGACTTCTCATCATCCCATGGCTCTGGGGCAGTTCTGAATTTTCAGCAGGCCAATAGTGGATAAGATGCTGGGAAACCACTTGACTCCAATTAAGAGCCCTTTCCATTGCTAAATGGACAAAATTTTCAGAATATTTCCTGGCAAGCCCAAACAATCATGTGAATGACAGCGTGACTGTCAGGTTCACTGTGGGATCCAAACAAGTTTCTTTGGAGGTACTTTTATGAGGAAACTATGAGGCATTACCAGCAACAGCATAAGTACTGGCCCTTACTTTGTCATGTTTGCCTCATCCTAACTCCTGGCCTTTGAATAGCTGATTGCTCAAATTGAAATGGTCACTCTCAAGATGTCTTCAATCTACCTTTGCTATTTTGCCAACAAGGCAGCTCCCACCTCCTGCTGACTCCTGAATTAGACGAACTGAACATGAAATCACGTCTTATGTTTGGGGTTGAGGCCCAGAATTCATCCAAATGTCACGTTGCCAATGCCTGAATTGAAAATCTGGTATTCATTTATTTGTGAGACTGTCTTAAAAAATGAATAAAATCAGTTGTACTACATTATCTTGGAAAGTGAACATTTTGGAAGTAAGCCAAATCCATGACGACATTTATCCTGCCTTGTTCAATTAGATTTTTTAAACAATATTTTATAAATCTTTGTTCTAGTAAATTCTTGGAGGAATTAGTGAAGATTAATCCAACGCACTATAACATTTCTAAAAGTTTAAATCTATGGCTTTTCAATAGTCGAATGCTCATGGCTGTCCTTTTTAATTATTTCAGCTGATGTACACACATTAATTTTAAGTTTATGTTTCTCTTGTCCATATTTGTCTTCTTTCAAATGTTACGTTAGTCATTCTAAGCATGGAACAGGAGAACTCCAGTTCCAACACCCTACAGAAGTTACTAATTCTATGGCCTTATAAGGATAGAGCTTAGTGAGAGTTCACCTAAAATCTTCAGAATATTTTTTCTACAGAGGCCAAAAAAAAATCTGATCAATGTGTCAAGTTTGCTTTAGTAGACAACTGGATTATTTTACAAACAAAAACAACTAAAGCAATTTTTAACAGTTCAGCTTTTCAGTTGTTTCTCATCTTCACATTTGTCAGCATTGTGCTTCAGCACAAACCATACTTGTTCATATTCTAATATAACAGGAACCAAAGAAAATGTTATTTTAGGATCCAAGACAAAACATTTTGGTACATGTATAAATTTAAATTTCTGTTATTTCAGACTCTTTAATTACTTATTGAGTTGCACAAGTAAAGGCCTCCTGACACTAACTTTCTTGTATTGCTGTAAAGAGACACAGATTCAAAACTTTTTGTTTCACACACATGAGGACTGGGAGGCAATAAACAAAATTTTGGAAGGGAACACAAATTTATACAGCAAGACAAGAGGGTGCTGATTGGTTGAACCATTGATGGCATGGGATGTAGCAGGAATTGTTAACTGTTAATTTTAGCTGATTAAACACAGACCAAGAGGTAGATTCAGAATGGTCACTGCATTAAAATGGGAAATGCAGCAGGGATTGGCAGTCTCTGTAACCCTCTCCTCAATGAAAATGGTGCAGTATGTGGACAAATGACATTTGTCTGCAAAGAACAGGATCCTGTGTGTGAATATGTGTAGCTTCTATGACATGCATACTGTGAGCCTGACTGGTTTCCTGTGTAATACTTAATAGAGTCAAGATAACTTAGTAGACACAGTCTAATAGCGTGATAATCTGAGGTTTAAAAGCACAGGCTGGTTGACCACAATCAGCATGCTGCAGGCCGTCCAATAGGAGTTGTTTGATATGGCCCATCAGCCCATCGAGGTAAGTGGCCTACATATCTGATATCACACTAGCACTGAAACTCATATATCACATTAATAATAAACATAGTAGGCAAAACACACTTTTGACTTGACAACAGCACTATGTAACTGGGGAAAACATGTTGTTTACTACTGCAACTACTATAGAAGAACATAGTGCTGACTTTGCCCAGCAATCATTTTCTGGTTATAGAATCCCTACAGCGTGAAAACAGGCCCTCCAGTCCAACGAGTCCACACTGACCCACAGAGCATCCCACCCAGACCCATACCCCTATAACCCACATAATCTACACATCCCTGTGCGTGTGTGTGTCTGTGTGAGTACGTGTGAGTGTGGACACTGGCTTAGTGTGTAGGTAATGGGATGAGAAGCCATGAGAAAACTCACTAAGGGCTAATGGATACAGCTACACCACCTATAACGCCTACACTGCAATCTCGTCCTTCCTCCATCCCCACCCCCACTCCATACACACACACGCACACACAAACACACACAAAACTGGTACTGAGTCAAATTTGGTAAAATGAACACAGAGAAGGGAGAATCTTCAGTATTCTGTCTATCCTAGTACAAGTAAAAGTAGTTCAATATTCATGTTGCATGTGTGCAAATTTCTAACATCTATACATGTCTGCATACAATGCATGAGCTTATTTACATTAGAATATATTACATTTCAGTAAAACTAAAAGCCTTAGCATTCATTAACCACTGTGACTGAATACATACTCACTACAGTGGTATTACACGTTCTTCATTTCTCCAGATAGTGATTGAACAGGAGTATGTTGGTTTAAGG
This sequence comes from Stegostoma tigrinum, assembly GCF_030684315.1. NCBI lineage: Eukaryota > Metazoa > Chordata > Chondrichthyes > Orectolobiformes > Stegostomatidae > Stegostoma > Stegostoma tigrinum. The sequence continues at coordinate 67,716,428 of NC_081354.1, forward strand.
ACTGTTTGTATAATTGAAATTCAAGCCTTACTAGTAGAGTATATGATTTTCAAGCTAATTACATTTATTATGTAAGTACTATTTTTGTGAGAATGTAATGGCTTTATGTAATCGAAGACACAAAGTTGCTATAAATTATACAGCAATTAAAGCAATCCAAAATAAACATGTAACAATGGTATTGTTTTAATTCAGAAAAGGTGCAATTATAATTGACATCAAAAAAAGCCTCTCTCCATTATTTCTTAGATAATAGATAAATGACTTGCACTGAAGATTACTTGTTCTAGTTTGAGGCTATTAACTGTACTCACCTGGCCAGCAGACGAGGGGCTGGCACAATTCTTCCTGTAACAAGCCAATATGTGGGCTGTTTGGTTAACCAGTATCTCTCGAACAGTCTTTAGAGGTTGGCTTAGAATGGCTCTGTATGCTGGGTGAAACAAGCAAAGAAAAAGTTTAAAACCTGCCAAGGAAATCCTGCTTTCTTGCACCCAAGTAATACAAGAATAATTATTATGTAAATTATAAGTGATCAGTCTAGACAGGATTCAGAAAATATACATTTGTCGAGGCTTCCCCAAAAAAATGCTGAAATTATCCAATTCATTGATCCTTCATCAAAAACCCGCTTTTCTGAACTGTGCCTGCAGCCAATGGATTCAGCAGTATACTTAAGTCTGGACATGCAAATGAAGTTGCTGCAGTAGGACTATTTGATACCAAGCACAGAACATCTAACAGGAAGCAGCTAAGTGTCAAAAAATAATTTATTTTGTTGAGCAGTATTTTTATAAGTTTCATGAAGGGCAATATCAGAACAGAAATTGCTTCCAGCCTCACCTTGCTAAATACAAATTTCTCCCGTGCACAGAAAGGCAGGGGAGGTTGGTTTAAAAAAAAACTCATTTGCAATTGAACATATTTTGTAAATAGAGGCAGCAGTTGCAAAAAAATTGAAAGAAGGGATCACATCAGATGAGTAGAAAATTGATCTCTTGTAGGCTATGACAGAAATGTCTTTCATAATATCTTGGGATTCCTTGATAATGCACATAAACATATTAATTTGAAGCAAGAACAGGTTCTCACGGTGCTCTGCCATTAACTACGATCATTGCTGATCTGACTACTATACGTTTTCACCAGTCACAGATAACATTTCACTCCCTTGCTTATCAATAATTTATCAACTTGTAAAAAACCAGTAAAACTGGCAAACACATACTGGTCTAAAATAGAGGTCCAGTATAACCAATCTGTTTATTTCCAAGAACAGCGGTTCTTTTTCTGCTTTTTCTCCTTCTGGTTTAAAAATATCATGCCTTCATCTAACCACTTCGTCACCTCATCAAAAAACTCAATCAAGCTTGTGAGACCCAATTTCCTATGCACAAATCCATGCTGACTATCTCTAATGAGTCCTTGCCTTTCCAAATGCATTAAATCCTGTCTCTCAGAATCCCCTCCAAAGACTTGATATAAGGCTTACTGGTGTTAGAGTTCCCTGTCTCTTCCTTGCAGCCTTTCTTAAATAATAGCACAGCATTTGTGACTCTCCAATCTTCTGCCACTTCACCCGTGATTGTTGATTCTACAAAGATCTCTGCTAGGTGCCCTGCAATTTATTCCCTAATTTTCCAAAATGTCCTGCTCTTGGATTCTCCTAGAAGAGAAAGTATCCCTTCTAAATACACTCTGTCAAGAACCTTTGAGATCATTTATGTCTCAATCAAGTTGTCTTTCACCCTTCTAAGTTTCTTGAGATACAAACCTAGCCTGTCTAACTTTTCCTCATAGGTCAATCATAGGTTTTCTGATAGTAGGAACTGCCGATGCTGGAGAATTTGAGATAACACGGTGTGAAGCTGGATGAACACAGCAGGCCAAGCAGCATCAGAGGAGCAGGAAAGTTGATGTTTCAGGTCCAGACCCTTCTTCTTACTTCTGTGTTCATCCAGCTTCACACTCACTTTCTGAACCCTTTCCAATGCATTTAGATTCTTCCTTAAATAAGGCAACTGATATTGTACACAGTGCTCCAGCTGTGCTTTCACCAAAGTCCAGAACAACTGGAGGCTAACCACCCTAATTCTGTACTCACATCCACTCACAATAAATGACTAACATGCAATGACTTTGTTAATTTGTATGATAACATGTGATTCATGAACTGGAACACATAGATCCCTCTGCATCTCAAAGCTCTAAAATCCCTCACCATTTAGATAACATGTTTCTTTTTCAATCTTAATGTCAAAACAGAAAAAAATCCCATTTTCCCCGTACTATATTTCATTTGTCACTTTTTGACAACTCATTCAGCCTATCTATGTCTTTCTTTAGCCTTAGTGTTCTCTTCATGCCATCAGCAAATTTAGCAACTATATCTTGTATCCTTTCATTCAAGCTATTTATAGCAAATGTAGGAAGTTGAGGCCTCAGCACTAACCTTTGTGACACACACTTGTTACATTGTACCATTTATACTAAATCTGTTTCTTCTAGATGGAAAATCTTTTAATCGTGGCAATATGTTACCTCCTACCTCATGACCTTTTATTTTGCACAATAACCTTTGAGTTGGCACCTTATTGAATTCCTTCTGTTAATCTAAGTATTGTATCAACTACCTACTGCACATGCTGTTTATTCAAATAACTCTAATTTGATTAACTATAACTTCTCCTTCAAAAACCATGTCGTTACTCTGCCAGATTACAGTGAACATTTCTGAGTGTATAGCATCTTTAACATTTTCCCCACAACAGATGCTACATTAACCGACCTGTAGTTTCTTGCTTTCTGTCTTCCTCCCCTTTTGAATAAATGAGTTACAATCATTATTTTCCAATTTAGTGAAGGCTTGCTTAAATTTAAGAAATTATACGTTAATAGAAACAATTATTAGCTGTTTTTATATTTTTAGCTATCTCTCATACACTCATTTTAACTCTTTTATTCAAATTTTGTAAGCTTTTTCTTGTTTTTCATATTTTGACCCGCCACCCACCTTTGCGCAATTATGATGTTTCTTTATGTTAAGTATTATTTTAACTTTTTTTTAAGCTAACCATAGATGGTGGGTCACGTCTTTAGGGTTTTTCTCTTTGGAATATGCTTATTCATTATATACTGACATCAAACTTTGAATATTTGCCACTGCACATCCTTTGATTTGTCCCTTAACCTAATTTACTAGTTCTGTTTCATGGCCTTTCAAGTGCTTTAACTTAAGTTTGAAATGTTAGTCTTGGACCCACTCTCCTTTAAACAGAATATAAATTTCAGTCAGGCAATGATTACTGCTTTCTGAGGGTGCCTTCACTACAATCAGTCATTACACAACATCAGATCGAACCAGGCTAATAAATGGATAGCTCATTTAAAAAAAATCCTTTGAATGATTTGAAGTGAAACATGAACTTATTTAAAATCGACACACTTGGAATCAAAATTGGGCTGCATTGCCTAGATTTTCAATCTGGCCATGAATCAGAAATGACAGCTATGCTTTAGACACATCCAGTGCTATTTTCAATGATCCAGGGCGGCACGGTGGCTCAGTGGTCAGCACTGCAGCCTCACAGCACCAGGGACCCGGGTGAAATTCCAGCCTCGGGCGACTGTCTGTGTGGAGTTTGCACATTCTCCCTGTGTCTGCGTGGGTTTCCTCTGGGTGCTCCGGTTTCCTCCCACTGTCCAAAGATGTGCAGGTTAGGTGGATTGGCCATACTAAATTGCCCGTAGTGTTCAGGGGTGTGTGGGTTATAGGGGGATGGTTCTGGGTGGGATGCTTCAAGGGGTGGTGTGGACTTGTTGGGCCGAAGGGCCTGTTCCCACACTGTAGGGAATCTAATGTAATCATAAAAACTTAGGAGTGGGCCTGTGGTCCAATCAGGGACAACAGGTGGGCACCTGATGTCTCTCAACAGTCAATGATTGGCAGCTCCATCAGCTGTTGTTTCTACTGTATTGAAATGTTCGGCACTCTGACAAAGACCCTGCAAGTGCAGTTCCCCCAGGGACAGCTAATGGCTTCAGGTTTGATGCAGTAGCTGTTATAGGTCTGGAGGAGGGAGAGGGGACCCAATCTTGAAGTTCATTCCACCCCCTCCTCTGCTTTCAGCCTACCAAATTGGTCTATGCCAACTTGAGTTGTCACACATTGGACTGAAAATCTCCATTTAATGTGGAAATGAGGGCATTTCAGGTGCAGTATTTTAAAATAGTTGGCTACCCAATGGGCGTTGAAGAGAACTTGAGGATTAAGATCATGGTGGGGAACTGGCAAAAGCAGGATCCATAAACCAGGAACTGACAGATGGCAAAGGGAGTCTCATTCTATGTTGCTTCTGAACTTTTTTGGGTCCTAAATTCAATCTGGGCCCTCGAGCATCAGACCAAACTGATTTCATATTTGAACTAATCCTAAAGTCATAGTCTGCAAATTCACATTGCTATCTTGATACAATTAAGTTAGAAGCACAGTCTGAATGAACAAATATAGTATTCACAAAGAAAAACCAAGCCGATGCTTGGGGAAAACCCACCACACCCAGCACTTTCCCCTGCAACTGCAGGAAGTGCTACACTTGCCCCCACACCATCTCCCTCACCCTCATCCCAGGCCCCAAGATGACTTTCCATATGAAGCAGATGTTCACCTGCACATCTGCTAATGTGGTATACTGTATCCACTGTACCCAGTGTGGCTTCCTCTACATTGGGGAAACCAAGCGGAGGCTTGGAGATCGCTTTGCAGAACACCTCCGCTCGGTTCGCAATAAACAACTGCGCCTCCCAGTAGCGAACCATTTTAACTTCCCCTCCCATTCCTTAGACGACATGTCCATCATGGGCCTCCTGCAGTGCCACAATGATGCCACCTGAAGGTTGCAGGAACAGCAACTCATATTCCGCTTGGGAACCTTGCAGCCCAATGGCATCAATGTGGACTTCACAAGCTTCAAAATCTCCCCTTTCCGCACTGCATCCCAAAACCAGCCCAGCTCGTCCCCTCCCACCCACTGCATCCCAAAACCAGTCCAGCTTGTCCCCGCCTCCTTAACCTGTTCTTCCTCTCACCCATCCCCTCCTCCCACCTCAAGCCGCACCTCCATCTCCTACCTACTAACCTCATTCCGCCTCCTTGACCTATCCGTCCTCCCTGGACTGACCTATCCCCTCCCTAGCTCCTCACCTATACTCTCCTCTCCACCTATCTTCTTTTCTCTCCATCTTAGGTCCGCTTCCCCCTCTCTCCCTATTTATTTCAGAACCCTCTCCCTGTCCCCCTCTCTGATGAAGGGTCTCGGCCCGAAATGTCAGTTTTTGTGCTCCTGAGATGCTGCTTGGCCTGCTGTGTTCATCCAGCTTCACACTTTGTTATCTTGGATTCTCCAGTATCTGCAGTTCCCATTATCTCTGATGCTGGTGTAATGTATCAGTTACATTTCTGAGATTGTAGTGATAATGCCATAATTACAGCTGTTTGCAAAGAAAACACTGTGTTAACTGTCTAATGATATGTGAAACCCATTATGACTTGAATTCTATCTGGACTAATAATTTTAAATTAAGTAATTTATATTTATTAGACAGAAAATGTGCATTATGAATGATTTCTTTTTCAGTTTAACTTGTTCAAGATTAATTTAAGGGAGTTAAAGTTTATTCCCAGTTCAAAGGCATCTCTTTGTATTCATAAATACAAACATTAAAACTGGAATCCTTCATAAACTCAGCTGTTTGACTTAAAAGGATGATAATGTACTTTGTGTATTTATAGTAGCAGAACAAAGCTCAATCAAACAGGCACATTCTAGTGCTAACTGAAGGAGCGTGAATTTAGGAAAGCTTGATTTTCAGTATTAATCTACTTCAATTCAAAGTTTATTAATCTAAAAAGTCAAACTCATTAAAATAAGAACTGTTAATTGTTCAAGATTAAAGATTACATTAGTATACTGTCCCTATCAGATGAAGCATTCATTTATTTGTAATAATGCTTGCCTTTTTTTTAAACTTTTGAGGAAAATATTAATGATAGAAGTCCATCCAACATACATGGCCAGCTAGCAGCAATGTTAATACCGGCACACCCAAATACTAACACAGTAGGAAGTGCATCTGATGTGCACCAGATGATATTGGACTAACAGAGGAATTATAAATTCCGGCTGGGCACCTGGAGGGGTTGGCCAGCAGACTGAGGCCCTATGTGGTTAGCCTGCCACAGCTCAGCAGTGTGGGGACAGTGAGATTAAGTGTTGAAAACTCTCAGTGTGGGGAGACTGCAGGTTATAGTAGGACTGTAATGTTTTTCTTTCAGTTCTTTATTTTCCTAATTTATACTATGAAAAACCGTAATGTAGAATGTGTAGTTTTTCTCTATTTCTCTATTTTTGACCTTAATCTATTTTAGTGTTCCTAAGGTTCATACCTCGGTACTTTGCACCTCAGATGTGTGCCAACATTGTACACATTCCACTGTACTCCTGCACTTTGTAGTTGAGTACACGTGGCAATAAACTTAATTCTGATCTAATTAAACTTAATTCATATCTAAAAATGTTACTGTAGCCACCGCAATATTGCATCCTGGAGCACAAAGTGGGTCATTTGCATCCAAAGCAGATGCCAGTTAGCAAGCATTTGCAATATGCATTATTCCGTATCATGTGAAAGCCAAAGGCAAATTCTCTTATTACAGGTTGCCCAATTATTTGGGAGGAAAAAAAATTGTCCAGGTGATCCCTTTGCATTTTCTTGCAGTATTCTCCTTGTTGCTCAACTGAGACAACATCGCAAAGATTGGTTAGAGGAAGCCAAAAACCAAGGGGAGCTAGGGAAATACAACCATTTCAAATGACAACTTACAGCAACCACACAAAACTTTACCTGATTTGGCAAAGAAATTGATAAGGGCATCTGTCTCGCAGCTCTTGTACAAATCAGCATGCTGAGAACTGCAGTTCAGAGCCAGGTTATGGATACGCAGGCGTCTGTGACCAGCCACATTAGTATACAGCAAGGCACACTGCAAAATATAAAACAAAATCACATGATATGTATCACTTGGGTTTCTGCTTTATAAACTATAATATCAAAATCATTCATCACATCTCAATTCCTTTTCCATAAATGAGAAAGTATTTTGTATTAATGCAAAAAATGCCTCATAATTCAGAAAGAAAACTAATAAAATTATGATGTTTTTGCTCAGTAATATTTGACAAAGAAATAATCAAATGAATTCATGAGGGTAAACTTTATGAACATGCATGCCTGACATGGAGTTTTATGAGCAGTCCTTATAAATTGGACACTTGGAGAAATACAGACATTCAACCAGTCATAGATACTGGCCAAGATTGCTAGTTTCCGGACACATCCTCAGTTCTTCCATTGAGCAGCTATATATCAGGAGTGCATATTTATACTGCTTTCTCTTTAGTAGTTACATCTGCATCCCAAATTTCATTTTTTTCCTAATAGGAATAAAGTTGTCCATTAAAACTGCTCAAAACTTATTTTCTAATAACACCAAACAATTGCATTCAGTAACATGGCTGTCTACATATAGTCACTTACTGTCAAAATACTCCTCCTATAACAATTCCATGTTATTCATGCTGTCATGTTCCCTGCTAATGTTAGTACACAGTAACTTATTTGTTTATGCATGATTTAAAGAATTATCAATCAGTTCCATTTTGAGTTGGTCAAGAGGTTGTTTAGTAAAAATGATATTTTCACTTTTTGTGAACAAATGGCTGTAAACCTGAAAGAAAAGCATAATAGAAGCACGCTCTAAATCTTCTTGAGATTTTGTTTAATAAGCATCACTTTAGAACATAGTACATAGAACATAGAACACTACAGGCAGTTTGGCCCATGATGCTGCGCCAAACTTTTACCCTAATCCTAAGGTCTACCTGATCTCCACCCCTACTTATACTATTATCCACATGCCTATCTAATAGCTCTAAAGAGTTTTGTATTTTCAATCTTCCATCACGCTGTTTGTCTGGAACTCTTCAAATCTCTGATAACTCTATTGGTTCATAGCTAAGTTGGCATCTAAACACAATACTAACATTGTTACGTCAAAGTGGTGAGTTCAGTTTCTGCAGAAATTGGAGCATCATTGGATAAACTATTTGCATATTTTTGATAGTTGAACTATCAACCTTGAGTAGACATATACACTGAGTGGTTAGAGAGGGTTCCAGGACTTTGCCTCAGTGACCGGGAGGGAACATTTAATTCCAAGCCAGGATGGTACACAACCTATGGGGACTTACAGATGTGGTGCTTCTACATAACTGCTGACCTTTGTTGCCTAAATGGTAGAAGATATGGAAAGTGTTTGGAAGGTGTTGCCCAAGGAGAAAGATGTAATAATGTATTTTTAGATGGTATTCAATGCTGCCACTGTGCACCAGTAGCGTCGGGAATCAATGTTTGTTTAAGGTACTGGATGTGATGCTGTTCAAAGAATCTGCTTTGTCCTAGATGGTATTGTTCTTCTTGAATGTTGTTGTAGTTGCACTGCACCAGGCAAGTGGAAAGTATTCCATCATACTCCTGGCTTGTGTCTTGTTGATGGTGGACTGGCACTGGAGAGACAGGAAGTGATTTTATATGTTTGATTACTAATGGTGAAATTTTCTGTGGTTTGCATCATTCTTCATTTGAGCATTATGGTATTGGCCACCAGTGCTGGTACGCATACTGGGCTAGGGGTGCTGCAAGTATTTGCTGGTACCAATCCTTCTTTGTCTATACTGTGTCTAGGGGCTATATAATTATCTGTGGTGGTAGAAACACCACAGCAGAATCTTTACAGAAAAAACACTGGGTTTGATTAATGAGATGGTTTGTTGCACAATAGCTATAATTATGATTTTACTAATTAGGCCTAATTACTAGGATGCTAGGGAATGGTACAGAATACAGCCGCTCCTTTATGAAAGCCAATGTAGAATGCCTTGTCGCTACTGAAAGACCGTCTGATCATCGGGTTAGGCGGAGCTAATGCAAATTCAACTGTTTCAGAACTATTGCCTCATACAACAAGCACCTTGGCTATTTTCACTGCCATGACAGAATGATCAATACTGAAAACCTACCAACCATAACCAAGGGGTCAAAAGTCTAAAGGAAGGACGGATAAGCAGAAAGAAAAAGAACCAGCATTTTATGCATTGTTTTTCCTGATCTCAAGATTTCACAATGCTCATCATTGTTAAAGAATTATTTCTGAGTGCTGGTAAATGTGGCAACCAATTTATACACAGCAAGAGAAATGGCCAATTAAAGTGTTTTTGGAGTTGCTGGAGAAATAGTTGTTGGGCAGGACACAGAGAACTCTGTTGCTCATTGTGTCCTGCCATTCAATGTCATCACCTGTCATTTACTGTACTATTCCTGTCCACAACCAACTTATCTGGATATGACTGACCTGAATTGACTGTCATTTGCTAACACAATCCTGCCAATATTAAGTCCTAGAAATTTTTTTTATATTGTGTGAAGAGTTCAAGTAATGTGGGTGTGTTGGGTGCATTGTACCTGGATTAAGGCTCCATTCTCTTCACTGAGTTTATCATCATGTTTGAATTCTACTGTGATTGCCTTATCACAGTCAATGGCTGCCACTTCCACATCTGTTGTGTTGTTCATATACATGGAACCCAAGAAGTCAGTCGCCCTGAAGCCTAGATAAATAAAATGTTTTTAAAAAATAATACACAGAATTCAGGGATCACAATAGGCATGGATGTGAGTTTGCTTGCTAAGCTGGAAGGTTAGTTTTCAGATGTTTCGTCACCATTCTAGGTAACATCATCAGTGAGCCTCCGATGAAGCGCTGGTGTTATGCCCTGCTTTTCTATTTAGATATGCTAAGAAAGAGGTGTGCCTATAACAGATTTTCTCATCTGCAGAAAACAGACGTTCAACACATTATAAGACATTACATGTACATTTACTGTGGGAGATTATAATATTACCATTTTGAAAAAAAAGCCTCATGAAGACTTTGTTCAGTCTAGCATCAACATTTCTTGATGTTTAAAAATGGGCAAATTTTCTGTTCTGGAAATTGTTTATTTTATAGAAATCCAAGTACAACAGTTTTTTTATTGCAGAAAACTTAAACTTCAGAAAATTGTGTGAAGTTAATTTTGTTTTTTCTTAAAATCACTCTTGTTGCACGGTAACCTTTTATTTAAACTGAGGCTAATTATTGTAGCCAATCTTCTTTCAAGGACAATGAAACAAAATCAGGTTAATGTCTTCTGTTGCAATAAAAGGACCACATGGTACATTCTTTAAATGTATTTTGATTTTTTTAGATTAATCTGTTTTCAACTGGAAGGGTTTGATGTACCATATTTACTAAATATTTAGAATAATAGAAATGACATCACAGAAAGAAGGAATGTAGCCCATTGCACCCAGTGCCAGCTCTTCATTTGAAACCAGGTACTTCATAATACATTAATACATTTTTCCAATCTTTTCCCTATACTTCCACTTCTTTTTGTGTAATAGCAATTCAATCCCCTTTAGTTAAGAAAAAAATATGTGCTAACATTTTCTTTAAATGCTGCTTGCCACTGTCTAAGCCTTATAAAATATTCCTGTGTCCTTAGTTAAATCCTTCCTTTAAAAATAGGCAGCAGTGTAATGAAACCCATTTGCAAGCCATTCAAAATGATCAGGCAGATGTGCTAATAATGAGTGATACGAGAACTTGAAATGCCTTGTGCCTGCTTCAGAAAATTCTGGAATCCCTACACCATGAGCTATTATTTTCCACAATAACCTTTTGATGCAGCACTTACTCAAGTGTAACTTGAATGGGACATTCTCACAAAAATGAATATTCAACACTAGCCAAGATTTTTTTTCTGCAGTACTTGGGATCGATTACTAATGGTCTTTGGAACAAGATGAGTGCCTACTCATTAATTTTTTTAAACTCCTAATTTTTGCAGCATGTGGGTGCTGTATCCTACAGCAGTCTGCCAAATGGATCATGGGGCAAATTAGACGCTTGAACAGCATTTAAGCGAATTAAGCTAAAAACAGAAAAAAATATATTTTCTATAGGAGACAGCAGGCTAAGCGATGTTGCTGCAATATTCCTTTAAATTAGAGACCAACCTGAGTGAGAATTGTCTCCATGTGACTATGTAGGGTAAGTTTTAATTGATAAATGTGAGGAAGAAGGGACATTCTGTGCAGAACACTATACACACTGCGTCTTTTGATGTTGCTGCTCTTTATGTTTGGCATTATCTGCAAAATTGGCCACTTTGTACTGCAGTTTTGAATCAAGGAAATTTATCTTAAGTAGAAACAGTTGTTTTCCCATCAGCAAGCCCTACAACACCCCACTCCACTTCTTCCTACGTTGACATAATCCAGCAAGAACTTTGAACACAGAAAACCATTCTGTCACTGATCATTGGTCAGACAAGCAGCCAGGTAATTTAAACTCAATGAGAAAGTTTGTGGTGAAGGAAAGCTTTGGTCAGCATATGTGAGAAGAATAGCAATTTCAGATAATACAGCCCAGTGGCAGCCAGTAAGTAACGGAAAGAAGGACGTCAAGAACAGATTTCTGGAGGATAACACAGGTAACTTAGTGGGAGTACGAAGAGGGTAAGGTGACCTCCTGCTAAGGCTTGATAAATAAGAAGGGAATGGAGTGATTGCAACATAACCCAACTAGACAATGGAGGACAGATAATACATGGCATGATCCACCATTACCACGGTTGTAAACAGATGAGAAAGAATGAGAAAGGATAGTTCACCATAGTTATATTCACTTGGAGTAGCATTTATGAGCTTGATAAGAACCGCTTCAGGATTTGTAACCAGAGCAGAAACTTGATTAAAAGGACTTAGATATGACATTCTGGGAAAAGATGTGCATAGATTTTGGAAGTGAGTGTATACATAAAATAAGGATGAACATTTATATAGTGCTCTCACGATCACACATGTTCCTCTCAATTTAGCCTCTTCAACATCCCTGATCTCAAGTGCCCACCCTTTAATTCACTTCTTCTAACAGAGTTTACCGAACATCCTTCAAAGGCTCTTTGCAACGCACCACATCAATCACCTAGATGGACAAGGAAAAGAGATATATGGGAACACCATGACCTGAAACCTCTGCACCAAGTTACACAACTTCCTGACTTCAAACTATTTCTGCTACTAATTCACTGTCACTGGATTAATATCCTGGACTTGCCTTCTTAACTGCACTATGGATGAATCACCACTTGACCATTTATGCCTACTCTCTGCTTTCAGTTACCTGACAATCTTTCATCTATGTCAACATGCCAATCCCTACACCATGAGCTATTATTTTCCACAATAACCTTTTGATGCAGCACTTACTCAAATGACTTCTAGAAATAAATACAGTACATCCACTGATTCCCTTTTATCAATAGCATGTTACTTCTTCAAAGATCTCCAATGGTTAAACATAATGTCCCTCTCATGAAACATAGCTGAATCTGCCTGATTACGTTGAACTAGGCAAACACCCGGCTTTATTTTTTTTAATTAACTGTTTCTAACATTTTCCCAAAGACACTTGTTGTGCTTTCAGTAGTTTATTGATTTCCATTTCTTTCCTTTTTTGAATTAGGGACTTGCATTTGCTATCCTCCAATCTAATGGAATCTTCCCCAATAAAAACGAGTTTGGGGAATTAAAAATAATGCATTCCAGGATGTCACTAATACTTCTCTTAAGACCTGAGAATCAAGTCCATCAAGACTTGGGCACTTAACATCTGCAGAGCAACAATTTACAGAACACCACATCCTGAATTTCTCTTCTGTTGTGAGTCTCAATTTATTGTTGCTGGTGGAATAATACTTATATTGTCTATAATGAAACCTAATGCGACATACCTGCTCAATTCGTAACTTTGCTTAATAAGCAATATCTTTAGTTTCCACTTTTAGTTTGTCATGTTCACTTTCTATAGGACTAACAGTCTCTTTGTTAAATCTTCTTCGTTTTAAACATTTCTAGAAACTGTTACATTGTGTTTTTATATTTCTGGCTAGCTTTCTCTCGCACTTCAATCTTTTTTTCCTTTTTTCTAATTTTTGCTGTTTTAATACTCTGTCCAAAATCCTGACCTGTCACCTATTTTTGTACAATGGTATGCTTCTTCTCTAGGGACGATTACGATTGTTAACATTTCTAGCTAACCATGGATTGCGGGTACGTCTCCTAAAATTTTTCTTAATCCTTGGAAGTATTAAACTCCCCACAGCCAAAATAAGCTCCAGTTTCTCAATGGAAACTGTTCTGAAGAAGGGTCACTGGAGCTGAAACATTAACTCTTATTTCTCTCCACAGATGCTGCCAGACCTGCTGAGCTATTCCAGTAATCTCTGTTTTTGTTTCGGATTTCCAGTATCTGCAGTTCCTTTGGCTTTAAAATTTAACTTCCAGTTTACTAAATCAATATATTTCCCAATATTTTGATTGGTTCTCAATGTTCCATTGTAACGTAAATGTTTGAAGGTCAAAAGTACATTCGGTTTATTGTCTCTGCACTCGCCCTTTGCAATCCTAAACTAAATGTAAACCTTACCCTCTTCCTCAAGCATTCTATTTGCATACTTATCCAGTTTCCACTTAAAATATGTAATGTTAGCTATTTCAACAATGCCTTGCAGCAAAGAATTCTATGCTCCAACAATCTTCCTTATGAAGAAATTTCACCTGAACATCTCTTCAATTCACTTATGCGATTATTTGACATTGATGAGCCCTATGCCCACCATTTTGCCATGTCAGAGAGATTGCTGGTGGTGAGGATATTGGAAAGAGCCTTGAATCTCAACTTTCATCCCTGTACCTGGCATGTGTGATTTTGCACAGGACAGGAATTGGGGTAGTCCTTAGATTTTGCACCAAAAATCATAGTCAAAGAGTAAATGGGAAACAACTTCTAGTAATCCCATATATGCAGTCAAGAAGGTAAAACAGAAGGCTAGCTGACTACTTCAGAATCTCACCAGGTACAGCATTCAATACTCAAAATGACTTCCAGGAAATGGTGGTATCAATTATTCCAATTTTATAGATAAATGCAATTATAAACAAAGCAGTTTTTATGACAATTATATGGTCGATTTCTGATGATGCTGACAAACACAACGTGGTGGTCAACATGACTGAATTCCTCATAGAGCTTTCTAGCCCTTGTTGTATTTTGGAATTGTAGCTACTGTTCTACCATAGGGAAAGCAGCAGTAATTACAGAAAATTTACACAGGCAGGTATGAAAAAATGAACAGATAATTTGTTTTTGTAGCTTTGATTAAATTTTGGCAGGGATACTAGAATAACTTCCCTGCTCTTCTTTGGTGAAATGTCACAGGATTTTTAACCACTTGAGCACTGAGCGTCTCAGTTGAAATCTTATTCAAAAGTACTACCTCTAATAGATCAGCACATTTTTCACACTGTGCTGGAGTGCTAACATTTTAGTAATAAAGACTTGGTGGGCCTTGAACAAGGAACATTTAAAACTCAGAGGTAAGAGTCTTGCTAACTGAGCCACTGCTGACACTTTCACATGACTCCCACAGGACAGAATATTGTACTCTTCTTCCAAATGAGATCTTGGAAACTGGATAGTGGACTGGACTCTGTGCCTGTCAGGGATCTGAGATGTGACCTAGTAAGCTTCCTGCTGGATTACTTTCTGGGACAGCATCGCCCATTCGCTGTCCCCCCTACCCCCGAAGTAACTGGGCAAGCAGCATGGATGTTCAGTCTTGTTGGAGTTGTAACATTTAGTTTTTACTTGAATATTCATTGTCATACAATGCAGTCTCACCTGTGTTTGTCCTCACTCTCATTATAGCATCAAATCCTACTGGCTTCTGTATATCTTTTCTTAGGTCATTCAAGAAATGTTCAGCGTCAGTCTGTATCTGAACAAAGAACAACAGTACAAGGAAAAGCATGAGCTGTACTGTTGAGACCAGTTGATGGCACTATGGTTACTAATCGCAGCACTGCTTGACTTGTAGGAATAAATACCAAGATACAAATTTAAATTTACAGAGCAGAATTTTATGTGCCCTACATGTGGGATGATCAGAAGGAGAGCCCATAAAATTCCTTGATGGCCTTCCCACATCCTGCTGACCAAGCCGTTACCTCTCTGCAATTTTACATTTGGTTGGATAGGTGTGCCTGCCTGCTTACCTTTTCCCCTTTGAGATCATCAAGGTGCCAATTAAAGGCCACCATGTTTCCCACCCATCCTCAATTTCTCAGGCTGGCAGGTGCAGGTGGAAAAACAGTTGGGTTGGATGTGGTTGGGGGTGGAGGAGGAAACCTCCATCGACAGCTTTCTTTTATCATTTCAAGCCCAGCCCTCACAAAGTGAAAGTCTGTGGCCATTCCATTTCCCTCCCCCCACCACCCTCTTTTTCAACTCCACCAGCTCTCTACCCCAACCCCATGAGACCCTGGGCTTTACTCCCCCCGCCCCCCCGCGCGGGATCCTTAAACTTATTTGTTCCTACATTCAGGGATTTAGACTCTAGCGAATGCATGCAGATGTGGTGGAACTTACCTTGAATGAAGGTGGAAGACCTACCACTATCTAATTAATTTTTGTGGTCACAGTAAATGGCCGTTTGGCAGCCAGTATCAGCGAGGATGCACTCACTGTCAACTACTCAGAAGGTGGGAAGCAAAACCTACTTCCTAAAAATCCTGATGATAATAAACTACTGCTATACTGAAAAATTGATATTATATCACCTTTAAATCAATGGCTTTGTTTTATGTATCAAATTATAATATAGTTGATGATCGTTCCAATTGAATCGGATGTTGATTTTCAAATTACCATTGATAAATACCTCCAGATTAACATCCTGACCAGGAATTTATTTGGACTAGGTATATAAATATTGTGGCAGCAAGAGTAGGTCAGAGGCTGAGAATTCTGCAGCGGGTAATTCACTTCCTGACTCCCCAAAGTCTTTTTGCATCGAAAGACACTGATGATCTCAAGAAGGTTGGAATATAAAAGCAGCGATGTGCTTTTGAGGCTTTATAAAGCTCTAGTCGGGCACCATTTAGAATACTGTGTCCAATTTTGGGCTCCACACCTCAGGAAGGTCATACTAGCCCTGGAGCGTGTCCAGCGGAGATTCACACGGATGATCCCTGGAATGGTAGGTTTAATGTATGATGAACAGCTAAGGATCCTGGAATTGTACTCATTAGAGTTTAGAAGGTTGAGGGAAGATCTAATAGAAACTTACAAGATAATGTATGGCTTAGAAGGGGTGGACGCTAGGAAGCTGCTTCCGTTAGGTGGGGAGACTAGGACCTGTGGGCACAGCCTTAAAATTAGAGGGGGTAAATTTAAAAGTGAAATGAGACGACATTTCTTCAGCCAGAGAGTGGTGGGCTTGTGGAATTCATTGCCACGGAGTGCAGTGGAGGCCGGGACGTTGGACGCCTTCAAGGCAGAGATCGACAAATTCTTGATCTCAGAAGGAATCAAGGGCTACAGGGAGAGTGCAGGGAAATGGAGTTGAAATGCCCATCAGCCATGATTTAAATGGCGAAGTGGACTTGATGGGCCGAATGGCCTTACTTCCACTCTTGTGTCTTATGGTCTTATGGACACACTTACTTGAATAATTCCAACTCCAATAATATACAAAAATCTCAACATTATCCAGGAAAAGACAGGTTGGTGCCTCATCTGTCCATTTGCACCACTATTGCATTTTAAAGAATCTGCAAGCTGCACTGTGACAATGCATCAATGTGGCTTCAACTGCACATTTCAAGCCCCCATTTCCACTGCCTAGACAGACAGCAGTGGCAGTCACATGGGAACACCACCACACACCATCCTAATGGCAATGGCTGCTATTCTTTATTATTAGTGGATCAAAATTTTGGAATTTTCTTCATAAAAACTCTGTGGATGTATCTACACCAGTTCAAACAGGCAGCTCATTCCTTACCGGCAATTAGGGATGTTGGCCTTGCCAACAACATTCACACCCGTGCACAAATACTATCAGATCACAATGAGTAAGATTTTGCTTAAATCTAAAATCAGAAGCTGTATGTCCTGGCATAAATATTTCTGGGCAAGGGCAACTGGGGTGGGCAATAAATGCCAGTGATGTGCACGTCCAGTGAGTATGTTAAAAAAAAGTTTCTCTTTTTTCTGAGAAGTTTCATAACAGCAAATTATCTTGAGAAATTCAGCAGCAAAAACTGAAAAGCTATTATTTACACACTTTAATATTGTCCATTGTTTGGCTCTGGTATAGTCCCAGACTCTAATCTGCAATTTATGATCTTTCTCATTCACTCCAAGGACAAGAAGTGGTTTAATGGATGGCGTGAGTCAGAACTCAAGCGGAAAATCAAATTAAAATACAAAGAACATTGAGCAAAAATTTACCTGAAAATTATTGTATTTGTACAAACTACCGCCAGTAGACATTGGCACAATCCCCATGGTTGCAACATCCACGTACTGGTTTGGAAACAGAAAGACATCCACACAGCAACTATTGGCTACACATTCCTTTGCCAAGGCCTCGTAGAAATTTGACTGTGGTTGAAAAAGAACCTGTAGGAATATATGTGAAAGTATCCTTTAACTCTATTGTCTCTTTATTTTGAGGACAGGTCTTTTGAATGCTCATGACTAAAGTAAATAAAGATTGCATATGTATTGTTCAGACCATAGTGTAGAGAAGCTGACCAATTATCAGCATGTATTTTTCCAGCCATTATACCTTTTCTTTGTCTGTGTTCACTAGCTTCCTGTCATCTCTGTTTTTCAATTTTCCCGGTGCTTCAGCTGTTGGCAGGGATGAGTGGAATATAAATAGCTTCCCAGAACATTCTGCAGCCTGTTGTAGAAAAAACAAAAGTACTTTGTATACCTGGCATTGAACTATTTGTTGTAGTGTTTATTGCAGAATATTATTCACAATTTTTTGCATCCTCTGTATCTTTCTTTAGACATCCCACAACAAAGAATGAGTATCTGAGCCTTACAGAAAAGCAACAGCCCATATTAAATTTCAATTTTGTTCAATTCATCTGTGTTTGTGGCAGGAATATAATTGCACTACACAAAGAAATGGGCAAAAAAATTGGTCTAAATTGTAACGACTGTTTGTAATTCAGAAATAAGAAAAAGTGCTGGAAATACTCAGCAGATCAGGCAGTATTCTTGGACCGAGAACAATGTTAATGCTAAAAACGATGACCTTCAGTCACAATTGGAAAAAAAATTAGACTGTAACAAGTTTTTAACACATACAGAAGCAGGGGAATGGGGAGTTTAAGGAAAGAACAAAAGGGCAGATCTATGACCTTTTCTTGCTTCAAGTTTGTGGGATCTTTGACGTTTTTCAGTTCTGATGAAAGATCATCAACTAAAATGTTAATTCCATTTCATTCTACACAGATGTTGCTTCATCTGGGTATTTCCACATTTTCCCTTTTGTAATTTCAGCTCCAGCAAGATCTTCCCTTGGTTTCATTCACTCAAACTAGCTGGAAGCCAGTCTGAGGACTTTAGATAGCCACATGTCTGGCTGTAATCAATCGCCATGGACAAATGGTTTACCTGCACTCACAATTTTCTCTCATAGGTATCCCACTTGGACAATGTATCACAGTACAACCTGTTCCTATTCCCAAGAATGGAGTCAAAAGGTTGAATTTAATATCCTCCAGGGGTGAATCAGAGCTGACGTTTGCTTGAGATTGTTGAAATGGTGTGTGGTGGAGATCCCATTGTCTACTGTCACTCCCTCCAATTAAAGCTGGGCTGGGAAGTTTGTGGGTTTCCTTTCTGCTGGAGCCCAAATGAGGCCCTTAAATGGCAGCCCTCACCCCATATCTCCTGGCATTTAATCAGCAGTGAGTGGGCAGATCATTTATAGTTGCCATACAATATATTCCATGGCCATCATAGGGGGATTTCCTCTCTTCTCAGGTACTCTGTGACTGCTTGCTGGACCCAGCAATGGGAAGCGGGTATCTGCAGTAAGCTACTTCGATTGTCCTTGCGGTCAAATCCCTTTCTCACTCCAACACCGAGGCTGTAGACCCATCAATGAGAACCCCATTTGCCCCACTTATCTATCTCCATAAGGTCTGCTGGATCCACCGTATAACAGGTTATGGCTGACATTCCTGGTGGTATTACTGGGGCTCTCAAAGGTGTGACATTCACCACAGGCATTGTAACACCTAAAAGACCCTGGAGGAAGCAGAGGTCCGAGAGCCATGGTTCCCCTGTCAATTACAACGCCTTTTTGTTGGGTTCTTAGGGATCAGGTTGATGGCATTACCACCAAATTTTGCAGTAGATTTTGTAGCCTACATTAAATTTGGTCCAGGGTCTTTTGGCAAGAAGAGAATATTGGCAGGAAAACAATTATTTTATTCGAGATTGAAGTACATATTCAAGGAACATTAGTTTTGTTATCTTCGAATAAGTGGCATTAAACCATTCTTGCATGTGAACAGGATTCAAAATTAACATTGAATTGCATGTCACTAAGCATTTTATTCTACGAGTTGTCATCTTCTGGGAAAAGTACTTGGTAGACATACTTTTTTAAGGTTAAAAGCTGGAGAGTGCAGAGATATTGTGCCATATTGGGAAAGTAGCATTTCAATGGCAATGAAATCTGACAGGTATTTCCCAGATTTTATCTTGAAATTGGCCATTGCATTTCTTTTCTCTGCTTGTATTCACTATAAGTATCTACTCTTTATTTGCAGATAAGAAAAGCTGTTACTATCTATCTATACAGCCAAAAGCTGCACCCCTTTACAAAAACATATCTCCTCCCAGACAAAGGACCTCAAAGTGGATAAGCTAATTCTCTATGCCTGTAAGAGATTTACATTTCGGCATAATCTTTGTTGTTCTTCTCTGTGCTTTCTTTAGAGCCTCGGTATCAGCACATATAGGAATAAAACATACAGCACTCCTCGACATGGTTGGATTGCAGTCTATTGCTGTCATGCAATCCTGTTTTCTGGAACTGTATACCAGACAATCCAGTACAGAGGTCAATTAGCTACACAGTTGCTCTCCTATTTTACCAACCATGAAAATTAATAGCCAGAAGACCAGAAGTAATATGAATCAGTTGTGCTGACCTATGTGCCCAACTTGCGATTCAACTGACTGATGTACTGTATTGGAAGCAATGTGGTTTCCTCATTTCAAGGCTTATTAGAACGAATTGTTGCCACTTATCCCGTGCATACACTAGAGGGCTTAGGTCCAGTTTGATTTGTTTAAATTGCTCTTATAATTCTGCCCTCCAAACCCCACATAGAATTGGTCTTGGTCAAATTAACAAACTAACAACAAGCATTTGGCCTCTGTTTGAACATTCATTCAATGTCATGGCAACAAGTGATAATTTTTTACCCGCATATGTCACGTGAGATGCCAGTTCTGTATTTTGAACCTGAATATGGATCTTTGTTGCACAGAGCACTGGGCCCAGTGAGACACATGAGTGTGTTAGTTTCAATTACTGCCCAAATCTGGGAGACAATGAGTTGAATAATTATCATTTGCCTGATATCAGCAGCACGAGGTTTGAACCACTGCTGAATTTGAGCCCCTGTTACCTTAAAATACAGAAAACTAATCTGTAACAGTTTTGTGCTGCCTTGTTTGGCAACATGAACTGGATAAGGGGCAGCAGGAAATTGCCCGCATTAACTTCAGCAATACTCACAAAGCTGTAAACAATTGACAGTGTGCAGATCTGAAACATTCCAAAAAAGGATTAATTCTAATCGAGTTAAAAAAAAGTAATTGTGTTCTTTCATTTCAAATTCCAGCTGTGCACATCTGAGACCTCAGCCAAAACATTAGAAAGTCTTGGCTGCTGTCATTAAAAAAAAACTGAGAATCAGTGACGAACAAGAAAGGCTGTCTTTTGGGAACAAAGAAAATAGAAATTGGACCCATCCACTTACTTTAAAAGATTACTGGTTTGCATTTGTCTTCAGAGAGTCAGCACTGCCCACATTAATAAGGCAGTTGTTAATGGTTATTGCGTCTGTAAGTTTTAGGGAGTAATGGCACAATATACTCCCTTTTAATGTTCACAAAAGAGTCCTTACTTTGAGATTAAGGACAGATATTTCTATACCATATGAGAAACCATAAAATGGCTGTTCAATAAATCCCATGGGACAAAGTAAAAATAAACAAGCTCTTTGGTCAAGTCGTACTATGTTTAGAGATAAGCTGACATTCTCTGTATTTAGAAGGCTGAGATAACTCAATGTACTTTTAATTAGTAGTCTTTTGCGTTTATATTTTTCTTATATTGAATAACTGATAATGCAGAAATCTACTGGCACCTGCAGTGATGGAATCTGGCATAAAATAAGCATAGAACATTACAGCACAGTACAGGCCCTTCGGCCCTCGATGTTGTGCCGACCTATCATACCGATCTCAAGCCCATCTAACCTACACTATTCCATGTACGTCCATATGCTTATCCAATGACGACTTAAATGTATCTAAAGTTGGCGAGTCTACTACCGCTGCAGGCAAAGCATTCCATTCCCTTACTACTCTCTGAGTAAAGAAACTACCTCTGACATCTGACCTATATCCTTCACCCCTCAATTTAAACCTGTGCCCCTCGTGTTCGCCGTCACCATCCTAGGAAAAAGACTCTCCCTATCCATCCTATCTAACCCTCTGATTATTTTATATGTTTCAATTAAGTCACCTCTCAACTTTCTTATCTCTAATGAAAACAGCCTCAAGTCTCTCAGCCTTTCCTCGTAAGACCTTCCCTCCATACCAGGCAACATCCTAGTAAATCTCCTCTGCACCCTTTCCAAAGCTTCCACATCCTTCTTATAATGCGGTGACCAGAACTGTACACAATACTCCAAGTGCGGCCGCACCAGAGTTTTGTACAGCTTCACCATAACCTCTTGGTTCCGAAACTTGATCCCTCTTTTAATAAAAGCTAAAACACTGTATGCCTTCTTAACAGCCCTGTCAACCTGGGCGGCAACTTTCAAGGATCTGTGTACATTGACACCGAGATCTCTCTGCTCATCTACACTGCTAAGAATCTTACCATTAGCCCTGTACTTTGCCTTCTGGTTACTCTTACCAAAGTGCATCACCTCACACTTGTCTGCATTAAACTCCATTTGCCACCTCTCAGCCCAGCTCTGCAGCTTATCTATGTCTACCTGCAACCTACAGCATCCTTCGTCACTATCCACAACTCCACCGACCTTAATGTCGTCTGCAAATTTACTAACCCATCCTTCTACGCCCTCATCCAGGTCATTTATAAAAATGACGAACTAATGAAGTTCTCGCAGAATTGAAATAGCTATGCACATCATTGTCGTGTGTGTGTGAATACGTGCGTGTTTGTCAATTGAGTGAATTCTGGAGTAGATTACTTGTATTGACAGACTAGTAACACTGTTGGGAACACAGGAACAGGAGTAGGCCATTCAGTTAATTGACTAATCGAGCACTTCAAAACCTTTTACGCGCACTATCTCCATAACCCTTTATGTCATTGGTAATCAGAAATCTATTGATTTCTGCTTTAAACATACCCAAGGACTCAGCTCCCATAGTCTTCTCGTATAAAGAACTACAAAGATTCAAGCCCTCCAAATAGAAGTGCCTCTCCTCATCTCAGACTTAAACAACATTCCATCTTTTTTTAAAAGTTATGTTCCCTGGTTCTAGGCTTCTGAACCAGCAGAAATGTTACACTTGCATCTACTGCGAGTTTCCCTTTAAGCATTTTACACCATTCAAAGAGAGCACAAGACAATACAGTTTGCAAAGTCTCACTCATGGGATAGTCCCACCATCCCAGGAACAAATCTGGTGAATCTTCATAGATCTCCCTTTGTGACAATAATATATCATTAAATAAAGAGACCAACACTGCACACAGGATTCAGGTGCCATCGAACGAGGTTTCTGTACAACTGAAATAAAATGCCACCACTCTGGTACTCAAATCCTCTTGCAACAACGGCTAACATCCAGGAGCCTTCCTATTAGCATGCTGCATCAGCTTGCTAGCCTTCAGTGACTTATTGACAAGGATTGCAAGGTTCTTTTGAACATTTACATTATCCAAATTGTTACCAGTTAAAAAAGCACATCTGTTCCTCCTACAAATTGGGTAACCTCACATTTTTCCACATTATATTTCATCTGCCAAATTCTTGCCCAGTCACCAAGTCCATTCAAATCCTCCTGAAACCACTTTACGTCACCCTCATGTCACACATTTCTGCTTACCTTTCTATCATCCACAAATTTGGAAATATTATATTTGAACTTCACACCCACAGCACTGACAAACATTGTGAATAGTGGTGGTCCAAATTCTGATCGTTATGGGTACCCCACTCATCATAGCCTGTCAATGTGATAATGACCTGTTTATTCCTATTCTGTTTTCTACAGGTTAGTCAATCATTAAGCTGTGCCAGCTTATTACTCCTGTCACTTGTGCTTTAATTTTGCTAACCAATGTCCTGCACAGGTCCTGAAAATCTGGGTATACTACTTCCACCAACTTTCCTTTATCAATTTTGTTAGTAACATCTTTAAAAATCTCAACATTCATCAAAATACTATTTCTCATTTAAAAGTCCATGCTGATTATGCCCAATCAGTTCACTATTATCAAACTGTCCATTTATCATCACATAATAATTGTATTTTGAATTGAGGAAAATGCAGCAAAAACATTTTAAAGCAAGAGTGATGTCTTACTGTCAATATTTGTAATTTGAATTTTATTCAGGGTGTAAATGGCAAAGACAAAGTTGTTTTTTTAAATTACATTTATTTTATTTTTCCTCACAAATATCAATGAAATAGGGCCAAGAAAAACATGCAATGATTTTGACTGACAATTTAGGTTTCTAATATTCTGCCAGATTAATCGGCATAATGCCTAACACATCAGCAGTGATTGAATTTGGAACAACTGGCTTCTATGAGTCAATAAGAAGACAATCTATTTTGTGCCAGGCATTCTAATTGCGACCCAGATAGATCTAATCCAATTAGTAATGAGACACTTCAATCTTCAGATTCTGGATTTTTGGCTGGATTGCAGTTCTCACCTCCAAATGGAAGGATCAATTGTAACTCCATCCACTCAGTGGAAACCAAGGGTTGGGTGGTTGGGTGTTTTCTTAAAATTGGTCAGATGACTTACCCTTGACTTTGCTCACTGGAACTTCAATTCTAATCTTATCTTCTGAGCAGACAACTGAGTTATCTCTCTGTCCTAGAATTATTGGTGCACCCTGTGTTCAATCACTACCTCCTCCATGACAGTCCAGGGAAGTCATGGGAACCGGGCTGAAAGATGGAGACACTCAACCATTAGTCCTGGGCCCATGCCTCCACCCTCCTGTCATGTGCATAGGATGCACTGGGAATGTGCAACCGCTGTGTCCCTTGTAGTGTTTGGATGTAAACTCTGGTCAGGGCAGTGAGGTTAACAGGTTGGGTTTACTCACTCCACGTATTGTCCATCGATTTAAGGTAGAATTGAACAGGATAATTCATACAGTAAATGGATTGTAAAGAGGCACGAGCTTAGTTTTGTTTAGATTGACGATTGTTAGTCAATTACGATTTTGTTTTATGATTTTGCTCATTGGGATGATCTTAAACAGCATCACATAGAAGCAAAATGAACAAAGTAGTTGTTCCAGTTTAGGCCTTTTTTTTCATACAACATCGGCCAAGTAGACTAATCACAAAGGAGAACATCGAACCTTCACAGCTTCGAGGCCAGCCTGGATAACTGGAGCAAAGACAGTTTCACTCTCACTGGTGTCACCAAACATTTCAGGGATCTGGTCCAGTAGGCTTTAGAAATAAAACAAATTTAAGACAAACATTTAATGGTTTGATTTACACTTCCCCTTTTCACTCCATGCTTCTCCCAACCCACCCAACCAAATTGCAGCCAAAAATCCACACCTTTGAAGTGGAAATGATCTCACTGGGGAATTTACAGACAGATTCCATTGTAGCAAGAATTAGGTACACCTTCAATACAGGGTGGAGCTGGAGATACACAATAGGTCAGGCAGCATCAGAGGAGCAGGAAAGTCGACGTTTCAGGTTTACGTCCTTCATCAGTACACCTTGCCTTGAACATTCGTCAGTCTTGCTGCAAGGCTGCCCTAACAGGAGCATGGATGAACACAGCAGGCCAAGCAGCATTTCAGGAGCACAAAAGCTGACATTTCGGGCCTAGATCCTTCATCAGACCCTCTCTGATGAAGGATCTAGGCCCAAAACGTCAGCTTTTGTGCTCCTGAGATGCTGCTTGGCCTGCTGTGTTCATCCAGCCTCACATTTTATTATCTTGGATTCTCCAGCATCTGCAGTTCCCATTATCCCTAACAGGTGAAGTTGTGTATACACCTAGGTTATCCCGGCATACTTTGACCATCGCTTCAGTTTGCCTCACAGGTTGGGGGTTGGGGGGAGGGGGTGGAAATGCTGTACTCATTTGGAACATTGGATTAGAGTGTAACTTCTTACTTAATACTCTGGGCTCCAAATATATATTAGATTCCAATCAAAGGACTGCAAAGTGTAAGGCAACCCTGCATTGTTCCTATTTTGTTCTTCTCCTTTACAATGTGATCCAAAACTTCCAAAAAATGGTAAAGACCTTTTTCTGACAAACAGAATTCCACTGGATGACTACAGAAGTCTCAACAGGATTCAGGGGCATGTGTGTTCAAGTCCTGTATCACAGTCAGCTCAAATCACAATATTCTGAATAGAATCAAGATGTTTGCCAACTGAGCCAAGATTTCACTCTCTGCTCACGAGGTGTGTAATTATGTAAATGAATCACAGCTGCTCATTTAAAACGTTTTGTGTTGCATATCTGGAACACAGTTATATATGTGTGTATGGAGAAAGAAAACAGTCAATTTTCTGCAAACAAGGGTTGGCTTGTAGAAAGTTTTGGGAGATAGCTATTGATTTTTAATTTTTTTCAAGGTGATGATAGTCATGGGCTGTTTCTCCACAATTTTTAGTAATGCTCTCCCTGCGGGTTAGTACCATGCTGTGGGATCAGCCTAAGACTATCGTTAGGGACATAAGCCCAAATCCTGGGTGGACTAGAAATCATCATCGGATTGCCAGCCTGTTTCTATTTTTCTAACTCGCACAGGAGCTGTGCATTTCTCTCCAGGATGTCCAAACTAGGCTTCTTGGGAAATGGAGAAAGTAGCCATTTTGGAAGTACATTTGCAGTCTAAGATTATCAGGAGAATCCAAGTCACCCTCTTTTTATGACATTCATGGCTGTATTCCAGGATTTGAATATTCCAAAGACATTTTGACTAGTTACAGAGAGGTACCAGGCACCTAAAGTGTGGATAGGCTGGCAGGTGGGTGAAGAGGTAGTGTGGGTTAGCCTGATAGTCAGGTCAGGGTGGTGATTGGTTTGGGGAGTCTGGAGTGGGTTGGGTTTGGGTATATGTTGACTGGTTCGCTGTGATTCATTGGGGGCCTGTTGGGACAGCACGATGGCACAGTGGCTCACACTGCTACCTCACAGCATCAAGGACCTAGATTTGACTCCAACCTTGGCTGTCTATCTGTGTGGAGTTTGCATGTTCTCCCTGTGTCTATGTGGGTTTCATCCAGGTGCTCTGGTTTCCTCTCACAGTCCAAAGATGTGCAGATTAGGATTGACCATGCTAAATTGCCAATAGGGTCTAGAGACGTATAGGTCAGCCATGGGAAATGAAAGGTTAAAGGGTAGGATAGTGGGGTGGGTCTAGGTGGAATGCTGTTCAGAGGGTCGGTAGGAACTGGATAGACCAAATGGCCTGCTTCCACACTATAGATATTCTATAAGCAACCAAGAGTTTGAGCAGGTTTTACCCTTACAAATTGTCTTCAGTAACTGTCCAAGTAAATAAGTTGTAACCCTTTGAAGTTTCTGACTCTAATTTAAGAAGCCAGAAACGTATTCAGTGGGTTCCACACATTGGGTAATCATCTATTGGACGGTTAAACTACCCATTCCAGTTCTGGGTAGTCCCTGCATTGTGACTTTCAAGGGATCTGAGAGTACATTTTTCAGTGTAGGTTACTGTAAAATCTGTCTTCCAAACAGAAAATCAGGCCAGAAAAATTATGTTGCTTTAGGAATTGTGTATAATTGGCAAAATGTGATAGGCCATTTAAATTTTTCAGACCGCCTATTGAGTTTTTGCGTAACCCTTCTTCTCTAAGGGTCATACATTTTAGCACTGAAGTAGATTATGGGATTGACAATTCTACCAAAATTCCTACTGTAACTCTGGCAAAAACCCAGTAAAGTCATAATAAATTTGTTATCTTTCTCACACCAGTGATTTGAAAATACTGGACAATAGAGGATAAAAAGTGTGAAGCAGCCAATATATTTTGAAAAATAACCAGTACATTCTGTGTTTTACATTTATTCATTTCATGATGAACATAATTAATGCCTTGTAAAATTTGTCTTGATTTTATAAAGTATTCACAGATGCAAGGCATCACCTTGCAGTTAATTTATTTGCTGGTCTGTCTTTCACTGGCTATGTTAATCTATTTGTTTGGATTGTCAAAGGCCTTTGGAATGGTGTCATTTCAAAGAATTTATAGAGAGTATTGATGGAACAGTCTTAATGTGTAATGAACTAGTTATTAAACTTAGCAGAATCAAAACAAAAACAAAAATCATTAGTATTTCTAGTTTTCATTTTGGCTATATGATTTGCTCAATGTCATGTAAAACTACCTTTTTTTTGGAAAATGAAGTTCAAAAAGTAATCCAATCATAAAGTAAAACTAAATATGAACTTACACTTATTTGGTTCTATGAATAAGTAAAGAGATTAACTAAGGTCCATTTTTTCATTGTTGCAAAAAATTTACACAATGGGCCAAAAATGCTACAGTGGTTTGCTTCTTTTGGAACGTTTTCCTGGGAGATCAGCAGAATCCCTAGAAAAACAACTTAATGGCTGGGGAGCAGAGATTTATGTGGGTATACTGCAGAGTTTTGCTGCTCTCCAAAGTAACAGCAGCAGACCACTGCTGAACCAGAACAGTTTTAGAAAATGAATCACAACAAGCAGTCATATTGGAGATAATGGGAACTGCAGATGCTGGAGAATCTGAGATAACAAAGTGTGGAGCTGGATGATCACAGCAGGCTAAGCTGCATCCTAAGATGCTGGTTGGCCTGCTGTGTTCACCCAGCTCCACACTTTGTTATCAAGCAGTCATATTGGCGTTAATTTTCTGTACAAAGAACAAATGTAAAGCCATCCCTAGCAGTCAACATATCAAGTTCCAGCACTACAGAGTACCCATTATAATTTACAATGGTGCTCTTGGGATGTCACAATTTGTTGGTGGAGTTGTAAACGCACAGCAAAACCTTTTTATACCTTTTCAAATTCAGACATGATTTTATTGCAATTTCTATTAACATTCATCATGTGCCAATGGTTTCAGTTTATCCTTACTTGTTGATGACAGGCCGAGATTCTTGGACATTCACAAGGAAGCCATCCAGGAGAGGAACAAACATCTCTCCAACATCTGACACCACCAACATTTGTGGCTGGGCGAGGCTGCTCTTCAGATTGTAGAAGTGGAGAACCTTGTTGTAAGTGACAAAGCCAACTCTAATGGCAGAGATCGCCGCGTGATCTTCCCTGTAAAATTATTTGGATGTGAAAGGGGAGAATGATAATAGTTACTAAATAAAAAGGTGAACTATCAACAGGATGAATTCTTGTAGGATTTTACAAGCTTTGTATTGCTGCTGTATGAAGCAAACCTGTAAAGATTAAAGTTACTTAGGCCAGACCATGATGTTGACACTCCAGAATATCAATTAAGGAGAACTGTAGAAACAGCAATATCTGCAACATATTTACATATTGCCTGAATGGCAGCAGAATGTCCAAAGGTGCCTAGCTACCAGCAATGAAACAGGGAGCAGCATCGGCAGATTTATGAGTTTCTATTGAGAAATAGAATGAATGTCAATTTGACCTTAAGTATATATTCGAATGTAAGAGGGAATTGTGGCAGAATCTGTTGAGTTTGAGAGTTTGTCAATCATCTGAATTAATCACAGAAATAACAGGTGCAATAATTTGTAATTATTAATATCTTCAACAAAAGAAAAATGCTCCAACATTCCTCACGGATTCAAAGCAAATAAAGTGGATGTCAAACAAGAGAATAAGATAATAAGAAGGCTAACCTATAGACAGATCAAGGAGACCTTTCCAACTGGGAAAACTTGCCTCCATTAAGGAGACATCCAAATCACCATACTTCCAATCCACAGAGGTGCGAGTTGGTATAGAGATAGTCATGCCACTTCCAGACGCAGGTCTGAGGCAGCAAAGGCCGTAAGGCCAGCAGATCCCTCTCTGCTCCTGGGATATCAGCCTAATTGTGACCATGGCCTTCGAGCCCTTTGTTCAAATATGACAAATCTACCAACCTGTCTTGATTCATCCATACACCCTCATGTTTTCCAAATGCATCCATGCCCCTCAGCCAAAATACAATATGAGGCCAACCAGAAACATGAGGTCTGGCCAACTGTTCCAAGTGCTTCTGTAGATACGATTGCAAAGTGACTTTATTTTGAATGGTTGGTTGAGTTCCAGAAATGATTAATAAACTTAGCTCAGTGGCAATGCTGACACAGCTTGTTAGAGCAATTATAGCTTAGCATAATTGACACATTTATTAACCTACAATAACCTAATCTTTCTTTGAAGAGTTGTTTTCAATGCCTGTATAATTAGTTACCAGATTAAGAGGTGTGAATTCAATCAAAGCCTTTTGTCATTGATAATACTACGGAGATCGTGATTGATTGATAACTTATTAAGATGGTAATAGAGGCAGTGTATTTTGAAAGAAATATTGAGTGAATATCGTATTAGTTTCTGACTTGAGTCGATTGCGCTTGCCGTGTTTCGTGATTCCTCTGAGGGGCCATGAACCACTCCTACCAACAAAACAAACTGAGCTCCGTCAAAATTGCAGGCGGTGGGTTGAAATGTTGTAAAAGAAACACCAAAGAAAAAGTAAAAAATAATAGAGCTCAAAGATTACAACTATCAGCAAAGAATTAGCGTAAAAAGAGAAGGATGAGGGGACATATTTGAAATTAGGAAGGGGTTTGACAAATAAACTTGGAGATACTTACAACTATATTCAAAGCAAGTGATCATAAATATGAAGTCAGAAATCACACAACACCAGGTTATAGCCTGACAGGTTTGTTTAAAATCACAAGCTTCCACAGCGCTGCTCTTTCATCAGGTGAAGTGGAGAGAAGCGCACAGACATGGAATATATTGGCAAATATATTACAAATAGAGACAAACCAAATGGCTGGAATATCAGAGATAACAAGGTGCGGAGCTGGATGAACACAGCAGGCCAAGCAGCATCAGAGGAGCAGGAAGGCTGACGTTTTGGGCCTAGACATATCTTCAGAAAAGGAAGCTGGAATAACATTAGTTTGCCTTTAGCACCATTTTACTTTTGATTATTGTAATTATCTTTCTGCCTTAATTAATTGGTTCATAGGTCATCCATTCATTTGTAATTCAGCTATTGACACTTTACTCTCACTGCTTACACATTTGATCACCTGCAAAGGTTTGGAATTCAGCTTGTTGACACTTTACTCACACTATTTGTACTTGCTTGTTGACACTCTTAATTACTTGGAAGACTCTTGCTATTACCCTCTACCTATATGCTCTATAATGGGTGCCTTCCTCTACTTCACCTGACAAAGGAGTAGTGTGCCAAAAGCTTGTAATTTTAAATAAAGCTGTTGGCCTATAACCTGATGTCATGTGACTTCCGACTTTGTCTGCCTCAGTCCAACAGTGGCATCTTCACATCATAAAACTGAAACAGATTTCACAAGAAATTTCACAGTATTAATGGGATTGTCAGGCTTGTCTTAATGACTGGCTAGAGCAATATAATTGAAGAATTTGTTGGGAAGCTGGAAAAGGCAGAAACAATGGAAGATTATGCCGCTAGGATTACATTCAATACAGAAAGACATGGCTTGTGCAAAGCATAAACGCCACCAAGATCAAATTAGACGAATGGTCTGTTTCTCTGCTGTAAATATGCAGAGTTAATTGGGTATTCCACAATGGCAAATATTAACTGATCTTTGGCTAACTTTCTACAATAAACATTTTCCTAATATGAGCTGAAAAGCTTGCAAGAAATAATAATAATAATACAAATGAAAGCAGATCACAACAATGCTACTAATGATAATAAAATGTGAGGCTGGATGAACACAGCAGGCCCAGCAGCATCTCAGGAGCACAAAAGCTGACGTTTCGGGCCTAGACCCTTCATCAGAGAGGGGGATGGGGTGAGGGTTCTGGAATAAATAGGGAGACAGGGGGAGGCGGACCGAAGATGGAGAGAAAAGATGATAGGTGGAGAGAGTATAGGTGGGGAGGTAGGGAGGGGATAGGTCAGTCCAGGGAAGATGGACACGTCAAGGAGGTGGGATGAGGTTAGTAGGTAGATGGGGGTGCGGCTTGGGGTGGGAGGAAGGGATGGGTGAGAGGAAGAACAGGTTAGGGAGGCAGAGACAGGTTGGACTGGTTTTGGGATGCAGTGGGTGGAGGGGAAGAGCTGGGCTGGTTGTGTTGTGCAGTGGGGGTAGGGGACGAACTGGGCTGGTTTTGGGATGCGGTGGGGGAAGGGGAGATTTTGAAGCTGCTGAAGTCCACATTGATACCATTAGGCTGCAAGGGTTCCCAGGCGGAATATGAGTTGCTGTTCCTGCAACCTTCGGGTGGCATCATTGTGGCACTGCAGGAGGCCCATGATGGACATGTCATCTAAAGAATGGGAGGGGGAGTGGAAATGGTTCGCGACTGGGAGGTGCAGTTGTTTGTTGCGGACTGAGCGGAGGTGTTCTGCAAAGCGGTCCCCAAGCCTCCGCTTGGTTTCCCCAATGTAGAGGACGCCACACCGGGTACAGTGGATGCAGTATACCACATTGGCAGATGTGCAGGTGAACCTCTGCTTAATGTGGAATGTCATCTTGGGGCCTGGGATACGGGTGAGGGAGGAGGTGTGGGGGCAAGTGTAGCATTTCCTGCGGTTGTTTGGAAAGGTGCCGGATGTGGTGGGGTTGGAGGGCAGTGTGGAGCGAACAAGGGAGTCACGGAGAGAGTGGTCTCGCCGGAAAGCAGACAGGGGTGGGGATGGAAAAATGTCTTGGGTGGTGGGGTCGGATTGTAGATGGCGGAAGTGTCGGAGGATGATGCGTTGTATCCGGAGGTTGGTGGGGTGGTGTGTGAGAACGAGGGGGATCCTCTTTTGGCGGTTGTGGCAGGGGCGGGGTGTGAGGGATGTGTTGCGGGAAATGCGGGAGACGCGGTCAAGGGCGTTCTCGATCACTGTGGGGGGAAAGTTGCGGTCCTTGAAGAACTTGGACATCTGGGATGTGCGGGAGTGGAATGTCTTGTCGTGGGAGCAGATGCGGCGGAGGCAGAGGAATTGGGAATAGGGGATGGAATTTTTGCAGGAGGGTGGGTGGGAGGAGGTGTATTCTAGGTAGCTGTGGGAGTCGGTGGGCTTGAAATGGACATCAGTTACAAGCTGGTTGCCTGAGATGGAGACTGAGAGGTCCAGGAAGGTGAGGATGTGCTGGAGATGGCCCAGGTGAACTGAAGGTTGGGGTGGAAGGTGTTGGTGAAGTGGATGAACTGTTCGAGCTCCTCTGGGGAGCAAGAGTCGGCGCCGATACAGTCATCAATGTACCGGATGAAGAGGTGGGGTTTGGGGCCTGTGTAGGTGTGGAAGAGGGACTGTTCCACGTAACCTACAAAGAGGCAGGCATAGCTGGGGCCCATGCGGGTGCCCATGGCCACCCCCTTAGTCTGTATGCTACTAATGATGTGAGATAACACTACCACACATTGTTAACTAGTATACTTGAAATACATCTGTTACTTTTTAAAAGAGTATCATAATTTTCAGGTTTACTTTACATTCCTACCTTGGTAATTTATCCAGCAGGTTCTTAAGCTCCTCACATATTAGTTTCACACAACCATTTCTGATATTGGAATACGACACATCAATCATGAAGATGAAGGCTGGTGGATTAGGAGGCTTGCTATTCTACAAATAAAATTGATGGAATTTAGATTCGGGAACAACAAGAATGATTTTTCTTAATTAGCTGATCTCGACACAGTTGTATCCAGATTTCACATAAACAAACTGACTGTGAAATTCCACAAGAGCTCTGGGGGGAAGGATGTAGAATTAGACTTCCATCATCAATGTGAAGTAAATGATACTGTTTCTCTTCCATCAAACACCGAGAAAACATTTTAGCTGGTCAATAAAATGTGAGGCTGGATGAACACAGCAGGCCAAGCAGCATCTCAGGAGCACAAAAGCTGACGTTTCGGGCCTAGACCCTTCATCCATGATGCTGCTGGGCCTGCTGTGTTCATCCAGCCTCACATTTTATTGTCTTGGAATTCTCCAGCATCTGCAGTTCCCATTATCTCTCATTTTAGCTGGTCATCTGTCTCATTCGTTTGGTATAGTGCAGCTTGCTAGGTGAAAATTGGCTCTGATGTTTGTTTACATAACAACTGTGATCTAACTCCAAATTATTTGTGAAGCAGTTTGTACAATCTTGAGGATGTGATAAACCACCTAATATACACAAGATCATTTTTCCTTTAAATCATGTGAGCTACTTACCTGCTTGTGTTTACAAAGGAACCGTCCTCTCCACAATCATTGTCATGTTACACTATTATGTTCATGTCTGACTCTCCTACCAGCTTCATCTGAACTGGATCTTTCACTGTCTCCACTCATTTGTTGCAATTAAGTGACATAAATTTCAGTATTTTTGTATTCATTAGTTAGACCTAGTTTACAAGTTTACTTATATTTGTCTAGAATGTGTAATGCACTCAAAACAAAGAATTGACCAAATACTCACTGCAATGTAATTATACATCATGTGAGTAAATGTGAGTTTTGCACTTTGGAAAAAAGAATACAGGCATGGACTATCTTCTGAATGGTGAGAAAATTCGCAAAGCAGAAGTACAAAGGGATCTGGGAGGTTGGTCCAGGATTCTCTAAAGGTTAACTTGCAGGTAGATTCTGTGATTAAGAAAGCGAATGTAATGTTGTTGTTTATCTCAAGAGGGTAGGAATATAAAAGCAGCAATGTGCTTTTGAGGCTTTATAAAGCTCTAGTTAGGCCCCATTTAGAACACTGTGTCCAATTTTGGGCCCCACACCTCAGGAAGGACATATTAGCCCTGGAGCATGTCCAGCGGAGATTCACACAGATGATCCCTGGAATGGTAGGTTTAACATATGATGAACGGCTAAGCATCCTGGGATTGTACTCATTAGAGTTTAGAAGGCTGAGGGGAGATTTAATAGAAACTTACAAGATAATGTATGGTTTAGAAGGGGTGGATGCCGGGAAGTTGTTTCCATTAGGCGGGGAGACTAGGACCCGTGGGCACAGCCTTAAAATTAGAGGGGGTAAATTTAAAACTGAAATGAGATGACATTTCTTCAGCCAGAGAGTGGTGGGCTTGTGGAATTCATTGCCACGGAGTGCAGTGGAGGCCGGGAAGTTGGATGCCTTCAAGGCAGAGATCGACAAATTCTTGATCTCAGAAGGAATCAAGGGCTACGGGGAGAGTACAGGGAAGTGGGGTTGAAATGCCCATTAGCCATGATTTAAATGGCGGAGTGGACTTGATGGGTCGAATGGCCTTACTTCCACTCCTATGTCTTATGGTCTTACACATTAGTACAGTTGTTGACAGCCTATCATGTGCGAGACTGGGCTTAAACTCCCTGCTGGGAATCTTTTGGGACCACGCAGGCCATTTGGTGCAGTGATGATGTCAGAGGCCCTACCTCTGTGTCGAGGTGTGTCATAATATGCCTGTGCAGGTTTATCAAGAAATGTGTTTTTTAAATTATTAAATGTTCGTTTATGCGGGGGGGGTACTGCATGGATCTGTCCTGGGGCCACTGCTGTTTGTCATTATTATAAATGACCTGGATGAGGGTCTAGAAGGATGGGTTAGTAAATTTGCGGATGACACTAAAGTCAGTGGCATTGTGGATGGTGTGGAAGGATGTTGCAGGTTACAGAAGGACATAGCTAAGCTGCAGAGCTGAGCTGAGAGGCGGCGAATGGAGTTTAATGTGGAAAAGTGTGAGGTGATTCACTTTGGAAGAAGTAACAGGAATACAGAGTTCTGGGCTAATGGTAAGATTTTTGGTAGCGTGGATGAGCAGAGAGATCTCGGCGTGCATGTGCATAGATCCCTGAAAGTTGTCACCCAGGTTGATAGGATTGTTAAGAAGGCATACAGTGTGTTAGGTTTTATTGGTAGAGGGATTGAGTTTCGGAGCCATGAGGTCATGTTGCAGCTGTGCAAAACTCTGGTGCAGCCACACTTGGAGTATTGTGTACAGTTCTGGTTGCCACATTATAGGAAGGATGTGGAAGCATTGGAAAGGGTGCAGGGAAGGTTTACCAGGATGTTGCCTGTTACGAAGGGAAGGTCTTATGAGGAAAGGCTGAGGGACTTGAGGCTGTTTTCGTTAAAGAGAAAAAGGTTAAGGGGTGACTTAATAGAGACATACAAGATGATCGGAGGATTAGATAGGGTGGACAGTGAGAGCCTTTTTCCTCGGATGGAGATGGCTAGCATGAGGGGACATAGCTTTAAACTGAGGGGTGATAGACATAGGACAGATGTCAGAGGTAGGCTCTTTACTCAGAGAGTAGTAAGGGTGTGGAATGCCCTGAGTAGACTTGCCAAGTTTAAGGGCATTTAAATGGTCATTGGATAAATATATGGATGACAATGGAATAGTGTAGGTTACATGGGCTTCAGATTGGTTTCACAGTCAGTGCAACATCGAGGGCCAAAGGGCCTGTACTGCACTGTAGTGTTCTATGTTCTAAAACTTAACCCAAGACTTCAGTTAATCTCTGAGACACCTGTATACTGGACATCTGGTAAACTGGCATTAGTCACTATGGGGCACAGGATGATTGCAGATGCAAAATTATTGCCTTGATCCATCATGTGCATAAAACTCTGCAGTAGAGATGAAAGTTTATGTCAAAATATCTTATTGTGTTATGGCTAAATATGCTTTTGACTAAGTTCAAACATCTATTTTACAGTCCCAGAATACCACAGAGGATTACCTAGTTTTTTTACGATAACTCCTGCAGGATATTTGCAGAGCCCCTAAGGAAACGGATTGAATAAGTGCAACGGCTATTTTCATTACTTATCTAGGGAGTACATCAGTCTCCTCTTGAAGTTAGACCAGTAAGACCATTGTCGATTTTTATTGTCAATTTAATTAAGATACTAACAAATTACTCATCGAAAAAGATGTTAATGGATGCAAATCATTTTAAAAGCATACTAAGCTTTTAAAAGTAGACATATCTTAAAATCTCTGAATGAATATTGCTGAAGGAAGACACATTATTTGTCGCAAAAGCATATGATGTTTGGATGTGTTCCATTGAAACCAGGTATGTAGGCTACAGTCTGAAAGCATTGCATGAAACAGCATATCCCTTTGGCTAGTCACAAAAAGAAAGGTACTAACTGTATGTAAATATTCTGTATCTGTAAAACTCACAGTGTCCAATGTTAGATGTGATTCTGCAATTGGATAATATTCACGAGGCAATCCTGAATTCATGAAGAATTAATTTAGGATTGCCAATTGGGCTTACAGTTTGGTGCAATTGCATATACAAAAAGCTAAATATATTAATCAGAAAGAACACATGCACATAATGTACCTATTTACACTCAACAAGTAGTTGACAGCTATTTGTCAGTCAATTTCTCAGTACAATATCCTGACTCATTAGTATCAAGTTGCGTCATGCATTGAAACATAAACAAAGCCTGGCAGTTAACTGTCAATCATCACCAACTGCTGCATTCTCTACCACACAACTTAAATTAATAACAGTCTACTTGCCAACCAATCAGAACTATCCTGTCATAGACTATAAGTGGTGGGTTTCCCCTTTACGCTTCCAAATTGTCCTGATGATAGGAAGACAGAAAGCTTTGACAAAATGTGGCACTTTTCAGCAATACTCAAATTTAATATTGAATTAATTTGGGCAAGAGAATAGTGTGTTCAAATTTTAGGACATGCTTGTCTCGTTGAAACTATTTATTATAAAACTGTAAGATTTTATTGAATTGTTTACAATGAGGCAACTGGGCCAGAATTCTTTACTGCTAACTTAAATTTTGGGAATGCACTCACACAACATCTGAAAAAGATCAAGCTTTCTAATTAATACACACCACATATATAACGTAAATGTGTTTATGTGGCAGACATAATTGGAGAAAAAATTCTCCTGATGGCTAAAGAGTAAAAATAAACCCCCTGCCTGCACTTTATTCCTTAACATTTTCTTACTTGTAAGTGTGGATGATGCATTTCAATTGATCACAATGTGAAAATTGGTTTGTATGAAGTATTTGTAGCCTAAAGCCTCAATTTTCTTCGTGTTTTCCAAGGGATTCTATTTATGTTTTCAGCTGCTGGGTTATTAACTAGTTGGCCAACATTCCATTTAGACTACACAAGGCAACACAAGCAGCATGAAGTTGAGTGATCCTTTCAATGTAATAGAACTGTATTAAATGTTAGCAACTTGAATAAAAGCCACTGTAAGAATGTTAGTCATTTAGAACATAGAACATAGAAAAGTACAGCACAGTACAGGCCCTTCGTCCCACGATGTTGTGCCTCGGAATATTCCTAATCCAAAAATAAATTAACCTAACCTACATTCCCCTCAATTCACTGCTGTCCATGTGCATGTCCAGCAGTCGCTTGAATGTCCCTAATGGCTCCGCTTCCACGACTACTACTGGTAAACTATTCCATGCGCTCACAACTCTCTGGGTGAAGAACCTCCCTCTGACGTCTCCTCTATACCTTCCTCCTAACACCTTAAAACTATGACCCCTCGTGGCAGTCAATCCTGCCCTGGGGAAATGTCTCTGGCTATCGATAGATATAAAATGTGTGACAAACAGCAGAAAACATGGCACTCCTGTAATTCCTGGCATACCATAATTGGTTCATAAAATAGTACATCACAGTGTCAGGGCCACAGATCAGGCATGTCCTCAGAGTGGTCTGTGAACAAAGAATTTAGATTTAGGTTTTACTGTCACATGTACTCAAGTACAGGGATACAGTAGTGAAAAGTGTACAATGTCGTCATTCCTGTATTCATCTTAGTAAAAAGGTACAGAGGTATTAAAATCATAGGTACAAAAATAGAAAAATAAAGAAATAAGTTAAGAAAAATTCATGAATATGTATACTCATTTGTGGTCCCATGTAATTCAGGGAATTCCTGATCCCTGCAGCCATTCTAGTGAATATTACTGTCCTGTTTCCAAAAATTGTCAAGTCCTTCCTGAAATGTGGTACTCAGACACAACAGATAACCTGGGTTTAAGCTGCTTTTTTTTTTGTTTTTATAAACTATGAAGGTACTAATAAAAATCTTTCAGTCATTCACAGGCAGTGGAATTGTGCCACAGGACAGAAGAATTGCAAATTTGTGGCGGCACAGTTGCTCAATGGTTAGCACTGCTGCCTCACAGCGCCAGGGACCCGGGTTCGATTCCAACCTCAGGCGACTGTCAGTCTGGAGTTTGCACGTTCTCCCCAATTTTGCGTGAGTTTCCTCCGGGTGCTCCGGTTTCCTCCCACAGTCTAGGCTAGGTGGATTGGCCATGCTAAATTGCCCGTAGTGTTCAGGGTTTGGTGCCTGGTATGGAGGGAAGGTCTTACGAGGAAAGGCAGAGGGACTTGAGGCTGTTTTCATTAGAGAGAAGAAAGTTGAGACATGACTTAATTGAAACATATAAAACAATCAGAGGGTTAGATAGGGTGGATAGGGAGAGCCTTTTTCCTAGGATGGTGACGGCGAGCACGAGGGAGCATAACTTTAAATTGAGGGGTGAAAGATATAGGACAGATGTCAGAGGTAGTTTCTTTACTCAGAGAGTAGTAAGGGAATGGAATGCTTTGCCTGCAACGGTAGTAGACTCGCCAACTTTAGGTACATTTAAGTCGTCATTGGATATGCATATGGACGTACATGGAATAGTGTAGGTTAGATGGGCTTCAGATCGGTATGACTGGTCGGCACAACATCAAGGGCCGAAGGGCCTGTACTGTGCTGTAATGTTCTATGTTCTATGGGTGTGTAGGTTATAGGGGAATGGGCCTGGGTGGGATGATTCAAGGGGCGGTGTGGACTTGTTAGGCCTAAGGGCCTGTTTCTACACTATACGGAATCTAATCTCAAAAAAAAGCTAATAGTGCCCCAAAAGGGGTGCAAAGATAGGCTCAGCAACTACGGGCCAGGCATCTTAACCTTGGTGATGAGAAAGATTTCAAAACAATAACATTGCACAAAAAATTAACAGTGATTTGGACATGGCTGGACCAGGCAAACCAGGCTGAATGTTGAAGGTGGTGAATGGGGCATCAAACAAATGCATTGTTTTTTTCTTGGGCAGCATAGAACATCTTGACTGCTGTTGGAGCTAGACACATCTGAGCTAGTGGACAGATTTGGGAGTCAGGAGGTGAGTTATACACCTCAGAATTTCTAGTCTCTGATGCCCTCTTGTAGCCACGGTATTGATGAGGCTGGCCCAGTACAGTTTTTGGTCAATTGTAACCACCAGGATGTTGACTGTAGAAAATTCAACAATGGTAATGCCATTGATTGTCAAGGAGTGATGCGCAGATTCTCTCTCGTTGGAGACGGTCATTGCCTGGCACAACATTACATAAATGTTACTCACCACTAATCAGCTCAAGCCTGGATGTTGTCCAAATTTTGCTGCAAATGGACACAGACTACTTCAGCTCCTGAGGAGTCATGAATGATCGCACACTGTTCAGCACCATCAAAGAACATTCTCACTTCTGACCTCAAGTCATTCATAGTAAAAGGAACTGAATGTCCCGACTACAAAGGTGTTTCTCACCTCACACAGATTCCTGAAGCTAGCAAAGGTTACACTCACATATGATATGATAGTTAGACACGTGTGGGTGTGTAGGTTTGTAGGTGTGTATGGCTCCAACAAGAACTATAACCCTTGACACCATCCAGGATATTGGAACCATTCATCACTTTAAATATTCTCTCCGCCTACCAGTGGCACACAGCAGCAGCAGTAGCAGTATGTACCACATAAAGAGGTACTGGCAGCAAACTGCCATGGATCCTTCATGACCATGTCCCAAACCTGCAATCTCTACTACTTCGGACAAGGACAGGAGATGCACAGAGACACCATTATCTGCAAGTTTCCCTCCAAGCCACTCATCACCTTGACTTGATGCCATATCACTGCTACTTTACGGTTGTTGGGTCAAAATCTGGACCTGCCTTCCTAGCTGCCAGGCCTTTAAATGGCTGTGGTGAAACTTGTGCATTCTTCCAAGAGGAAGCCCTTTTTCTGAATGCTGCTATCCAGTCAGAGGAGTAGCAGCCAAGGGTAGGAATGCTGGCAGTTCTAAAGAGGTCACACTATAGCAGCCTGACCTGAAAGGTAAGTCTAGAGTCTTCTCAGGACCAGGGTGACCCACAGCAGCAGTGGGAGGCTAGAGGGATGGGATTGTCATGGGATTGGAGAGGACGATATGGGGGAACCTGTCCCTGTGGGAGAAACCTTCAAAGGGCACAGGATTCCTGAAAAGACAGGACCCAGCCATCGCCAGTTACCGGGATGCTAGGTTTGACCCAGAAGGTAGTACAATCTAATGTTAACCTCTCCTGCCAATGGCAAAGTCTCTGTGGCAGTGGTTGGAGGCCCTTAAACAACTAATTGGGGCCCATGGAAAAGTACGCCACAGATGCCTCCTTCTCCCGTAAACTCAAGAGTTGTGAGATAGGGAATGGAGAGGCATTGCCTGCTATTTGTTTAATTAGTTTTAACATTTCTGAGTAAATTTCTGTTCCTCTTAATCACAACTTTTTTTTACAGCAAATCAAGTGAACCAGTGGCTGCTAGGATTAATTGATATCAGCAGATTTAACTTTGTTCCTGATGAAAGTATCACATAAAGCAAACTTAATGTTAACAAATGTTATGCCATCCGACCCCTGGGGCATTGTAAAATTCCAGCACAAATGCCTTAAGATCTCCTTCCTCCCTTGTGAATGTAGAATGGCTCTCCTTCTGTCTACCACTCTACCAAGAATTATCGTATAGCATTGAGAAACCTTGGTGCCCATGCTCTCTTCCCTGTTCAAACATTCTTCCTTCTTTCATAGCTAATCAAAGGGATCAAAGGATATGGGGAGAAAGTGGAAACAACATATTGAGTTAGATGATCAGTCATAATCATACCGAATGGTGGAGCAAGCTAAAGGAGTTGAATGACCTACCGCTACTGCTCAATTCTCATGTGATCCTCATCTCACAAAGGACTCTGAAGGTCTGCTCCCGCCACAACGCACCTCCCTTGGAAGAGGTGTAGGCTAGCTTTAAGAAGTGCAGGTTAGCCTTCAATGGTGAGAACAGCTTTAATACTATTCAATCCCTTGAAGTTATTTGCAGCCAATCAATCAACACCATGGTCAGTGCTCATTCCTAACAGAGATCCAGATATTGAGTAGCCATCACAAAGATCTCAGCTTGCCAGCAGTGCATCAAATGGACACAGGATAATTGTGCATCCTGATCCTTGTACCTGTTCCGAGACCTTTCCAATCTATCCCCAAAATATGTAATTGAACAGCAAAATAAAGACATCAACACGTTAATAATGACAACATGCTTACAATCACAATAAATTTGTCCTCATTAATTCTACGTATACCATTTGTAGCATTAAATATTTTGTAAATTGGAATTAGTTAATGGATAACTTCTGCTTAACCCAGCAATTGTGATATCTGTAAATACGTGAATTTATTTTACTTAGCACATATACCCCAAGCTTTCTCTACTAATTGAAAAATAGAACTGAGAAATAGTAAAGAAAGGGTTAACCATGCCTAATGTTCATTTGAAATAAAAACAAAAAAAAGTTGTAAAATAAGCAACTAAAACAAAACATAATGATTCATGCAATTTCTTGGGATGCTGAAAGGTGGCAGGAGAGTGAAGATGCCTCAAATTCAGCACACGCTTTTCCCCCCAGTTTTATTGTATCTGCTTAGTTAACTGTGTGGGACTGATGCGGATGTATGTGTGTTGGGGGGGAAGGGGGGGTGGGGTGGTGGGAGGAAGGGGTTGGGGAAACTAAGTAAATTAAATATTCACTGACCCTTTGTGATGACCCAACAAAAACAATACAACAAGCCAAAATAAATCCAAAAATAAGAGTATAGCAATTTGCATGCAATGCATGCTCCCAAGAAATGTCTAGTTTAATCTGAAAGCCAGGAATCATGAAAAGCAGCACATGCTCATCTTCATAACAAATGCACCACCAAATAACCCAGGCCATTGAGAGATGATAAAAATGATTAGCAGTTAGCAGGACAGCATCAACATGCAACTACCTGCTTAAGTGTAAAACAATACTTTGTACAATTAGATTCCCTACAGTGTGGAAACAGGCCCTTCGGCCCAACAAGTCCACACCGCCCCTTGAAGCATCCCACCCAGCATCATCCCCCTATAAGCCACACACCCCTGAACACTACGGGCAATTTAGCATGGCCAATCCACCTAACCTGCACATCTTTGGACTGCGGGAGGAAACCGGAGCACCCGGAGGAAACCCATGCAGACACGGGGAGAATATGCAAACGCCAAACAGACAATCACCCAAGGTGGGAATCGAACCCGGGTCCCTGGCGCTGTTAGGCTGCAGTGCTAACCACTAAGCCACCATGCCACCCCACAACTTGCTCATCAATTGCTCATTAATTACCAGAAACCTTTAACCCTTGCTCAAAAATATAACTTCAATCGCTCTTTTTCAATATTAATGTATCATACCAGAAAAAAAAATCTATTTTGATAGGAACAGGAGTATTGGAAAAATAATAAGTTATTGAACTTATTAGTTTACTATATTCATTTAGACTGTAGTTAATCTGCAATTATTCTGTCAATACAGCAGAATAGAGCTTTTAATCTGGAATATAATAGTCTCAGAAGCTACTGGTTAGTCATTTAGGAGAAAAAATTTGCTTGAACCCATCAGTTGAAAGTGGTCTCATTGGTGGAAACGGTTATCAATGTAGGAAGGTGACTCGCAAAGCAGAAATACTTACTTTGCAGTAGTCTAAAGTAGCAATGAATTCATAGGATCCAAGCGACAATTCTGGCTTGTCATAGTGATCCAATCTTCTACCCATATGGTCCAAATGTTGAAAGTAGAATGGAGGGACTAAAGATAGAAAAATAATCCATAACATTATTAAAAATATTGTCAAAAAGTGCAACAGATTAACATTTCAGTGCCAGACTGTACCTTTATCTTTCAAAATATACTTTTTACTGCAGCTGTGAAATTAATTTTCTGTAAATTTACAATAAAACAGAAGAAAATATACACTGGTGAACAGCAGCTGCTGAAAAAACAATTTGCATTTTAATTTATAAGTCCAACATGCTGCCTTTATTGCAATATCAATCTACCTCACCCTATACAGGAATTTCTGAGGTATTTTTAGAATGTGGCATCTCTGATAATACGCAATCCTCTATGATCCATATTTAATATGTTTTTACCCACCAAAATAATTGCGAAAACTAGCCAGCCTGACCTAAACAAGACGCATGTTATATAAGATAGGGGAAGCTCTTTATGCCTTTCAGGAATCTCAACTGCAAATTAAATAAAACATCCTAAGGAGTTAGTGTTATCTGTGGTTGTGGAGTCAATAGCATAGATTAAGCCCAGTGATCAAACGAAATCTGTCAACTTGATTCTGGAAATGGGATACCTGAGTCCTCAAACTGGGAGCGAAGAGGATCTGAAAC
The DNA here is from genome assembly GCF_030684315.1 of Stegostoma tigrinum. Lineage (NCBI taxonomy): Eukaryota > Metazoa > Chordata > Chondrichthyes > Orectolobiformes > Stegostomatidae > Stegostoma > Stegostoma tigrinum. The sequence goes on from NC_081354.1 coordinate 67,760,717, forward strand.
AAAACAGCCTCAAGTACTGGGGTAATAAAATGTGAGGCTGGATGAACACAGCAGGCCAAGCAGCATCTCAGGAGCACAAAAGCTGACGTTTCGGGCCTAGACCCTTCATCAGAGAGGGGGATGGGGGGAGGGAACTGGAATAAATAGGGAGAGAGGGGGAGGCGGACCAAAGATGGAGAGTAAAGAAGATAGGTGGAGAAGGTGTGGGTGGGGAGGTAGGGAGGGGATAGGTCAGTCCAGGGAAGACGGACAGGTCAAGGAGGTGGGATGAGGTTAGTAGGTAGCTGGGGGTGCGGCTTGGGGTGGGAGGAAGGGATGGGTGAGAGGAAGAACCGGTTAGGGAGGCAGAGACAGGTTGGACTGGTTTTGGGATGCAGTGGGTGGGGGGGAAGAGCTGGGCTGGTTGTGTGGTGCAGTGGGGGGAGGGGATGAACTGGGCTGGTTTAGGGATGCAGTGGGGGAAGGGGAGATTTTGAAACTGGTGAAGTCCACATTGATACCATATGGCTGCAGGGTTCCCAGGCGGAATATGAGTTGCTGTTCCTGCAACCTTCGGGTGGCATCATTGTGGCAGTGCAGGAGGCCCATGATGGACATGTCATCAAGAGAATGGGAGGGGGAGTGGAAATGGTTTGCGACTGGGAGGTGCAGTAGTTTGTTGCGAACTGAGCGGAGGTGTTCTGCAAAGCGGTCCCCAAGCCTCCGCTTGGTTTCCCCAATGTAGAGAAAGCCGCACCGGGTACAGTGGATGCAGTATACCACATTGGCAGATGTGCAGGTGAACCTCTGCTTAATGTGGAATGTCATCTTGGGGCCTGGGATGGGGGTGAGGGAGGAGGTGTGGGGACAAGTGTAGCATTTCCTGCGGTTGCAGGGGAAGGTGCCGGGTGTGGTGGGGTTGGAGGGCAGTGTGGAGCGAACAAGGGAGTCACGGAGAGAGTGGTCTCTCCGGAAAGCAGACAGGGGTGGGGATGGAAAAATGTCTTGGGTGGTGGGGTCGGATTGTAAATGGCGGAAGTGTCGGAGGATAATGCGTTGTATCCGGAGGTTGGTAGGGTGGTGTGTGAGAACGAGGGGGATCCTCTTGGGGCGGTTGTGGCGGGGGCGGGGTGTGAGGGATGTGTCGCGGGAAATGCGGTCAAGGGCGTTCTCAATCACCGTGGGGGGGAAGTTGCGGTCCTTAAAGAACTTGGACATCTGGGATGTGCGGGAGTGGAATGTCTTATCGTGGGAGCAGATGCGGCGGAGGCGGAGGAATTGGGAATAGGGGATGGAATTTTTGCAGGAGGGTGGGTGGGAGGAGGTGTATTCTAGGTAGCTGTGGGAGTCGGTGGGCTTGAAATGGACATCAGTTACAAGCTGGTTGCCTGAGATGGAGACTGAGAGGTCCAGGAAGGTGAGGGATGTGCTGGAGATGGCCCAGGTGAACTGAAGGTTGGGGTGGAAGGTGTTGGTGAAGTGGATGAACTGTTCGAGCTCCTCTGGGGAGCAAGAGGCGGCGCCGATACAGTCATCAATGTACCGGAGGAAGAGGTGGGGTTTGGGGCCTGTGTAGGTGCGGAAGATGGACTGTTCCACGTAACCTACAAAGAGGCAGGCATAGCTGGGGCCCATGCGGGTGCCCATGGCCACCCCCTTAGTCTGTAGGAAGTGGGAGGAGTCAAAAGAGAAGTTGTTGAGTGTGAGGACGAGTTCCGCTAGGCGGATGAGAGTGTCGGTGGAGGGGGCCTGGTCGGGCCTGCGGGACAGGAAGAAGCGGAGGGCCTTGAGGCCATCTCCATGTGGAATGCAGGTGTACAGGGACTGGACGTCCATGGTGAATATGAGGTGTTGGGGGCCAGGGAATTGGAAGTCCTGGAGGAGGTGGAGGGCGTGGGTGGTGTCACGGACATAGGTGGGGAGTTCCTGCACCAAAGGGGAGAAAATGGAGTCCAGATAGGTGGAGATGAGTTCGGTGGGGCAGGAGCAGGCTGAGACGATGGGTCGACCAGGGCAGGCAGGTTTGTGGATTTTGGGAAGGAGATAGAAACGGGCCGTGCGGGGTTGGGGAACAATGAGGTTGGAGGCTGTGGGTGGGAGGTCCCCTGAGGTGATGAGGTCATGAATGGTGTTGGAGATGATGGTTTGGTGCTCGGGTGTGGGGTCATGATCAAGGAGGCGGTAGGAGGTGGTGTCGGAGAGTTGGCGTCTGGCCTCGGCGATGTAGAGGTCAGTACGCCATACTACCACTGCGCCACCCTTGTCTGCGGGTTTGATGGTGAGGTTGGGGTTGGAGCGGAGGGAGCGGAGGGTTGCCCGTTCTGCGGGGGAGAGGTTGGAGTGGGTGAGAGGGGTGGAGAGGTTGAGGCGGTTAATGTACATCGCCGAGGCCAGACGCCAACTCTCCGACACCACCTCCTACCACCTCCTCGATCATGACCCCACACCCGAGCACCAAACCATCATCTCCAACACCATTCATGACCTCATCACCTCAGGGGACCTCCCACCCACAGCCTCCAACCTCATTGTTCCCCAACCCCGCACGGCCCGTTTCTATCTCCTTCCCAAAATCCACAAACCTGCCTGCCCTGGTCGACCCATCGTCTCAGCCTGCTCCTGCCCCACCGAACTCATCTCCACCTATCTGGACTCCATTTTCTCCCCTTTGGTCCAGGAACTCCCCACCTATGTCCGTGACACCACCCACGCCCTCCACCTCCTCCAGGACTTCCAATTCCCTGGCCCCCAACACCTCATATTCACCATGGACGTCCAGTCCCTGTACACCTGCATTCCACATGGAGATGGCCTCAAGGCCCTCCGCTTCTTCCTGTCCCGCAGGCCCGACCAGGCCCCCTCCACCGACACTCTCATCCGCCTAGCGGAACTCGTCCTCACACTCAACAACTTCTCTTTTGACTCCTCCCACTTCCTACAGACTAAGGGGGTGGCCATGGGCACCCGCATGGGCCCCAGCTATGCCTGCCTCTTTGTAGGTTACGTGGAACAGTCCATCTTCCGCACCTACACAGGCCCCAAACCCCACCTCTTCCTCCGGTACATTGATGACTGTATCGGCGCCGCCTCTTGCTCCCCAGAGGAGCTCGAACAGTTCATCCACTTCACCAACACCTTCCACCCCAACCTTCAGTTCACCTGGGCCATCTCCAGCACATCCCTCACCTTCCTGGACCTCTCAGTCTCCATCTCAGGCAACCAGCTTGTAACTGATGTCCATTTCAAGCCCACCGACTCCCACAGCTACCTAGAATACACCTCCTCCCACCCACCCTCCTGCAAAAATTCCATCCCCTATTCCCAATTCCTCCGCCTCCGCCGCATCTGCTCCCACGATAAGACATTCCACTCCCGCACATCCCAGATGTCCAAGTTCTTTAAGGACCGCAACTTCCCCCCCACGGTGATTGAGAACGCCCTTGACCGCGTCTCCCGCATTTCCCGCGACACATCCCTCACACCCCGCCCCCGCCACAACCGCCCCAAGAGGATCCCCCTCGTTCTCACACACCACCCTACCAACCTCCGGATACAACGCATTATCCTCCGACACTTCCGCCATTTACAATCCGACCCCACCACCCAAGACATTTTTCCATCCCCACCCCTGTCTGCTTTCCGGAGAGACCACTCTCTCCGTGACTCCCTTGTTCGCTCCACACTGCCCTCCAACCCCACCACACCCGGCACCTTCCCCTGCAACCGCAGGAAATGCTACACTTGTCCCCACACCTCCTCCCTCACCCCCATCCCAGGCCCCAAGATGACATTCCACATTAAGCAGAGGTTCACCTGCACATCTGCCAATGTGGTATACTGCATCCACTGTACCCGGTGCGGCTTTCTCTACATTGGGGAAACCAAGCGGAGGCTTGGGGACCGCTTTGCAGAACACCTCCGCTCAGTTCGCAACAAACTACTGCACCTCCCAGTCGCAAACCATTTCCACTCCCCCTCCCATTCTCTTGATGACATGTCCATCATGGGCCTCCTGCACTGCCACAATGATGCCACCCGAAGGTTGCAGGAACAGCAACTCATATTCCGCCTGGGAACCCTGCAGCCATATGGTATCAATGTGGACTTCACCAGTTTCAAAATCTCCCCTTCCCCCACTGCATCCCTAAACCAGCCCAGTTCATCCCCTCCCCCCACTGCACCACACAACCAGCCCAGCTCTTCCCCCCCACCCACTGCATCCCAAAACCAGTCCAACCTGTCTCTGCCTCCCTAACCGGTTCTTCCTCTCACCCATCCCTTCCTCCCACCCCAAGCCGCACCCCCATCTACCTACTAACCTCATCCCACCTCCTTGACCTGTCCGTCTTCCCCGGACTGACCTATCCCCTCCCTACCTCCCCACCTACACTCTCTCCACCTATCTTCTTTACTCTCCATCTTTGGTCCGCCTCCCCCTCTCTCCCTATTTATTCCAGTTCCCTCCCCCCATCCCCCTCTCTGATGAAGGGTCTAGGCCCGAAACGTCAGCTTTTGTGCTCCTGAGATGCTGCTTGGCCTGCTGTGTTCATCCAGCCTCACATTTTATTATCTTGGAATCTCCAGCATCTGCAGTTCCCATTATCTCTCAAGTACTGGGGTATATTTTCAATTGAGTGAAAATGTTATGAGTGCAATTTGGTAATAACTGTGCAGTGATTTCAACAGATCTGGCATTATGGGCGTCATAGGTTGTTGTTGTTGTTGGCATTTTAAGAAACAATTCTCCATCAGAATTCTACCATTGATATATTTGTGGCATTACACTAACAGTCCAATGTACCTACAGTGTTTGTAACAACATTAAAGACTGATGTGCTTTTATACTATTTCTGATACAAGTCCCTCGCTTTGCAATGCAGATTAGTATATCATCAGTGTCGTTTGAGAAGAACTATAATAGGACTGAACCAGTCCTATTGTCATGTTCAATGATTCATCTAAAGCAACTGAAACTTAACTCCAAAGCTGTGCTTTTGTAGGTTTTTGATAGAAATGAGATCAGGCTGCCTTGTGAGACCCAGTTTTTTGGGATAGCTCCTTCTTTTATATACTGCCATGTTGGTTACTAAACAGATCAACAGAGATGGATTGGCAATTCTTGTAGTTCACAAATGTTATTTTATTGATTGCAGGTACAGGCAGTAACCTCTGGTGCTTTCAGAATCCCAGAAACTTAAAACAAAATCCTCTAGAATTCTCCTGTCGCTTACACACAAAATGCCAGAGCAGAGTAGGCTAAAGGGAGATATAATGGATGTTTATAAAATAATTAAGTGTTTCGTTCAAGTGAATTGCTAATGAGTAGTTCCTCTGATTGAGGGTTAGTCATTGGTTTAAAGGCATTACTTAGAAAGGGAAAAAGTTCTTAATGTAATATATTATTGGAGTTTTGCACAATTTTAATAGAAAGTTTCTTAAATATTTGAATCAGAGTTAGATACATTCGGAATTCAGGGCAACTGGAACCGCACAATTTATTTCTCCAGGAAAAACCAACACAAATATCATGGTTGAAATGGCTTTCCCACGTTTACAGCATCTCCATTTCTTAGATGTGAGAAACCATGATACACAGTACATAAAGAATTGTGGGCAGTGAAGCACAGCATACCAGGATGCATGTTTCAATTCATGTTTCTGATGTTAGCTCTATTATCATGCAGAGGCCATATGAAGGGAAGAAAACTTGGAACATTTGTTATATTATCAAACATCTGGTAACAGTACTTAAAACAACGGGCCTCCAGATCACCTTTTTAATGAGAAAAGGAGTTGGCATGGGCAAAACAAAAAGTAAGAGACAAAGAAAAATGATAAATATTGGTAAATGATAATAATGGTAAAAAATTGTCATATAACAAGATTGTGAGCTGGAAACAGGCAGAACTGCGATTACAAATGTAGCATAGTTGAGGATACTTAAATGGAGATAGAAATATCAAAAAACGTGAGTTGGCAGACGTCAACAAGTATTAGAACTGCAAAGAGGAAGACATTGCAGAAAAGTGAGGTAGTTTTAAATACCATGAGAAGGAAATCTGCTGGGAAATCTAGATAGTTGTAACCAGATGGTGAAAGAATGATTGAAATAATACAGCAAAATATTCAAGCTACTTCTAAATTTCATTTAAATTTCTTTTATGTTCTTTGTGGTTTTACAGTGTATTTACATGGGTACAAGCTTTTATACCACCACACAGTGACACAACAATGATCACAAGAAAATTCTGACATCATTTCATGCTCATTAGCATTGAAGAGGCAACATATGCCCTCATTTGTGAACATCTACATTCAGAGTGATCATGGAGCTACCATTTGACATCCCAAATAAGCAAGTAGCAATAATTGAGAGTAAGCAAGAACTGCAGATGCTGGGGTCAAATTGATTGGCAATAACTTACATTGTTGGTAACCAATTGACATCAGATGTGATTGTGCAAAATTCAAACAATATCATTTATGATCAGTCAGTGTTGAAAAGCATAGAACATAGAATATAGAACATTATGGAACAGTACAGGCCCTTTGGCCCTCGATGTTGTGCTGACCTGTCATACCGATCTGAAGCCCATCTAACCTACACTATTCCATGTACGTCCATATGCTTGTCCAAATAGATATCAAAACCAATCATGTATTCCTTCCTTCATAAACAAGTTATAATTTGCTTTGATAAGATGGTGTAGATGATGTCACTTTCTGCCATAAAAATCTGTTAAAATGACATCTCTTGACAAATAACGTCAACGTATGTTTTTAGTGTATTTGCATGTCAACATTTTCTATTGTGGTCATTGATTTCATAGAGTCTGGCAGGACTGTACATACAGATGTAAGATTTTAACCGAGCAAGTCTTTGGAATTTCACAGTAAAGATTAGATTCCCTACAGTGTGGGAACGGGCCCTTTGGCCCAACAAGTCCAAACCGCCCCTTGAAGCATCCCACTCAGACCCATCCCCCTATAACCCACACACCCCTGAACACTACGGGAAATTTGGCATGGCCAATCCACCTAGCCTGCACATCTTTGGACTGCAGGAGGAAATCGGAGCACCCGGAGGAAACCCACGCAGACACGGGGAGAATATGCAAACTCCGCACAGACAGTCGCCTGAGGATGGAATCGAACCCGGGTCCCTGGCGCTGTGAGGCTGCAGTGCCAACCACCAAGCCACCATGTCACCTAAAAGCTTAATTAAATACAAACAAAATTATATTTTTCTGTTTGACATGGTCAATCAAGATGCAAACTAATGTCCAATAGGATCAAGTGAAAGTCCCACCTCAAATTTCTTCAGGTCTCAGCCTGAAGGCTTATTGGTCAGCCTGGCAGCACCATGCACCGTGTGTTAATAAATCAATATCTATCCTGCAGCTAGGTTGTCTTGAAAGTTTGCTGTATGATCTGACATCCACAAGTGATAATAATTCCAGGTTTTAAATCCCATACATAAATAGTAGCCTGCTTTATAAGCATGCATGTGCAATTATAAAGAGTGTGAGAGTGTTGTCATGTTAAATGTAACAGGGAGATTCAAAACCTTCTGCAGCTTAAGCTCTGTTTATGTATCTATCATAAGGAGGTCTGGCTAGTCTTAACTTGCTCGATTTTCTAATTTCAGATTCTCTAAATGAGCGGAGCTCTGCTCATTCTTTGCCCTTAAGCCTCCTACAGAAAGAGTATGCTAGAAATCCAAACAGCACAACTGTCATTTTCTGTGCCATTTGGAGATGGACTTCAGCTACACAGCAAGGTATTCTATCTGGACTTGCTCCATCAATCTTTCGCAGTCAGGATGAGACACACTGGTGTCGAGAGATCCCAATGGTTCTGTCATAATCTTTGCAAGAGATTGGCAAAGCCCACTCCAACACGGAAATGATCCTGAATCTTTTAAATAGCAGTTTCAAACATTTACAAACTGCAGCTGCAGAAAAGTTTCCAATGTTCATTTACACAAAGCACCCGCTAGTTGGCAGCTTGTTATCAAGTGATGAGTTTGGCCACAGCTCGGAGTTCCTGGGAAATGGGCAAACACAAAGTTTGCTGCGCTCCAGTTCATCATCATCTTCACAGCATGAAAAATAGACCAGCCCTTAAATTTCACTGGGGTGTTCCAAGGACTCCCAAAGTGTCACATGAACAGCCAAAACCTACAGATCCAGAGTAGCTTCCTGAAAAAGCAGCTTCGACACAAGCAAATATTCTCACTCGTACATAGACTTTATGGAAAACAAAACTCAGAGCAATCCTATTACAACATACCTCTTAACAACAGTCATTAACTGTCATTACATTACAACATAAACTGCAATAATCCTCTGCACATTAGCTGCTTAATATTGTACCTCATATCCTTTGATTTTAAAAACATACCAACAGTTCGCCTGATTACCAAGATGGAACAATGGATTTGCTGTAGAATTTGTGGGGAGGCAGCAGGAAGAAAGATTTTAAGATCCAGTGTTAACAAGCTTACTTTATAAGGGAAAGGGTTATTATGATCCGACTGAACAAAATCCAACTAAAGTAAAATGTTCCAGTCAAACAATCCTGGCAATGAACTCGGAAAAAAGCCAACCACTTACTCCAGCTCACAGACTCTACAGATCTTTCTTTGAACAAATATGGTTTGATTTCAACTGAGGGAATGTCATAACATTAGTGGAGAAATTGATGGGTAATTTAGCTACTAGATCAAACAAGGCAACTTAAGAAAGTCAGTCCCACGTGCCTGATTAATTTGTGTAACCAAAGCATTTTCTTTTCAAGAAAAGACATTTTAAAATTTGTTTCCAAATATACCAGAACAAGGTAAGCTTTTAAAATGCAAATCCTTGCCTCCTGGGATGCATAAACTAATTAAGTGTCTTAGAAAAGGTACAGATCCCTTTTTTTTTGCAATTTGAAAGTCGAATGAAGCAATACTTAATAAGGGTTGAAGCATTAAACCTGAATTGCAATATGTCATCTTCCCTTGAAGAACACAGGGCTGAATCTTACAATTGTTTGACTAAATGTTGCATATTTTTGGAGGGAGTCTTGCACGAGACTTAGTGTGAATTCTCACCATATCTTACCAAACTGACTTCATTAATTATCTACCCTGACCCTATGGTGCTCTCACGTCCGATTCTAGGCCAATCTACCACACCATTCCCAGAACAACTAGCCACTCAGCCAATACCTGCCAAAATAATGGGATTCCTTGTGCCTGCCCCGTCTTTAAATTCCTGTTGTGCACACAGACAAGCACTGCCAGTCTGGAGCTGCCCAGCATAGTTTCTGCCATTTGCCACAGACACAGGCAGACAGGAGAAACTGGTGCTCTGGTTTAAGGGCAGGGTACTGCTGGATAGGGAAGTGCAAACATAGAGGGACTTCCTCTTCCCACATAACCAGTGATAGAGGTCATCACACCAGAACATGCCAGACTGGTCTGAGGTTGCTACTTGGGTTAAAGCAGTCTCAGTCAACTGGAGGAATATGTAGCATTGTAGGAAGAAGGTCAATGTCCTTCCACACTCTGCCAGTCAAAGAGCCACAATCTTCTCTCTGATACCTCACACATACTTTATCTCTGCTACTGTACTGACCTCTCATCAAGGCTCATACTCTACTCCTCTCACTGCTCACTGCAACATCTTCAGTCACTCACTGTCATCCACCCTAAGCGGTGACACCATTAACTCCATCAGACTCTCTGCACTGCCCAGTCACTTGCTCCAGTCACCTCCCTACCTGCAACAACATAACAGTCATGCCACTCTTTTTCATCCTCTGTAATACCAGCCTCTCTCTCATTCCAGGAGGAAAACAGCCTACATTAGATCAGAAAGAGTCCGTGCCGCTGGTGGACAGCACAACATTGACCTCTCCACCATTTAAATGGACAGCATCCGAAAAGTGACTATCCTGATTGGCTAATGACTGCGTTCAAGCCCTTGGACTGATATCAGAGACTGCCTTTGACTTACTGTGCCAGGACTCGCTGATGAAGGCTATCCTCTTCAACGCAACTGAGGCCTGCAGACAACCATGACAAGCTTCCTGGCATTGTGTCAGGCAAGACACCGGTAATATGAACATGGTATTTTTGGTTAAGGTGGCAAAGTGTAAAACGTGAACATCCAGATAGACTCAGAGTGAGAGAACACTATGATTGTGAGTGAAGAGCACTCAGATGCGGTCTGGTCCACATGTAAGTTAGGTGCATATCCTATGCACAGTGCCCTTGCTGCAGCATTACAATGACAGCTGCTGGTTCAAACCAAGGTCCTGCACTGAAAATGAATTGTGAGTGGTCTGAAACCATGAGGTTTCTTAGGAGGATGGCACATGTTAGATGTCAATGCCCATGGACGTGGGTGCAAATTGCTGGAACCCATGTACTGTGCCCTAAGATGGCAATGCCTGGTTCTTTGGAGCAAGTGGCGAGCAGAAGTTGCCAGGTATCTGTTCAGATTTGCATCCTGGGATTTCTCAATGTCTAGCTTGTTTGACATATTTGGTAATATTGATGAGTTGAGTTGGGCAATTAATGAAGCATTAAGGATGCAATAATCTCCTTTAACGAGCAAGAAACATGCCTCACCATTCAGCAGAAGACGGCACAACATGCACACAATGTTGAAATAGGTCTCACAGGATTTATCATCTGATTCTGCCACTAAGCTCATTATAGCTCCAATTGCTCAGACCCCAAATGAAGTCCATGAAGTCAAACTGCTGTCAAGCAAATGCAGGTAAAGATTATGAAAATTTTACATGAAATTTTACATTTTTCCCCATGGTCTGCACTACTCAGCATTCTCAATTACACTGAGGCTACTGTCTTTTCAATTCTTGAGAACTTATCCGAGAATCATTATTGAAGAACCAGCCAGGCAAATGGGTCAAGCTAGTAAACTGCTGCTAAAAGCACAATTGGCATTTACAGTGCGCTGATAATATTCTGATGAGGTCTGTGGCTATGTGCTACTCCCCATGCACCACCCTACCCTGCAGCAGATATGATGATGGGTTTGAGAGCTGCATTAAACCTGTCCTAATAAGGCCAAGTTATCAAAAGCAAGTTCAATTTTCTCACTTTATAAGGGAAATAAAAATATTTACTAAATTGGAACAATCACTGTCTAAACTGTCTGAGCAGATTAACATATTGTGAAGTTTATTAAACTTCTGTAAAGTTTGTGATGTGCAAAGTCAATAAAGTAGTAACCTTCATTGATACAACTGCAGAATCCACACTGGTACCTCCGTCCACCTTCAATGAACTGCATCAATGGGCACATGTAGGCTTTACATCTATTACAGCGAATCGGTCCACTCTCTCCATGGCTCACAACACAGATCGGTGCCTGTTAAAATGAAAAAGGTTTAATAAATGGAAACACGCAAATCAAACCTACGATTATAGAACATAGAACATAGAACAGTACAGCACAGAACAGGCCCTTCAGCCCACAATGTTGTGCCGACCATTGATCCTCATGTGTGCACCCTCAAATTTCTGTGACCATATGCATGTCCAGCAGTCTCTTAAATGACCCCAATGACCTTGCTTCCACAACTGCTGCTGGCAACGCATTCCATGCTCTCACAACTCTCTGTGTAAAGAACCCGCCTCTGTCATCCCCTCTATACTTTCCACCAACCAGCTTAAAACTATGACCCCTCGTGCTAGCCATTTCTGCCCTGGGAAATAGTCTCTGGCTATCAACTCTATCTATGCCTCTCATTATCTTGTATACCTCAATTAGGTCCCCTCTCCTCCTCCTTTTCTCCAATGAAAAGAGACTAAGCTCAGTCAACCTGTCTTGATAAGATAAGCCCTCCAGTCCAGGCAGCATCCTGGTAAACCTCCTCTGAACCCTCTCCAAAGCATCCACATCTTTCCTATAATACGTAAAGAAGAATTTCCCCAACATATTTCTCTAGAGGAATTATTAATTTATTCATTACAAGGATTTACTATTTCATAACACACAGGAATAAAGGAAATATTACCCAATATGAGCAGATATTTTCCTTCAGATTTATTTTAAATTCAACAATTAGTCGCAAAAATAAATATGTTTAATTGCCGTTCTCACATCACTTTAAAAGTCAATCCATGTTTTATAATATTTGTTATTTAGATTTGTTATAATATAAAACAGATCGGACTGCGTATGAAATTTATTACAAAATTCTGTGTTCATACGAACAATTGCTATATCTATGTAAATGGCTATTAGACAGGCATATAGATGGTAGTATAAAGTAGGAGGTAGAGGTTAGATAGACCTTAGGTTTAGGGTAAAGGTTCGGCACAACATTGTGGGCTGAAGGGCCTGTACTGTGCTGTACAGTTCTATGTTCAATGTTCTATGTCACTTTTTTATTTGTTTATTAACAATCTTTTCCTTTCTCCTCTGGACTGCATTGACCCAGTACTCTGATCCAGTTAGCTAGTTATGTGCAATTATAAAGTAAGAATCAGACTATTCCCCTGCATGGGCCATTACAGGCAAGTCAATTCTGTCCCTCATATAATGTCCAAATATATTTACCTTTTGGCAGAGTTTGGTAAATAGTGATTATCAATGGACCCTGTGATGAATTTCCACCCCTCCGTCTAGCGACACTGAGACTAACTGCTGAGTGTGGTTAGCACAACACAAAGCGCAGATCAAACAGGGAGTCTATGAAACTGAGCATTTTTACAAATCGTCAGTAAGCACGCCTTATAAATGTTTTTATAGGAACATGAATGTACATTCTCATTCCAATATATGCAAAATCAAAAGGAAGAATAGGAGCAGGAGGACAGCATTAAGCTCCTCAATTCTGTTTCATCATTCAACCTGATAATGGCTGAGTTGTTGCTTCTACTCCACTTCCTAGACAGGCTACTTCATCTAAGCTCTGCTGAGTACAAACTTCTTTTGTAATTTGACTTCTTCGTAACTAACCTCCTCAGCCACTGAACATCAGCAAAGCTGGCCAGGGAAGGGAGTTGGATGTAACTGAAATGAAATGGGGGCTCAATGGAAAAGGTTCACAGAAGGAAAGGTGGGGAATGTAAGTTAAAGGTCAGGGTTGTTCGGGACACTGGAAGGTTTTTGGGGAATGGAGGGAGAAATCTGGGATGCAGAGAGAAAAGGCACAGTGTGCACGTTTAAGGATAGTGAACACAATGGGGATAATTTTGGTGAGTTGGGGAGTGAATAATGATGAGGCAGGGACTGGGGATTTGGATAGGAGTGGAATCACGGGAATATCAAGAGAGGACATAGAACAGCCAACAGTCGGGGAGAAATTCGAGAGCAGAGGGAATGCCACAAGAAAGGAGAAAGTCATCCTCACTTAAGTCGAAGAGTAGGTAATGCTGCAGGGCATGTCATATAACTTCTCAAGATGACAATCCCTGGATATCTGCCTACCACTCCTCCTCCTTGTCTGTGCTCAATCACACCTCCCTCATTCCTCAAGACAATTCCATACCTGGAGGGATTCAAGGTCCACCTGATCAATGAATGCATGTATCCAACGCTCAAGTCATAGAGTGAAAGTTTCTACACCGATTGGACAGATACTGAATGTTCTGTTGAATCTGGCTTATCACAGAAGCAGGCCCCTTGGAGAGAGCCATGCAGTCACCTGTTAGAGCCATGATATCTGGCAGAACTTGAGTAGGCTCCTCTCTGTGCATTATCTCCGGCCCCACTGCTTGATGTCCTGCTGTATCTCAATCAACTCATTGATGGTGGTGTCTAGAGGCTTGTAATCTATACTGGCCCCAGGAAAAGCCTGGTCTGCAGAAAGCCTTCAAGTGTCAGGGATGTTTCTTCCTCCTGTCAGTGTGGAACTATGTCAGGGCTATGCTCCCCAGAACATGGCCTGAAGCCTCACTGAGCTTACCCACTGAAATGAATGTCTCTATGCTGCAGGAGAGATGGGAGAACAATGCATCCTTTGAGGTTCATGGCCATCTATCCTCCAACTTGAGCTGTTAGGTGTTAATACAAACGGGGCCAGGAGCTGTGCTTCTTCTTGTTTTGGCCCTAATTTAGGAGTAGGATCTAGAGGATGCACAGAAAAATGTGAAGATCTGTTGTGAGCCTTACCCAAGATTTCGTTAAGACATTACAGCTTAACATGCATCCAAGAGTAGCCACTTGGAGGCTTTCTCATTAGATGGCTGTTGATATCCAATCTCCCATACATCACGGGCACAATCTCATTGGTCTCCTACAAACCTGGTGGCCTGCTCCTCAAAAGCATGAATAGCCTACATTAGGCAATTCCTCCCTACCATACTCGTCTGTGCAGATTTGCTTTCGTGAATGTCTTTCTGTAAAATGAAAGAAACAAGGGAAGAACCATTGCTATGGGTACGTGAGCACTTTCCTGCATTAGTAGATATAGTTCGAGATCTCAATCCCCAGAGCTGTAATTGTTCATGTGCATTACTAAATTAAAAACTAGCATATGGGAAATTAGGAGTTCAGGGTTCTGATTGAAGGGTGGTTCAGTATTGTCAAAAAGTTGGAGTTGATACATTTGATAAATATGTTGGATGTGCCTAAGGTATCTGCGCGGTGCTCATCCCGAAGCTATCTTTTGTGGTGTTGTCCTTGTCGCACGTGCCAATGCTCCTAGTTGCGATGAATGTTATAGCAGCTTTGATATTTTAAGTGTAAATTCTGTCAGATATATGAGAGGTAGCAGCACTGTGGTGCAAGTGGTGCTACACTGGTAGCTGCATTGAAGTGACAGACATGGATTGCACATGGAGCTGCCTGAAAGAAGATGTTTGGCACACAAAATTGAGGGTGACCATCACGTGCAATGGTAAACGTATAATTCAGCTGTCAACTCATATGCATGGGGCACGAAGCATTGAGTAGAGAGTAGCACCTACCATGGCACAGTGCGGATCATTCATCCTATGGTAGCACAGGGGCCAGGTTCCCTTGAGCTGCTCTTGAGAGCTAACTTTTACAGCTGCATCTGCCTCTGTATCCAGGAAGTGCTCCTGCTGCCATTCCCAGGGGAAAAGCATCTTCCTTCTCTCCTGGACAGCTTTTAAGGGAAGCTCTCGGACAGTGTCAGTGAACTATGATGCACTTTTTGCCTGATCTCTGACATCTCTAGTATGCCAGGGGGCGTTGAGTGGAGGTTAACCGATGTTCCTAGGTTGTAGTAGTGATCTTGTGCCTTATAAAATTGGTGCCCACATGTTGGAGCTTGGAAGATCCCAGTATGAGGCAAAGCATTATGCCTGCCCACCCATAAATTTGGTATTTTCACACAAGAAAACCTGTCCTGCCCCCAGATCCACTTCCACAATCAATCTCAAAAGAACAAGATTCTCCCAAGGGTTAAATTAGGCTTCAATATCTTGAAAAAATTATAATTCCATTATTCTAAATTGACAAACAAAACACTTTCACAACAGAATATTTTAATTTATCAAATGATATTTAGTTTGCTGCAGAATGTTTACAATGAGTGCATCATTGTTTACAAGGAGAGCTTGAAGCAGAGTTAATGGAGGAAGCAAAAATATCCAGAAGCTGAATCTTCTCTTGCTTTTCTTTAAAAAATGCATATGCGGTGATTCATCATCAGGTCAGACTGTGGACTGGAGATTCATTGTGCTCCAGTGATCAGAAACATGTAGTGGCGACAGTAGGAATAGATACTCCCTCCTCAGCTATACACTTCAGAAATTTGGTCAGTAGTCTATTTGCCACGAGAAAAATTGCCCCTCCAGGAATCAGAATGCTGCCAGCAGACTCTCAGATGGGTCAGAAGCCTGGAATATTAAGAACAGCTACCCATCTTTTATTTTCCCCAAATTGACAAATACAAAATCAAGCAGAGGACAGGCTCTTTGTGCAATGAGGCATGGACTCTCAAAGCTGAAAGTTCAACAGGAAGCTCTCCACCTGTGAAACAACAGTCATTTTTGCTGGTAAAGGTGGAGTATGGTGCCACAAGATGGAAACATCCTGTCTTCAACATTTTTAAGTGTAAAATTAAAAGTGGTCTCAGTAGATGGGCCACCACAATCTCTCCATGGACTTTGGGTAACTGAAATCAGCAGGCAGGGAATGCCTGCTACAGTACTGATCTTCCACCTGGTCTGCCAATGGGTTGGTGTCTGTAGGCTGTTACATTTGTCTTGTTGCTTTGAAAAATGTTGGAGGCCAAGTAAAAAATTAAAGCTGACCTCGGACAGTAGGCCTTAATTAGCCCTTAACTAACTTGGCTGGCTACCTAACTAACTAACCACCACTACTACTACCATCTGCCACCCTTCTCCATTCTCCCTCTGTGAAAATCAGATACTGCTCAGGAATAGTCACACCAGCCACCAGCACAAAGTGTAATGCCAATGTCCACTTCCATTGAGAACTACCAATCCTCTCCACATATCTTTGCAGTGGTGCATGTCAATTCATTGAGAACCACAGCATTCCTGTCTGCATAACTCCATAATTTGCAGTTGAATCCATAATAACAGCAGGTTTTCTTCCAGTCCAGTGACTTGAAGCTATGCAGCATTAATGGTGTGGGCACAGATAAATCGGAAAATGCACTGCAACATGTAAGAACTGTGGGGATGAAATGGACTACAGTATTCAATTCAATTGACTAATCTTCTTGAGACAACTTCAGTCATTTCTTCCAACATTAGTGCGAGCATCTCGTGTGGTCTGTTCACCCATCAGCTCTTTTAATGCCATGCAGTTGGGATAAGGAGGCAATTTAGCTTTTGTAGAAGCTAATCTGATAAATATTTAATTCCATCAGCTCACCATGCAAAAGGCATAACATGGAAGAAAATGACAGGCCTATTCAGGCATCAGTAGTTCCGATGACAGATCATCGGTATGAAAGGTTAACTTTATCACTCATTCCATAGATGCTGCTTGTTGATGGTTTTTGACAAGTTAATTTTTATATTTTGCAATACACATGGCAGGAGCAGCTGAAGAGCCATTTCATGACTCATACAAAGGTAGATACCGCAAAGTACCGAACCCACAGTGAGCCAGGGCATGTTCAAGCTGTCACTCTTGTTTCACAAACTATAGATGAGTACAAGTTTGCCTGTTGCCACCATGTTGAAAATATTTGGAAGTTTTTTTTGTTTTAGACAGTAGAACTCATCTTTGTGTTTATAACGATGGTGAACTGATTAATATTTGTTCGGATTTCAAATGAACCAGCTTAGTATTCTCATTATTTGATATTCTAACAGATGCAAATCATAAACAGAAAACCAAAGCCAAAAATATTCCATCTAACTGAACAATTCAAAAAAAAGTCAGGGATAATTTACATGACCCAGACTGTCAAATCATTTAATTCTGACTTAGCCCAGTATAACCCCTGATTCTGTCGTGGTAATGCCAATGGAATTTTCAGCATTTGCTGCCATTACTTCACCAATACTGGCAAAAACCTTCTAGGGCTTATAAATGGGTCGTGATATTGCAATTGGGTGGAAATAAGAATTGGGAATACATGCATATTTGTGCGGAAATCCAGAGGGTGATTTTCAATCAAGTGGCAGCCTTCAGGAACCCCATCCAATTGAGCATAGCAGGTGGGGTTTGGGGGCAGAACGGCCAGTAGAAGGCATCCAGCACTGAGAGATCAGCAGCTCCATCATCAGAGGTAGGAACTACTCATGTAGGTTGGAGAAAGAGAGAGTACCTTAAGACTGACGTGCTGTCTCTGAAGAGCTTTTGAAAGTTCTTAAAATAAAACAAACAGTCTAAAAATGCCCCAGCATCATTGTAGAGGGCCAGTGAGTGCCGCTGTGGAGCTGACTGTAGTGGAGGTCGTGGGGGCAAGGGGAGTGCTGTTGTTGCTCCCAAACGGATGTAGTTCTAATGTTCGATGCTGAGAGGCCACCTCTATCGATTGGTGTTTCTCCTACCCTGAGTCAGAATTTGAAGAATTCATAGATCCTACAAAGTGGCCTACGTGGTTGCCCCATTGCTGGCAGACAGGTGGCTATCAGTGTCCATCAGCACTACCTTCTGATCCTGTCTTTATGAAAATTGGTAAGAGACCAGCATTAGGCAGGAGACAGGCACACAGACTGATAGCAGACTGAGCAGTAGGTGGCTCAGTGGTTAGCACTGCTACCTCACAGCACCAGGGACCTGGGTTCAATTCCACCCTCGTGCGACTGTCTGTGTGGACTTTGCACTTTTTCCCCGCACCTGCATGCGTTTTTGCCAGGAGCTCCGGTTTCCTCCCACGGTCCAAAGTTATGAGGAGTAGGTGGATTGGCCATGCTAAATTGCCTCATAGCATTTAGGGATGTGCAGGGTTGCAGGGGATGGGTCTAGATGGGATACTCTTCGTCGGGTTGGTGTGAACCTGTTGGGCTGAATCGCGTATATCCACACTGTGGGGATTTTATGATTCAGAAAATAGCAGGCTTGTTTGCCTCCTTTCCCACCTATGTAGCACAGAATGGAGGTTGAAAAGGTGAAGAGCATCAAGTTCCTTGGAGTGACAATAACCAATGACTTGTCCTGGACTTCTCACATAGATGTGACAGTCAGTAAGGCTCAATGTTGCTTCCTCAGGCAGCTCAGGAAATTTAGCATGTCCATAAGGTCCCTCACCAACTTGTACAGATGCACCATTGAAAGCAAACTATCTGGGTACATAATGGCCTGGTATGGCAACTGCTCTGCCCAGGGCCATGTGAAATTACAGAAGGTTGTGTGCACAGTTTAAACTATTACGGAATCCAACCTTCCATCCTTGGACTCTATTTACATGACTCTCCGCACAGAAAGGAGGCCAACATCATCAAAGACTCATTGCAACCTGGTAATGGCCTCCTAAAGCCTCTTCTGTCAGGCTGAAGTTACAGAAGCCTGAACAAGCGCACCAGCAGGTTCAGGAACAGCTTCTTCCCAGACTGATGTATGGGTTCTCTTGCCTCAAATAACACTGATCTTGCCAACGTTGATCTCACCTGGTGCATGCCATGTGCAAAGTAACCTGTATACCTCTAAGTCTTTTTGATCTGTACATCCTTTGCTTACTATGATCTGCCTGTGCCACTCGTTAGCAAAGCTTTTCAATGTATTTCGGTACACATGACAATAAATCGTTCAAATTAAAATATAGCCTCTCAAATTTCAATTAGAATCATAGAATGGTTGCAACCCAGAGGAGATCATTCATGCCATCATGTCTGTTAGTCTCACTTTGATGTAGATTTTATTTGTTCTTTACTTGATAGCAATATGGTGATTCATGATCTGGCGATAACGTCCCAATAGACCAATGATAATAGTCACACATTGCAACAATATAAAAGTTTGGTGTACCCTGTGTTCAGGCAGCTCTTCTTTTTAATAACCAGGAAAAGTAATTTCCACTATTGATGTGTAATACTGATTAACAAATACCTAAATAAATTGTGTTTTGAAGATGCAATTCGCCTTGTGTCATTCCTTTGCCTTTTCCCCATTGAGCCCCGCAATTTTTGTCTTTTAGATTTGATTTCCTTTTGATGACCTCAATTGACCCTGCCATTATTGCTACTGTAATTCAGGCAGTACATTTGAGACCCTAAATGTTTGATGTGTGAATTTTTGTCCTCAGGTCACCATTCCTTCTTTTCACAATTATCTACAAACTTATACCCTCTGGTTCTCAATCCTTCCATTCATGCAAACAGGTTCTCCTTAATCTCCTCCTGAACAAGGATACACAGAACTGATCACAGTGCTCCAGCTGAGATCATATCAGTATTTTATACAGGTTTTTCTTCCTTTTAACCACATGCTAAGAGTACTTGGCTTGACAGATAATTGGATGCAGAAACAATTCTGGAACACTACTTCAACAACATCCCACACACATCATTAAAGATCCAACATGTGCTTTGCATTCTTGCTTAAAGGAATCACGCGGACAGATTTTGACTTTATAGTTGTAAATAATTGAAAGGGAATCAACAGTTTGATATCTTCATTGATATGTCTGTGCATCGTTGTTCCTCTAAATCTGCAGTCCATTTACCAAATGTGTTGTCTTACTATTTTAACTAAAGCCTAAAAGTTGTACTGTTTCCAATGCCACTTCAAACACAATCTATTTAGGGATTTGTTAATCAGTACTACACTTCAATAGCGAAAATTACTTTTCCTGGTTATTAAAAAGAAGAGCTGCCTGAACACAGGGTACACCAAATTTCTATATTGTTGAAATATGTGGCTATTATCATTGGTCTACAGGGATGTTATTGCTGGATCATATATCACCTGGGAAAGGTGTTTATATATATTGCTATCAAGTAAAGAACAAACAAAAAGTACATCAAAGTGAGACTAACAAATCAATCTGTTATTTTCATTCCTGTAATAGTCTGGAAACCATGTCAGGAATTCTGAACAGATGCAGAGATGGCACAACAAAACTGTCATTTTCTTCAGGGTGGTATTAGAATTACACAACCTGTGCTGATGTTCTCATTCTATTTTCATATTGTACTGTTAGTCTTATTTCTGAAAAAAACACAGCTGGCACCTGCTAAAGCGCTTGTCATTCTGTGATGCCCCTTTTAGAGACGTCTGTTAGAGAACCAACTAACGTTCAGCAGTTAGGAGGAGATCTCGCAATCTCTTTGCCATTGGCAAGTACAGATCTATTTACTTATGATACCATGTGGTTCAAGATCATGACGCTAGCTTGGAGGTGGCGATGGGGTGGCGCTATTCAGTTTTTGGCAGTTCTGGCATGCCTATGCTGACATGGTGTACCACGGGAAACCTCATATTGACTCACCTGGAGGGCTGAAGATCCAGGAACTCCATACCCTGGGAGTTCCAAGTCATATTCCAGCTATATTCTTAGTTTTGTAGGAGGAGGTCTCACCTTTTCCAACAACCTATTGAGTTGCTTGCTTCCAGATAGAAGGCCCAATACTCACTTGTATGAATGTACTGAAATTACTGGGAATTTTTGATCCCATATTTTTGATTTAATAATTATTCTTTATTATCAACAAGTACCTTCTTGAAAGTTATTTTATAAATTCTAGTATCATCCCCTTTTATTTCTCCATGATTTTCTGAAGATGAGATCAATATATTTCTGACATTCTATTCTTTTGTTTTGAAGGGAAAACAACTATTTTAAAACTAATTCTCAAAGTAAATACAAAACAGCACTAAGTAAATTAATCCTGAGAGATCAATTTTGATTTTCGAAGTGCTAAATCCTATGATTAAGCCAAAATATCTTTCATTAATATGCTTACGTTATCACAAGACACATGGCACTCATCAAAATGAATGAAATGGTATACAACCCCTTCATTAATGGTGCCACATATAGTATGTGCAGAGGTTTATAACAGAGATAATGGGAACTGCAGATGCTGGAGATTCCAAGATAATAAAATGTGAGGCTGGATGAACACAGCAGGCCAAGCAGCATCTCAGGAGCACAAAAGCTGACGTTTCGGGCCTGGACCCTTCATCAGAGAGGGGGATGGGGGGAGGGAACTGGAATAAATAGGGAGAGAGGGGGAGGCGGACCGAAGATGGAGAGTAAAGAAGATAGGTGGAGAGGGTGTAGGTGGGGAGGTAGGGAGGGGATAGGTCAGTCCAGGGAAGACGGACAGGTCAAGGAGGTGGGATGAGGTTAGTAGGTAGCTGGGGGTGCGGCTTGGGGTGGGAGGAAGGGATGGGTGAGAGGAAGAACCGGTTAGGGAGGCAGAGACAGGTTGGACTGGTTTTGGGATGCAGTGGGTGGGGGGGAAGAGCTGGGCTGGTTGTGTGGTGCAGTGGGGGGAGGGGATGAACTGGGCTGGTTTAGGGATGCAGTGGGGGAAGGGGAGATTTTGAAACTGGTGAAGTCCACATTGATACCATATGGCTGCAGGGTTCCCAGGCGGAATATGAGTTGCTGTTCCTGCAACCTTCGGGTGGCATCATTGTGGCAGTGCAGGAGGCCCATGATGGACATGTCATCAAGAGAATGGGAGGGGGAGTGGAAATGGTTTGCGACTGGGAGGTGCAGTTGTTTGTTGCGAACTGAGCGGAGGTGTTCTGCAAAGCGGTCCCCAAGCCTCCGCTTGGTTTCCCCAATGTAGAGAAAGCCGCACCGGGTACAGTGGATGCAGTATATCACATTGGCAGATGTGCAGGTGAACCTCTGCTTAATGTGGAATGTCATCTTGGGGCCTGGGATGGGGGTGAGGGAGGAGGTGTGGGGACAAGTGTAGCATTTCCTGCGGTTGCAGGGGAAGGTGCCGGGTGTGGTGGGGTTGGAGGGCAGTGTGGAGCGAACAAGGGAGTCACGGAGAGAGTGGTCTCTCCGGAAAGCAGACAGGGGTGGGGATGGAAAAATGTCTTGGGTGGTGGGGTCGGATTGTAAATGGCGGAAGTGTCGGAGGATAATGCGTTGTATCCGGAGGTTGGTAGGGTGGTGTGTGAGAACGAGGGGGATCCTCTTGGGGCGGTTGTGGCGGTGGCGGGGTGTGAGGGATGTGTCGCGGGAAATGCGGGAGACGCGGTCAAGGGCGTTCTCAATCACCGTGGGGGGGAAGTTGCGGTCCTTAAAGAACTTGGACATCTGGGATGTGCGGGAGTGGAATGTCTTATCGTGGGAGCAGATGCGGCGGAGGTGGAGGAATTGTAACATAACAATTATAACAGAGGACAGGTTTTGAGTAACAGGGTACATAGAGAAGGAACATCACAAACTAATCTGAGGACAATGAATGCTTAATGCCAAATACCTAACAAAGTAAGCTCAAAATAACCAATGTCTTAGCACTATTAGATTATTCTGAACAGCATGTGGAAATATGCTCTCAGAAACAACTGCATTGTGGTTGGTTTACAGTCCTGTGTATGTCGTGTACACACCTAATTTGTGTCCTTTCCTGTAAGTGATGTTTTACAATTTTCAGACACTTGGGTGTGTGTGTGTGTGTGTGTGTGTGTGTGTGTGTGTGTGTGTGTGTGTGTGTGTGTGTGTGTGTGTGTGTGTATGTGTGTGTGTTTGTGTGTGTGTGTGTGAGAGAGAGAGATTGATGGATAGACAGCAGTGTTCCTTTAAGAACTCCTTTTTGAAGTTAGACATTGCTATGTTTAGACAAGATCAAGGCCTCAAACAAAGCTGGATTCAACACTGATCTCTCAGGTCCACTGATTTTGTCTGAATAGTACAGTTTATAATGTCATACAAATAACTATTTTGTTGCAGACTTCAAAATTACTTTGACTTTAAAAGAGAAAGATCAACTTTACTTTCTTGTGCCAATAATGAATTGACATTCTGCGAACAAACAGATCAAAAAGTGAGACTGACTTGCTCAGAAAGGTCAGCATTAGCTGAGTGTTTGTGAGCTGTGAGAAAGTAGACACTAGATATTATTATAGACAGACCTAGTTTTTGTAAATTGACTATCAAGTATACATTATTGAGTGGTGGAAAACACAATGAATGGTTCCACAAATTTTCCATTCCACGGACTGAAGCCATTCTTACTGTGATGCCATGCAAATTGTTGCAGTTATCCAAAATAAAGCTTGTCATTGAACTGGTATGTCAAATGCTGAAGGTCTAATGTTCCTTGTTTCGTTTTACTTTTAAACGATAGGACAATGTTATGAAGGCATTGCAACTGTAGCCTTGTTTCCTTTCTGCTTACAAAGTCTCCAGCAATACTCTAATGTTTATTTATTTTCAGTCCCTACATATACATGTTACATATCTATAATATAATAACTGTCTAAAAAATCAGGCCACAAAAGCTGATTAATTAAAAATAATTTATTTTTGATCGAACACTGAAAATCAGAAGCATGATGCACGTTATTGTTCAATCACCATCTGCTAATTTTTCTAATTCAACCCATTATTACATCTTCCTGTCCATTACTATCAAACAAGTGCAATAATTAACAATGTGCCCTTTTAAGGGAAAGCAAAGTTTCAAAATGTATTCCCTGGTGACATTATGAAGCAAAATAACATTTTTGAAATATAACCAGGCACTTAAACCTTACAGCTAATGAAAATTTTCTTTCTGTATTTTTTTTTAAACGGTTATTGCGTTACACACACATACACTTTATTGTCCAGAATTTTGAAAGATTTGTGCACTGGCATGTAACAACACCCAACTGTTAGACAGGGCTCAAAATATTCATAGCTGTGCCTTATGTAATCTTCTAGAAGATAGAAAAGTAAATTTTCCTTGCCTGTATTATTCTTTGATCAACTTATTGCCTCTGAAATTTAACCAGTCATGCTTACTATGGTTGGGATTCAATAATCCTTTCAGACATCAATTCCATGAACACCACAACTGCTTACTGCTGGTCACTGAACTCTATCACTTCAACTAAGACAATGATGTGAATCCATTCGATCAATTTGCAATTTTTGTGATTAAAGATATTAAAAAAGCCAGAGGAAAATTAAAACTAAAAGTGACTTCAAAATCTTAAAAGTTACAAAGTTCTTCAAAGAAGCATAATCAGATAATAAAAATAAACACCAAGTGAAAGTTGATATATTAGTAGGAATGACTAAAAGCTTCGCCAAAGTGTGTTTTAAGCAGGATCGAAGAGTGTGATAGTTTTGAGGACAGAATTCTGAAACACTAGGTTAAAATGTTTGAAAAGCAGTCAATGGTGGAGAGCTGGATGTGGTTGCAAGATGCAAAATTATTTAGAAAAGGTAGTTTCAATCATTGAGAGTTTTCGAAGTGCTGTGATTGCGCAGCATTATGCTTAGTTCACTTTTGTTAGTGTTATGAAAGCAGTCTGCTTTAATTCAATGTAAATGAAACATCTTGTTAATGGTAATATGAATAGCACTCACTTGCTGTATTTGTACACATCTTTCACACCAACAGTTTATTTCACAAATGTTAATTATTTAAGAACCAGTTTTGCTCCAAAAATAGATAGCTTGGCCCAGATTTTAGCGACCCTCCCTATTGAAAACACCAAAATTTGAGTGTATGCAATGTTAAATTGAAGCAACCACTACATTTTCCTAAGCCTGCAGGGTTCTCTTTAAACATATACACTGGCTCCAATCTAGCCGTTTCAGATACAGACCTGGATATATGGATCCTGGCTGATTTCCACTACTCTCTAGATATCTTCCACCGTATGTCCCCTCTTTGTCACTTTAAGGAAAATAAAACAAAAAATTCTGGAAAATCTCAGCAGCACAGATAGCATCGAAGGAGATATAGGGTTGTATGTTTATGGTGGTAGGTCAACTTTGCAGACAACCTCCCAATCCGTTCTGGCCACGAAATTACATACAATGTATTGACATCTGCATTTGTATGAAAAGTAAACCAGTTCAATGTCACAGACTTAAACCTTTGCTTTCATTAAAATGCTACAAAAACATAGAAAGGAAACTTGCAGAGAAAGTGGTAATTTTTAAAATCTTATGGAAGCTTTGTAACTTTAAATAGTGGCTAAGACCCTATTCCAGGACTTCAGGTCTAATTTCTGGCATCGCCTAGTTTCACCAGTGCAGTTTAAGTGTTCTGCTTCTTTCTGGTCACAATACCGCAACCTGTCTGGCTGCACTGTGGTAATAGCTAATCTTCTGTAAATCTTATGAAGTCAAGCCAGATGTAAAGGCCATGGAAGCATTGGGGATCACAGCATTCTACTTTCTTAGAATAAACAATAAACCTTTTTCTACGGTCCTTTAAAGTTAAATCAATCAGGCCCTGTGAAGTATCTGAGGAAGGGTCACCGGACCCGAAATGTTAACTCTGTTTTCTCCTCCACAGATGCTGCCAGACCTGCTGAGCTTTTCCAGCAACTTTGTTTTTGATCAATAGAAGCAGTTTCAGTCCTCTTAAGCATTCTTGGCTGAGAGTCTATTGAACGTGTGCACCCATGGAAAAGATTGCTTGGCACCTCTTGCTGCACGATCTATTCTGTTAGTCTTTTTTATACAAGATGAAGAGTTTTTAAATGCTTGCAGTCTCTGCTATTGTTACATTCAATTTATTGGTCCTGAACACAGCATATAATGGGTGAATGGGCAGGGAAATGCTATAGTTTGGCACAAATATCATTATTAACCATACTGGTATGTGGGTTGTGGGACGAGGCTTGGCATGGAGAATATTAGGCAGTTGAGGGAGAAAAGGTGCAGCCATGAATTGCCATGAAATACCATTCATAATGCATGTGTAGTGTGCATGAGGAATGGGGCTGACAAAGGCCTCCAGCTCATCATGTCTGTACTAACTCTCCAAATACGAATCATGATTCAATGCCATTCTCCTGCATTTTCCTCCATAGCCTTGTACATTGCACTTATTTAAATAACCACCTGGTGCCCTCCTGAACAAAACTTGCCTCCACCACACATCCATGCAGTGTATTCCAGACACAAACCACTTGTAGAGTGAAAAAGATTTTCCCACATCACATATGCTTCTTTTGAAAATCACAATCTATGCGCTCTCTTTCCTGAAGCTTTTGCTTATCTACTCTACCCAGCCTCCCGATCACTTTGAAAATTTTATCATATCAGCCCTATAGAATGTACATGTTTTTGGTGTGAATCTATACATACAGTGATGTATTATCAACTTTCTTCGATTTAGAGAATTATGGCAATTATCTAACGTTGCTGAATCTCCAAGTATCTTCCAAACTAAGTTCATTTACCACTGAAAGAAAGATTGTTGCTATAAATAGCACAACTTGCATTTTCAGGACCTCACAGAATCAATATAATGACAATGAGACATTTTTAGTTTGTCTGATATTTCTGTTCTTTATATATGTCAAGGTTTACTTCTCTCAGTTAGTTAAATGCATAAGAATTCTTATGTGGCTGCCAAATAAATGCTCTTCAAAGTTAAGAGCTAAATTATAATTCTAATATGTCACCATTCCAAGTTCTCATGATAGCACCAATGCCAAGTCATAAAAATATGAGTTTCAAACATCTTTCAATAACTAACTGCTGTATCCAAAAATAGTCAAAAAATCTTGTACCTCCCAATCCATTCTGGCTATGAAATTACATGTAATTTATTGGTATCTGCATTTGTATGAAAAGTAAATCAGTTCAACGTCATCGACTTAAACTTTTGCTTTCATTAAAATGCTACTAAAACATAGAAAGGAAATTTGCAGAGAAAGGGGTAGTTTTTAAAAACTTATGGAAGTTCTGCAACTTTAAAGAAAATCCTTTGAAATTTAGATAGTGGCAAATGTCTTTGATGTTATAAAACATTAAAGCCACACTTCACATTGTCGTTACTTGTACAATAAAATACTCTGCATTTAAAATAAAAGTATCATAACAACTACAGATATATGCTGTAATTCAATCTTTACTGGTATTTGACACAGGGGTTTAAAGCATGTTAAAACATTCCCCTTCAGAGGTGATGCTGCATACCATATAGTTTCACCAATGAACGTTTAAAATTCTGGACTACAGTTTTCTGTTATATTTAACAAAGATTACTTTGATATAATACATTTTAAAAATGCAGATATATTTAAATAATTGGTTAGCTGAACACTATGTCCCTCTGTGCAAAATGCTGTTGTGTCTTTTCCTGTGAAATCTTGTCTACCTCACAACAACTTCCTGGGACAGCCAGCCTACAATGGGGGAACGATAAATAATAGGATGCTTGCAAAAAAATGCATAATCACAATTTGCACTTTAACAAATCTGCAAAACTGTCAAGTAGCGCTTCTCACTGCAGAAGAGAAATGAGCTTTATTGATGCGGAGGTAGCAAACTTTAATCTTTTGCTAAAGTAAATTGACACTGTTCTCCATTGCCTTGCTTTCTGATGCATGTACATTTACAGGAATCCCAGTCATCAAATTCTGAAGACATCATCAACGTCCCGTGAATGTTGACACAATTACAGTTGTAATGACAAAAGAGTGAAACTCAAATTAAATGGCATTGTGGGGCCTAGAATCACTTGCAAAAATTTAGGGTGAGACTTACGTAATTCTCTGTAAATTTCTGAAGTTAAATATTATAAAGGTGGCAAAGAAACCATCTTTACTGAATTTAGGCTCATTTTAGGGGCTAATTGTGCATCCCCCAATTTCCCTGATTACCCAAACCCTTTACTTCTAAATAACTATTCCGTAAATATTTGAAATCTGTAATTTACTTAGCATTGATCAATAGTAATGGAAAAGCATTCCACATTCTTATAAATTTGCCTGTGTAAGTTTCTACGCATCCTCCTCTCCATGCATCTTGCACTTATTTTGAGATCATGACCTCTTAAGCCTTTGATTTCACGCTGGCTGGAAATAAGCATATCTTGTCTATACTCCTAGGTCTGATAAAATAATGCACAATTGGTTGCTTGAGCCTTTGATTTTAATTCAAGCACTTCATCCTTGGAGTGATCTGGTAAAGCTAAGCTGCACATTCTCCAGGACTAATATACACCTTCTCTAATGAGAAGCCTACAACTGCATTCAGTATTCAGGATGCAGTTTAACTAAAACTTTGTACTTTGCTAGCATATTTACAATCTGTCCTTCTGCACTAGCCTCTCCTCACAGAGTATACTGGTGAGAAAACAATAGATTTGGCATCCCAAAATTTCTGCCTATCAATTTAGTTGCACAGAAAACCAAGATTCATGTTCCTGATTCTCCAGCTAGTTGTTAGTGTATCCTCCTATACCCCACAAGCAAAGACCAAGACATTAATTCTATACATTGTCAGCTGCATTCCTCCTGGTAGTTTGCTTCTCCATCCAATTTGACATTCTTAGGAAATTTTGATTTCCATCAACCATAGTCTTAATTTAGATCCTTCACACAAAAACCAAACCATCTTCATTAGAGCCACTAATTTCCTTTCCAATCTACAAACTCTAACTTACTCAACCCAACATTTTGTCAAATGCATTCTAGAAGTTATAATCAACATTAACTTTACTTTCCATTATTCTCCTTACCAACATCTATCAGGTTAGTCATACCTGGCACACTCTTTATAAATCCGTATTAGTCCGTATACAAACAAGTATTCATGTTGGGGCTGAACAGCCACTGCAACATGTGATACATTTCTACGGTAATCTTCATTTTTTCCAATATAATATGGTTATTCACACATGGAATCATGGCCTAGATTTTAAAGGTAGGGGTCTATACAATGCATGTGACCCCTGAAGTGAACATGAGGAAGCTAGGGAAAGGGACACACAGCCAATCTTCACAGGCTCACCTGCATTCTGACACTTCAGCTCACTCCTGGAGATCAGTATGAAGGCCTTCTAACCCTCACCCCTATATCTCCGCTTATTCTCCCTAACTTACTTTTCACCATCATGCCAATGATAATGGTCTACTGATCAATGGCTCAAGAAAAACTGATTAACACTGTGGGTTAGTTTATATAAAGCAGTATATTTCACTCTAAATTCTGAAGCAGGCATTGCTATGAATTGAGTGATTTCTAGGTGTGCAACTTGCAAATGTACAGCAGACTAACTGCCAGGCAGATTCATACCATTGTAGGCATACAGCAGAGTCCTTAAAGGTGACTTCTCTAAAAGGCAAGGTACACATGCACAAAACAAAAACTGAATATGCTGGAAAAACACAGCAGGTCTGGCAGCAGCTGTGGAAAGAGGATACTTCCATAAGGCCATAAGGTTGAAAACAAACAGAAGTGGGCCATACGGCCCAACAGGTGTGTTCCGCCATTCAATATGATTAAGACTAATCTGACATTCCTCATGTCTAATTTCTTGCCTTTTCCCATAACCCTTGATTCCCCTACTGATCAAGAATCTATCTACATCAGCCTTAAAGATACACAAGGACTCTATGCCCACACATCCCTTTGGCAATACGTTCTAAAGGCTCTCAAACACCAAAGAAATTCCCCTCATTTCAAACTTCAATTGGTGCCTCTTTTTTCTGTACATATGACCTCTGATTCTATACTCATCCATGGGGGTAACATACTCTCTGCATTTAACCTGTCAAGGCCCTCAGGAATCCTAATGTTGCAATACATTACTTCTCAATTTACTAAACTTCACTGAGTAGAATCCCAATCTGTTTAACCCTTGCTCACAATACCATCACTCCATACCAAGGATCATCCTACTGAACCTTCTCTGAACTGCCTCCAATGAAACAACAGCTTTCCTTATATAAGGGGAGCAAAATTGTTTAAGGTACTCTAGATGGGGATCTTACTGGCACCGTGTACAGTTGCAGTAACGTTTTGCTACTCCTATACTCCAACTCCCTTGAAATAAAGGCCTTCATTCCATTACCTGCTGTTCCTGTGTGCTACCGTTCTGTTCACAAGTCCTTTTGTGTTTCTCCATTTAAGTAACACTATTCTTTTGGTTTCCTTTCCAACTTCACATTTTCTAATCCAACATGATTCTCCTTCATAAACAAACATCCGCAGATACTGGAATTGGGAAACAAAAACACAGTGCTGGAGAAATGCAGTAGGACTGGCAGTGCCCATGGAGAGAGAAACAGAGCTTACATTTCATTTTGGAAGAAGAATCATACTGGACTTGAAACATTTACTCTGCTTCTCTGTACAACAGCACGACCAAACCTGCTGAATTCCTTCAGCATTGCTTTCTTCAAAAAAAGAATGAAGCCAGACACTGATGGGCCAATTTCATTTTCCCTCCTGACTCAGATGTGAATTACCCAGAGTAAACGCAAAATGTGAGCTATACAAAAACTTTTTACTGCGCACATTGCATTGGTACAGAGCTTTTTTTTAAAATTAGATTTGTGCGCCCCAGCTAGGAATTTGGCCTTGCGCTTGAGAGCAGACGGTAAAAGTTGTCTGCAACTGCAGGTTGACAGGCCTGATCCAGTGGTAAGCAGAAACTTTTTTTAAAAATCACTTATTTGCTTTCAATCTCCAAGTGATTGTAGCCAGCCCTTCTCACAAATAGATATAGATGATCTAAGGGGTACACAGTGCAGTTTACAATTACTTGAACTTGCCACACTTTTGCATGGGCATCCAGTCAGCATAGCCTCAGAGTAAAAAGAACAAAGAACAGTACAGCACAGCAACAGGCCCTTCGGCCCTCCAAGCTAGCACCGACATATTTTGCCCTTCCATACCAGAGCTGTCTTCAATTACAGGATCCATATTTCTCTATTCCCTTCCTATTCATATATTCGTTGAGGTGCTTCTTGAATGCTGCTAATGTGTTTGCTTCTCCAATCTCCTCGGGCAGTGTATTCCAGGCACTCACCACACTTTGTGTGAAAAACTTGCCTTGCACATCTCTTTTAAATCCTCTGCCACACCTTGAACCTATGTCCCCAAATAATTGATCCCTCCATCCTGAGAAAAAGCCTCATACTTTCCACTCTATCCATGCAATTCATAATTTTATGAACTTCTATCAGGTTGCCCCTCAACCTCCTGCATTCCAGCAAAAACAAACCCAGTTTATCCAAACTCTCATCATAGCTAAAATCCCCTATACCAGCAACATGCTGGTAAACCTTTTCCGTAGCCTCTCCAAAGCATCCACATCCTTCTGGTAGTGTGGTGACCAGAGTTGTACACCATATTCCAAGTGTGGCCTAACTTAAGTTCTATAAAGCTGCAGCATAACTTGTCTATCCTCATACCCAATGCCCCTTCCAATGAAGGCAAGCATGCCATAGGCCTTTTTTACTACTTTATCTACCTGCGCTGCCACCTTTCATGATAAAACAGGAGATGCCCTAATTTACATCTTGTTAGAATAGTAGTTTATTGTATATATTTGTGGTAAGTTCAAGTCCACAGCATCCCTCAGATGGGGCAAAAATAGCCTAGACAATGGAAATTAAGAGGACCCTAGCATCTGTGAAGAATTTTGACTTAATCATCTGGCAATATGATGAAGTCATATTCCTTTTATATTTTATGATTTCTATAAAATAAAGATTGGCTTCTATAAAAGGTGAGGTAAAATGTACTGCCTGATCACCACACAGGCAGAAAGCAAAGTATCCATTTGCAGGAGTTCACATTCCTTTTACATTTGATTTATGTGTGAGATTTACGGATGTCTAATACATTTAACAGAGGTAAGCAACCATCTGTATTGTCACTGGTATCCTTTAATCCTGCCTTATGCCCTTTTTGAAGTGTTAGTCAGCTGTAAATACTTCTGAGTAGAATCCCCTTTTGGTGTGACATCACGAACAGGAATCAAAGGGAGGTCCTGCTCAAGATCCTAAAGAGGAAGCTCCACAAAAATTGCTCATTTCCTTGTTCTCTCTATAGACCGGCAGTTAAAAGTGCAGAGCATAACACAAGGGAGGAGAATAATTGGGATCATATAACAAACTTATAACCACACGGTTTTCGTTTTGGTTCACCAAAGCAACATCACACACAATGAGGAATTCCCTGTGACAGAACCCAAACTCTATGCACTTTTAAAATATTATTACGGAGATTTAATGTAACCTACAACAGTGGGAAATGTGGTAGTGTGGGGTAACTGAATTAGGCAGAAGCCGAATTTTGATTTCTTGATGTAGGTTGAGATGCAGAAATAAAGACCCTCTGAGAAAGACATTTCATAGGCCTGCAAACCTGATCTGGCAAAAACTGCTCTGGGTTTTCATTCCGCTGCAGTGAGGCTTCCTGGGGAGGCCAGTCAGGAGACAGTGGAATATGGATGGAGAGTGCCAGTTGTAGATGCAGGGTAGGCACAAAGCTTATATCAAAACACTGGCACTGTGCCAAAGATTGAGATAGCACTAATGAAATCAAAAACAGCCCTCACTCCTCACACCAACACACACTCCCCAAGCCACCTGACATCTTGTACCCATATCTATATGGCCCCGACCCCGTCTATACCAACTTATGACCATCTACCCACATTCATAAGCCCGAAACCCTCCATGCAAAACCAGACATTTCTATCCATGTCTCATACCTTTTCACCTATATCTTCAATGCAAGCCTATGCTCCTGTGCCACCTCTCAAACTCTCATCTCTTCAGTATATCGATACCTTACCCACCATTTATGGTCCATCATACACCCATATCAACTTATTCTCTCCACCTCCCCACAGCCCATTTATCTCTCTCCTGTTCATTTAGCGCCCCCTCTTGCCAAATGTTAACCCCTCATCCACCACCTGTAGCTCTTCCTTCTCCACGCTAACATACCCAGGGTTGACCATTTGCAAATCCCGGAAGCTTTGCCTTCCTCAGAAGCTTAAAGTTACACACTTATTCAGCTCACCTACAACATTTTAAATGCCTCCTGAAGAGACTGCTCACAGCTTATGTGCTCTACAGTCCAATGAAGAGAACATAGGCTGAAACTGCAAGATGAACGATGAACCATAAAATTGAGTAAAATACTGGCTACTAACATTAACATTTACTTAAAAAGTGAGCACAAATCATGACATTGTTTCTTCCAGCAGAAATGTTCCTAATTCTTTAACCAGCAACATACATCAACTATGAGTATGCCAGGGCACTTGGCTCTCTGGCTAAATTAGTCCCAACAAATAAGGATGATGTACAGATGAATAAAGTGAGAAGTAATAAACAAAGCAACACCCATTTCTGTTTCCCATTTCCCATCCCCATCTGTTTCCCACTGAAATCAACAATCTGAAAGATGAGAGCACCTTTCTCGGCCTGATTTACAGAACCAGGTATCATCACTGTGGTCCTAACATGCGGATGAAAATTCAGGTCTTAATTTTGATAGATATGCATGTCATTTTTTGTGCTCCCAAGATTTATGTTAATGGCAGTGTTGTTGGGAGTGAAAGTTGTGACCATCACCAGGAGTTGGTTTTTTAAATAGATGCAGCATCACCAGACAGCTACTAAATGAAACATGCTTTGCATGCACACTGCTGGCAATTAAAACTTTAACTGTAATCATGTGGGGAAAGCCAAAAGAAAAACTGACAGGTAGCAGAGTTGCAATTAGATGTTGGATACAGCACTTTGTTGACAATATCACAGCAGAAGCTTTTAAACGGCAAAATAAATGTAGGGTATTAAATCTTGTACTTTTTTGTGAGAGGGTGGGAAAAGGAGAGAATCTTGGTCGATAAATGCTATCAGAAATGATGCTAAAATAATAGCAGGAATGAGAGATTTTACTTACAAGGTAAGATTAGAGAAATTGGGCTTATTCTCCTTGGAGCAGAAAAGGTTAAGATTTTGCTAAATTATGAACAATTTATGAACAGTTGGCATGTCCATAGCCAGGAGTCACAACTTCAAGATTGTCAGCAAAAGGTTTAGGAGTGAGAGGATAAAAACCTTCTTTACTTAGAGAGTTCGAGATAACAAAGTGTGACCCTGGATGAACACAGCAGGCCAAGCAGCATCTCAGGAGCACAAAAGCTGATGTTTCGGACCTAGACCCTTCATCAGAGAGGGGGATGGAGAGAGGGCCTGGAATAAATAGGGACAAGGGTGTCTCCGCCTCCCTAACCTGTTCTTCCTCTCAACCATCCCTTCCTCCCACCTCAACCCGCACCTCCATTTCCTACCTAGTAACCTCATCCTGCCTCCTTGACCTGTCTGTCTTCCCTGGACTGACCTATCCCCTCCCTACCTCCCCACCTATACTCTCCTCTCCACCTATCTTCTTTTCTCTCCATCTTCGGTCCGCCTCCCCCTCTCTCCCTATTTATTCCAGAGTCCTCTCCCCATCCCCCTCTCTGATGAAGGGTCTAGGCCCAAAACGTCAGCTTTTGTGCTCCTGAGATGCTGCTTGGCCTGCTGTGTTCATCCAGCGTCACACTTTGTTATCTTGGATTCTCCAGCATCTGCAGTTCCCATTATCACTTACTCAGAGTTGCTAGGAGTTGAAAGGCACTGCCTGGGAGAGTCGAGTAGGTGGATTTTGTAGGAGGTTTCAAAGAGAGTTGGATATTTATTTGAAAGTGATGAATTTAGAGGGCTATGGAGATAGGGATGGGGAATGGGACTAGCTGGGTAGCTCTTTCAGGAAGTGGCACAGACATGATGGGGTAAATGCCCTCCTCCGTACTGTACAGCTCTATGATTTTATGAATAAATTACAGGAAGCCTATTTTGCTTTCAGAAGCGCAGCAGCGTGATAAGTCCAATATGGCTCAGTGCTGAATCTGTCTCAAATCCTCATAGAATCCCTACAGTGTGGAAACAGGCCCTTCAGCCCAACAAGTCCACACTGACCCTTGGAGCATCCCACCCAGACCCATACCCCCATAACCCACACCCCCTCCGAACACTATGGGCAATTTAGCATGGCCAATCCACCTAGCTTGCATATCTTTGGACAGTGGGAGGAAACCGGAGCACCCAGAAGGAACCCACGCAGACACGGGGAGAATGTGCAAACTCCACACAGACAGTTACCTGAGGCTGGAATCGAACCAGATTCCCTGGCACTGTGAGATTGCAGTGCTAACCACTGAGCCACCAAGCCGCCCCTTGTGACTAGTTTATCTTTATAAAAGAGGAAGGCATAAATTCCGTACATAATAATATATGTGTATATGTGTGTGTATATACCTTGCCACTAAAAAAACAAAACGGACTGACCAGTAACATCTACCATGAAATCAGTCAGGAGGTGACCAAGGCATAGCCAATCCCTTGCCCACTGCAGCTCTGATGAGCAAGTCATGGTGAGAATGTGGTGAAGCCCTCTTTTTACTTCCCTACACCTTTGTTCTGCATATGCCCTGGTACCAACTTGCCAACTTTAGGAATTTGTAATTTTGGTGCTCTAATATCATGACAGTGTTCTACAATTTTCTTGCATTTTATTTCTCATAAATGGACATATTTTGAACCTCCAACCCCATTAGTTACAGTGTGTTTATCTATTCATTTACTCTCCTCCTAGATTTAGTCTTATATGGATAAATGCTGGCAGCCAACTTACGAGGGGCTACATATACATTTGAAATAATCCTAAACCATTCATTATTGGTATTTTCATGTTTATGACTTTAAAAAAAGACATTCAGACTAGATATTGTACCTAATAAAGCAATATTTGTAGTCTTCTAATTGAACAAAAATACAATAAATAGTCTGAAACTGTGGGAGTTCCAGACTTCCTGCTATACTTGCTTGTTTACTTCTCCTGTTAAAATGTTACACATTATTTCTTTGCTGAAATACTTGGTCATTTACTGTAATGAAAGACATCTGGTTCTATATCTTAAAAAGGAGACATTAACACTTCACCAGCTGGCTTTAAAAAAGTCACTACAGCACTAAATAGCATAAACATGAAATAATTGAAAAATCACTTGCGATTTTTATTATTTCCTGTCAATTGTGGCAAACAAATAAAAGATAGCTACAAAATAATTGCATAATAAAAGCATAACCCTCAAGATGACTTTTTTGTAGCTGTACACATGTGTGGGCTTTGTTGGCAAATAACATGGAAAAATGTGCAATATACCAGTTTTGGACTGTTGTTTACATATTGTAGTATTTCACTGACCGACCCAGAGTCAAAGTGTCAAGTAATTTATGAGCAGATAGCAACTTGTCCTTTGCTATAAAGGTCAGTGTTGCTTATCTAAGAGAGTTGGACAATAACGAAATGCCGTTTTAAAAAGTCAAGCTCTTTTACATTTGAGATTCACCATAAATTACACCTTTAATGGGTAATCCACATTTCAAGATTTTCTTCACTGATTTCTTTCTGTTTAAAATGCATTCTATTAACGATGCAAGGAAAATTAAAAGTAATGCACTTATTTTAAACACCCATTAAAAAAAGATTGAAAGTAAGTTATAGGTTTTCCATAGGAGTCAACCAAATTATATGCCTATGTCTAGCATTTTCAAAAGCATAAGAAAAGTAAATGCGATTGAATGGGGAGAAATTGAAAAGGGGTTCTAGCAATTGTCTGACATAAGTTTGGCAGAAAAGCTGTTAAAAATAATACCAAATTGGATTCTCCAAACCCCAGGGAAGCAGGCTGGGAAGTTGAAGCGGCCAGGAAAATAGCAGGGAGTCCACCGGGATGGCTCTCTGGCCATTTCCTGCCAAAAGAAAAACAAAATTGGGGGCAAGCAGCCAATAGAAGTCATGACAGTCCTAATTAGGGGATTTTTTCACACGGCCTCCCTGTGCCAGTCCGGGGAAACATTGGACTCAGAGGCTGCGTCTCTCAAATAAAGGGCTGGGAGCAGGGTTGGGCCATCTGTAAGGATTCTGCCAACAGATTTAAGGAGGCTGCTGATCTGGTCCCTCTGCTGATTAATAATTTGACCCCTCTGTGGGCAACACCATTTATCCAGCGGGATTGCTGAGATTTCAGAGTTGGCAGCAGGCTGAAATCTCACATGCCAACCTGAAAAGGACAATGAGCTCAGAGGCAGCCTCTGGAATATTGCAGAGCTGGTCTTGCTGCAAGTGCTGGGCTAGGAACACAATGTTGGGCTGCTGGAGACCAAGTCATTCCCTTATCGGACAGCTTACATTTGTATCTGCTAGAGTTTAGAACAGCATATGGTGACTTGATTAAAGGGATCATGACATGTGTATTTGGAAAGGATGCTTCCTCTTGTGGGAGAATCCGGAACTAGGGGTCAAATATTTCAAACTAAGACAGGAAGGATTTTTTTTTCTCACTGAGGCTTATGAGTCTTTGGACCTCTAATTCCACTACCCTTTGCAGAAGAGAGTTTTTGAACATGTTTTATCAAACACAGAGGCAGAGAGATTCTTAAGAAGAAATGGGATTGAAAGGAATGGGGTAAGGTAGAAAGGTGAAGTAATAATATCAACCATGATCTTACTAAATGTCAGAGCAGACTGCAGAGGCCAAGAGCGCCAATCCGGCTGCTGTTCCAT
The DNA here is from genome assembly GCF_030684315.1 of Stegostoma tigrinum. Taxonomy (NCBI): domain Eukaryota; kingdom Metazoa; phylum Chordata; class Chondrichthyes; order Orectolobiformes; family Stegostomatidae; genus Stegostoma; species Stegostoma tigrinum. The sequence goes on from NC_081354.1 coordinate 67,798,619, forward strand.
GCACATTCGGCGATCTTCATTCCCATCCATCCAGCTGTACCAGTCAGTTGCCAACAATGACTTCTCGTCCTGAGCTCATGTACTGTTACCTCTAGTGCTCCCTCAGGATCCATCCTTTGTCACTCCCATTTCACATCTACATACTCATACTGACTGTCAGCAGTATCATCCAAACACATAACGACAGCTTCCTTGTGTATACTCACAACGCCTAACTCTACCTCACTACTGTCTCTCTAAACCTCTTCCATAGCATATAATTTGCCATGTGTTGTCTGGCATTCAGTTATAGATGAAGAGAAACATCCTCCAACTAAATTTTTGGAAGACTGAGCCATCGTCTTTGGACCTCATTGCAACATCCATTTCCTAGCCACCTGCTTCTGAATCTCTCACTGACATCTGTCTGAGGATGAAGAAGACTATTCACAGCTCTTAATCTTTAAATGAACGATCAATCACACTTCTCTGCTCAGAGGTTAATAGGAAGGTGAAGATGTGCTGCTCCAGGAAAATAGATGCATTGGAGTAAGAAGTTCAACACTGTCACAAGATGGCAAGATGAATGACTTCATCTTTAAATATCATATCCCACCAACAGCACCATTATCCTCATCCACAGCTGAATTCACGACACCCCCGTCACTCATCTACCAACAACCTCTATCTATCAGTACTTGTCTCTCAAATGCAAATGCCTTACCTCACACTCACAAGCCAGACCCTCATAATTCACACTTTTACACAACGGCAACTATTCAACAATGAAAGCCACATCCAATGTTGCCCTTGTCTTGCTATCATGGTGATGTCATGACTGTACAAGTCAGCAGATTTCTGTCATAAACACTTTCCTGAGTGACGACGTCATAGATTGGTCCGTGTTTAAGTTCAGGTAAGGAAAATACTCCTGAAAGACCCTCGCCAGATCTGACCTCCTCCTGACAGCCCTTCTTGCTGTCCATGTCCTCTATCTTCTAGCAGCTTGCCCTGCTCTTTGTGACCTCTTTTCATTTTCCCAACCAGGTTTAATTGTCAGAAAAAAAGCCTCACCTGGTCTCATGTCTAGATTACATGTTTCAGTGCAAGCTTTTCAATGAAAAGAGAAAGTACCCTATTCTCTAGCCAGACCACAACCTACAAAATTTTCAAATCTCAGTCAATTATGGGAAAACTCCAAAAAGCACACAGTTTCATGTCAACAAGAAGAAATACCCATCAACTAACTTGCTAATAGGCCATGATCACTTTAAATGCTGCAGAAGGGGAGGGGTTTTGGGGGATGGTTGATCCATCATTCCTTTCATGTCACATTCAGTTGTTCAAGCTAACAATGAATGTCTTCTCAGTAATGGTCTTTGGTACCAAAGTACACAAGGGCCAGTGGAGAGAGGGAGAGAAGGCAGAGAGAGCATGAGTGAGAAGGGGTTATATACTTTGAAGGACAGAACTCCAATTCAAGCAAGGGAATAGGCAAGGGTGCAACTTTCCTTGGAGTACCACAGCTTATACAGGGACTGAACTTTTCACCAGTGACATTCTGGGCCACACTCTTGCTATCTAACAAGACCTCCATAATAACAAAATAGCTCAGCATTCAAGTTTGCATTGCTGATTACTGCTTTGTTGTGACTGAGAAAACATTATGACAGTGGTAAATACAGGCTATAGAATTTTAACTTTCAGCATCTGATGGTTGAACCTGATACCAATCATGGAATAAAATGGTTTTAAAAAGAAACTTGGACCTAAAATGGTTGTAGTGGCCAACGGATTTCAGGTTAAGGGAAGTTTTGAGAACTCCATTTGGAATAAATCTTCTATTTAGAGACATCAAAACCGGACAACTGAGTCAGAATCAAGAAATTCATATTTCTTACTTAATTCATATATATATATATATATATATATATATTTGGAGGCGAAAGACTCTCCTGTCATTTTGCCATCTTAGAAAGACAATGAGACTAGACCAGAGAATAAACACAACACTTCAATTCAGTGAGCAACGAAGAGAGGGAAAAGGTAACTTTTTGAGAAGAGCTGGAATTCCCTTTCTCCCTGCATATTATTCTAGACATTTCAGAGTACAATTCCTGGTGTAAAAGCAAATAAAGATAACAACCATTTATCCAGCATTCAAACACAGCAATAGATTCTGTTAGCATAGAGGGTACAAGTCAAGTACTAAATAACTGTGATCTCTAATACTCCAAGCTTTTTTTTAAAACTGCAGAGCCTTTATTTATCCTGCCTGTACCGGACATTCTCCCTCTCAAATGTATTACCTATGTCTGTGTGTTTGATGTCTTGTTTTTATTTTTTCTTTTCAGTGTTACTTGGTAATAAAACTCTTCTTTCTTTCACAGAAGAAGACCTTTGTAATTGCCTCCCCCTTTTTTTATTTGCACTACGATTGCTACATGATGAAAAATTCTGTTGCAAACAAGTGGACTTTAAAAAGAGGGGAAACGATTTCTCTCTTTTCACCTGGTTACAACACAAAGTAAATGTTAAGCATTAATTCCAAAGTACATCTGAGTATCTCCTTGAGCCAATTTGACACTATTCATTAATAACGTTCCTTCATTTTCTTTGAATGTATAATAAATACCATGCACTCATCTGTATTGAATTTGTTTCTGCCCATTTCCAACTTTTAGAAATGTCTCTGATGTATTTCCTTGGCTGCTCAACCAGATTTGACTGGTCATCACTAAAGAGTAAGTGCTGGCGATGATGAAAGGTCTGAAGCTGAGTAAATTATGGAGGCATTGATGGTGATCTTTCAAGAATCACTGGAGGCAGGGATGGCCCCAGATGACTGGAAAATAGCTAATGTAACACCTCTGTTTAAGAGGGAAGGAGGCAGAAGACAGTAAATTATAGGCCAGTTGGCATGAACTTAAGACTCTGAAACCTTACCAAAGATTATTATAGAGAACGAGATTGTGCAATACTTGGCAGTACATGATAAAAAAAAAGGGCTGAGTCAGCACGGCTTCTTCAAAAGGAAGTCATCCCTGAGAAATCTGCCAGAATTCTTCGAGGAGGTAACGAGCAAGTTAAAAATAGGACAGGCAATGGACATGATCTATTTGGATAGAGGGCTGGCTGACTGGCAGAAGGCAGAGAGTAGGGGTAAAGTGACTTTTTTCAGGATGGAAGCCCAGGACTGGAGGAGCTCTGCAAGGGTCAGTATTAAGACCACAACTATTCACAAAATACATAATGTTCTAGAAAAAGAAACTGAGGGTATTGGTACTAATTTTGCAGTGACTTAGGCAGGCTAAGAGAATGGGCAAAAAAGTATACAATGGAATACAATGTCAGAAATCGGGAAGTTACGCACTTTGCAGGAATTTTAGAGGCAGGGATTATTTTCAAAATGAGGAAAGGCTTCAGAAATCTTAAGCACAACGGGATTTAGGGGTCCAACTTCAGGATTCTCTTTAGGTTAACATGCAGGTTGGTTGGCACTTCAGAGGGCAAATGTAATGTGAGCATTCATTTCAAGAGGGCACAAAAGCAGAGGGGCACTGCTGATGGCGTATAAGGCTCCAGTC